>NC_091286.1:467351809-467688371 GCF_032444005.1 Ranitomeya imitator
GATTCAGTCTTCCCAGCCTGGTGCAGGGCTACAATTTTGTTTCTGGTGTCCTTTGACAGCTCTTTGGTCTTCACCATAGTGGAGTTTGGAGTCAGACTGTTTGAGGGTGTGCAAGGGTGTCTTTTTATACTGATAACAAGTTTAAACAGGTGCCATTACTACAGGTAATGAGTGGAGGAAAGAGGAGACTCTTAAAGAAGAAGTTACAGGTCTGTGAGAGCCAGAAATCTTGATTGTTTGTTTCTGACCAAATACTTATTTTCCACCATAATATGCAAATAAAATGTTAAAAAAACGGACAATGTGATTTTCTGGATTTTTTTTTCTCAGTTTGTCTCCCATAGTTGAGGTCTACCTATGATGTAAATTACAGACGCCTCTCATCTTTTTAAGTGGTGGAACTTGCACTATTGCTGACTGACTAAATACTTTTTTGCCCCACTGTATCCTCTCAAGGCATTGGCATGATAATGGTCACTCCATACCGAGTACTGTAGCTCAAACCATCAGAAAACTGTGTCTTTAAATCCATTGGTAAAATACCCATCATAGGTCTAGAACTACTGTAATAAAATAAGCATGCTTACCCATAAATGGAGGTGACTCCCACCCCTTCCCAAACGCCCCTTTTATCATGATTGGTGAGACTTTGCATAGGCATACCACATACTGTATGTGGTGGTAAAACTACTGATTTGATACAAAAAAGGTCCCAGAAGGGAATATGAGCTAACTGAAAGCT
This sequence comes from Ranitomeya imitator, assembly GCF_032444005.1. NCBI lineage: Eukaryota > Metazoa > Chordata > Amphibia > Anura > Dendrobatidae > Ranitomeya > Ranitomeya imitator. The sequence goes on from NC_091286.1 coordinate 467,352,552, forward strand.
AGAGCGTAATTTTGGCTGGAATAGATTGTGTATACCATGTCACATTTGAAGAGCCCCTGACAAGCCCAAAACAGCATATCAAAACAGCAAATATAACCCCTGGCAAAAACTATGGAATCACCGGCCTTGGAGGATATTATTTCAGTTGTTTAATTTTGCAGAAAAAAAGCAGATCACAGGCATGGCACAAAACTAAAGTTATTTCAAATGGCAACCTTCTGGCTTTAAGAAACACTAAAAGAAATCAAGAACAAAAAATGTGGTAGTCAGTAATGGTTACTTTTTTCAACCAAAAATAGGGGAAAAATTATGGAATCATGGAGTGCAAGGCAGAGACAGTAAACGTGGTCAAAGAAAGCTGAGGATCAAAGGCCAGACAAGAGCGTAGTACCTAGGGATAAGACAAAGAGTAAATGGAGACAAGCCAAGGGGTCAGATAACCAGAAATGACAGGGCAATACAAAGCAGGATACAGAGGCAAAAGTCAGGGGACATACTGGGTCATTCAAAGCAAAGCACACCAGCATAGAGGCAGAACGTTTACGGACGAGTAACCTGGGTCAGGAAACACAAACCAAGTATACAGCTGTATCATCGACACTAAACCCTGAAACTTCCAAATGTCATGCTGCTGCAATGCAGGTAGGTGCAGGCTTCACTAGATGGCAGTAGAGAGGAAGCTGGTCTGCACCAAACAGAGCTTACCTGCAATGCAACAGTGAGGCTACCACAGGTGACAGCAGAATAGTCAAAACAAGCAGGGTCAAATCCTAGATTGTTGCGCAATACAAAAGGAAAAAGCAAACTCGCGGTCAGAGACTAGACAGGGACTCAGTAACAGTCAGGAGCGGATAAGCCAAATAACAAAAGACAAAAACAAGTCAGGATACACACCCAGTGAAACCAGAGAATGTGCATACTAAAGGCTAACACTGAGTCAAGATGGGAACAGAGGAAAACAGAGACACAGGTTCAGATAGCAGATGCAGCAGGACAAAACAGAGCAATCAGAGTCAGCTTACAGCAGCACTAGACAGAAGCTATAACTGACATGATCTGCAGGACACAGTGGGGCTAAATAGCAAACCTGAGACCAGACTGAGGCTGAGAAAAGTTAACCCTGACATGATCAGACCAGGAAAAGGGAAGACAGGACTCAAAACCTGGTCCAATCATGACACCAACATTAAATAGCTGCCCCAGAACCAAAGAGAGGCAAACTAATATTTACCTTGAGTAACAACAGGTGAAAACACACACCAAAAAACGGAGTATAATCCACAATATAATTTTATTAGAATAAAAACAGTAGCAAATACACCAAAACTGTAAAAAGAACCACTGGAAGACCAATAACGGGACACAACATTACTTACATACACATAGGCCTATAGATGTATATATACCTTGTAAGAATGAATACTCCCAAAATTAACCTATCAGATGCAATATCCCAGTATGTCAGCATGCTAAAATAGCTAAATGCATAGGGTAGTGCAAATAGGTACACAGTACAAGCGGAAAATATTGGTCTAACCAAGACCTAACAAAAAGGTATGCATGGAGGAGACATGGTATACTTACTAAATAACAGAGGCAGTGTGCCGGTAAGAGGTCGGTCCCTGCCGCCCCAACGCACGTTTCGTCGAGACTTCCTCAGGAGGCGTGCATTGGGGAGGGGGGTTCCGACTATTTAAGCAATACCTGGCCAATGGGAACAACAACAAACCTTCCTAATTAAAAAATCCTGCGCCAATGCACTCACTACCGCCCGCCCTGACGTCCAGCTACATCCGGTATTTACGGCGCATGCGCCGCCGCCACGGCAACCCAGGAACCATCACAAGAGCGGCGGTGGAACGCAAGCAGGCAGAGCCGTCAGGGAGACGGGATCTGCATGCCGCGCGCCAGGTGCCGCCCACGCAATGGTCCGGAGCCACAGAGGCGGCGCATGCGCACACCAGATCAGCGCACATAAACCCTACGGAGACCAGTCACGGCTGATGGGAGAAATATATGGAACAATAAGTAAGACCCATAATCTAATGGTCATAGAAATACAAAGAATATACACAGAGGAAAGGAACAACTGCAAAGAAAAGGGAATTACATAAATATAAATATATGAACAACGTAAGTCTATATATGTATAATAATACAAAAAGGGGGATGCATAACCCCATGTACAATATGCTGAAATAGACAAGAAATGCATAACAAACAACCCACAGGAAATGTGGATAAAGTGACTAAGTGCAATGCTGTCAAGGAATATTTAAAAAAAGACAGCAAAAATGGGCAATAAAGTCAAAAAATGACACCCTGAGTGAAAACAAAATTGACTACAGATCCAATATTGGATCCAACCAACAGCACAATATAAATGGTTATATAAGATGTACAAAGTTAGCCATAAGTGAAACAGAGATGTGTAAGTATACCCGTTGAATATAATATGACCATGTATATAACATTAAACATAAACAGCACAACAATAATAAATATAAATTGACAAAAATAATAATATAATGCCAACAAGAAATAGTGACGATTGATGAAAAAAGGTTCCGCAGCAAATATAAAGCTTCCTTCAGAAAATGAATGGCAGGATACTCGTCAGGAACAGCAATGTATATTCTGATACAGGACAAGACGCAGATAAGGTATAAGGCCAGGACTAGGATATAAAAGTACAAATTAGTACAAAGATATAAACATATATATACAAAAACAAAACAATATGAAAAAATAAGGATAAAAACAACCCCCCACCCCCTAAAAAACGTGAATGATGTCCATTACAAAAAAGAACCAAAGCCAAATCCTTCATTGAGACCCCCTGGAGTAACCGTATTAAGACGGTAAATCCAACGGCTTTCTGCTCTAGCCAACGCCTTGAATAGATCTCCACCCCGTGGGCCAAGGGATATTTGGTCAATAGCTTAAATTTTAAGCTGACTGGCATTGCAATCATGGAACAAGAGAAAATGGCGAGGCAAAGTTTTTAAGGAACTAATGTCATTAGATGTTTTAGCCTTCTCTATATCACGCACATGCTCTCTTGTCCTAACCTTAAGCTCACGGGTAGTCATCCCGATGTACACCTTGTTGCATGGGCACTGCGCATGATAGATTACCCCCTTTGAGGCGCAAGTAAGTCTATGTTGTATTTGAAAGCTGCGACCTTCCTGGGGGTTAGAGAACTCTTTGCTTTTCACATGGTTCTGACACCCATTGCAAAAGGTACATGGAAAAAAGCCATGTAGACGGTCATCTCCTCTCTTTCGTATATCCACATTTCCTGTGGGTTGTTTGTTATGCATTTCTTGTCTATTTCAGCATATTTTGTGTTCATGGGGTTATGCATCCCCCTTTTTGTATTATTATACATAAATAGACTTACATTGTTCATATATTTATATTTATGTCATTCCCTTTTCTTTGCACTTGTTCCTTTCCTCTGTGTATATTCTTTGTATTTCTATGACCACTAGATTATGGGTCTTACTTATTGTTCCATATATTTCTCCCATCAGCCGTGACTGGTCTCTGTATGGTTTATGTGCGCTGATCTGGTGTGCGCATGCGCTGCCTCTGTGGCTCCGGACCATTGCGTGGGCGGCACCTGGCGCGCGGCATGCAGATCCCGTCTTCCTGACGGCTCTGCCTGCTTGCGTTCCACCGCCGCTCTTGTGATGGTTCCTGGGTTGCCGTGGCGGTGGCGCATGCGCCGTGAATACCGGATGTAGCTGGACGTCAGGGCGGGCGGTAGTGAGTGCCTTGGCGCAGGATTTTTTAATTAGGAAGGTTTGTTGTTGTTCCCATTGGCCAGGTATTGCTTAAATAGTCGGAACCCCCCTCCCCAATGCACGCCTCCTGAGGAAGTCTCGACGAAACGTGCGTTGGGGCGGCAGGGACCGACCTCTTACCGGCACACTGCCTCTGTTATTTAGTAAGTATACCATGTCTCCTCCATGCATACCTTTTTGTTAGGTCTTGGTTAGACCAATATTTTCCGCTTGTACTGTGTACCTATTTGCACTACCCTATGCATTTAGCTATTTTAGCATGCTGACATACTGGGATATTGCATCTGATAGGTTAATTTTGGGAGTATTCATTCTTACAGGGTATATATACATCTATAGGCCTATGTGTATGTTGGTAATGTTGTGTCCCGTTATTGGTCTTCCAGTGGTTCTTTTTACAGTTTTGGTGTATTTGCTACTGTTTTTATTCTAATAAAATTATATTGTGGATTATACTCCGTTTTCTGGTGTGTGTTTTCACCTGTTGTTGTACCTTTGGAGTTCTCTGGTCCCTACTATTGTTTCCAGAGCATTTGTTCTAATATTGATAGCTGTTGTTTTCCTGTTTTTTGAACAGAGTATTCAAGTGTCTGGGTTGATCACTATGGATCATAAAGCTAGGGAAAAAACCTGGCAAGATCGTTTGGGCGATGTTTTTAAACCAAGAATCACTGGTGCCACTAATGATGTTTCAAGGAACTTTAAAGATATGACCAAAAAGTATCGAAACCTTCTGCATAAGAAAATTAGAGTTTGGTGGACTAAGGCCTCATTACAAAATTACCATAAATGTAACATCATCCCCAGAGGCTTACGTGTTCAACTCTATCCAACCTTTGAATTAGGTGATGCTGCTCTTAATACCAGATGGGAGGAAGCGGCTATGGCTTGTTCACTAAAATTTATAGAAATCATTAATGACAAAAACACCACATCATTGAGTGAACTAGACTCACAAATTAGTACATTGCAAGCACAAATGTTGCTTGAATTTCCTAAAGAACAGATGGACCTATTTTTTATTGATGTTGCTAAAGATATGGAAAAATGGGAGAAAGACATTTGTGAGACGAAAACGAAAAAATATGAAAGAGATCTTCATGATTATGAAACGGGAAAAGTATATAAATGGCAATTTCGTAAAGAGAAAAGAGAAATTCCGTTGGCTAGAGCAGAAAGCTGTTGGATTTACCGTCTTAATACGGTTACTCCAGGGGGTCTCAATGAAGGATTTGGCTTTGGTTCTTTTTTGTAATGGACATCATTCACGTTTTTTAGGGGGTGGGGGGTTGTTTTTATCCTTATTTTTTCATATTGTTTTGTTTTTGTATATATATGTTTATATCTTTGTACTAATTTGTACTTTTATATCCTAGTCCTGGCCTTATACCTTATCTGTGTCTTGTCCTGTATCAGAATATACATTGCTGTTCCTGACGAGTATCCTGCCATTCATTTTCTGAAGGAAGCTTTATATTTGCTGCGGAACCTTTTTTCATCAATCGTCACTATTTCTTGTTGGCATTATATTATTATTTTTTGTCAATTTATATTTATTATTGTTGTGCTGTTTATGTTTAATGTTATATACATGGTCATATTATATTCAACGGGTATACTTACACATCTCTGTTTCACTTATGGCTAACTTTGTACATCTTATATAACCATTTATATTGTGCTGTTGGTTGGATCCAATATTGGATCTGTAGTCAATTTTGTTTTCACTCAGGGTGCCATTTTTTGACTTTATTGCCCTTTTATGCTGTCTTTTTTTAAATATCCCTTGACAGCATTGCACTTAGTCACTTTATCCACATTTCCTGTGGGTTGTTTGTTATGCATTTCTTGTCTATTTCAGCATATTTTGTGTTCATGGGGTTATGCATCCCCCTTTTTGTATTATTATACATATATAGACTTACATTACATGTCCGGATGGCATACACCCACGAGTACTAAGAGAACTAAGTAATGTAATAGATAAACCATTATTTCTTATTTTTAGGGACTCCATAGCGACGGGTCTGTTCCACAGGATTGGCGCATAGCAAATGTGGTGCCAATATTCAAAAAGGGCTCTAAAAGTGAACCTGGAAATTATAGGCCAGTAAGTCTAACCTCTATTGTTGGTAAAATATTTGAAGGGTTTCTGAGGGATGTTATTCTGGATTATCTCAATGAGAATAACTGTTTAACTCCATATCAGCATGGGTTTATGAGAAATCGCTCCTGTCAAACCAATCTAATCAGTTTTTATGAAGAGGTAAGCTATAGGCTGGACCACGGTGAGTCATTGGACGTGGTATATCTCGATTTTTCCAAAGCGTTTGATACCGTGCCGCACAAGAGGTTGGTACACAAAATGAGAATGCTTGGTCTGGGGGAAAATGTGTGTAAATGGGTTAGTAACTGGCTTAGTGATAGAAAGCAGAGGGTGGTTATAAATGGTATAGTCTCTAACTGGGTCGCTGTGACCAGTGGGGTACCGCAGGGGTCAGTATTGGGACCTGTTCTCTTCAACATATTCATTAATGATCTGGTAGAAGGTTTACACAGTAAAATATCGATATTTGCAGATGATACAAAACTATGTAAAGCAGTTAATACAAGAGAAGATAGTATTCTGCTACAGATGGATCTGGATAAGTTGGAAACTTGGGCTGAAAGGTGGCAGATGAGGTTTAACAATGATAAATGTAAGGTTATACACATGGGAAGAAGGAATCAATATCACCATTACACACTGAATGGGAAACCACTGGGTAAATCTGACAGGGAGAAGGACTTGGGGATCCTAGTTAATGATAAACTTACCTGGAGCAGCCAGTGCCAGGCAGCAGCTGCCAAGGCAAACAGGATCATGGGGTGCATTAAAAGAGGTCTGGATACACATGATGAGAGCATTATACTGCCTCTGTACAAATCCCTAGTTAGACCGCACATGGAGTACTGTGTCCAGTTTTGGTCACCGGTGCTCAGGAAGGATATAATGGAACTAGAGAGAGTACAAAGGAGGGCAACAAAATTAATAAAGGGGATGGGAGAACTACAATACCCAGATAGATTAGCAAAATTAGGATTATTTAGTCTAGAAAAAAGACGACTGAGGGGCGATCTAATAACCATGTATAAGTATATAAGGGGACAATACAAATATCTCGCTGAGGATCTGTTTATACCAAGGAAGGTGACAGGCACAAGGGGGCATTCTTTGCGTCTGGAGGAGAGAAGGTTTTTCCACCAACATAGAACAGGATTCTTTACTGTTAGGGCAGTGAGAATCTGGAATTGCTTGCCTGAGGAGGTGGTGATGGCGAACTCAGTCGAGGGGTTCAAGAGAGGCCTGGATGTCTTCCTGGAGCAGAACAATATTGTATCATAAAATTAGGTTCTGTAGAAGGACGTAGATCTGGGGATTTATTATGATGGAATATAGGCTGAACTGGATGGACAAATGTCTTTTTTCGGCCTTACTAACTATGTTACTATGTTACTATGTTACATTGTTCATATATTTATATTTATGTCATTCCCTTTTCTTTGCACTTGTTCCTTTCCTCTGTGTATATTCTTTGTATTTCTATGACCATTAGATTATGGGTCTTACTTATTGTTCCATATATTTCTCCCATCAGCCGTGACTGGTCTCCGTAGGGTTTATGTGCGCTGATCTGGTGTGCGCATGCGCCGCCTCTGTGGCTCCGGACCATTGCGTGGGCGGCACCTGGCGCGCGGCATGCAGATCCCATCTCCCTGACGGCTCTGCCTGCTTGCGTTCCACCGCCGCTCTTGTGATGGTTCCTGGGTTGCCGTGGCGGCGGCGCATGCGCCGTAAATACCGGATGTAGCTGGACGTCAGGGCGGGCGGTAGTGAGTGCATTGGTGCAGGATTTTTTAATTAGGAAGGTTTGTTGTTGTTCCCATTGGCCAGGTATTGCTTAAATAGTCGGAACCCCCCTCCCCAATGCACGCCTCCTGAGGAAGTCTCGACGAAACGTGCGTTGGGGCGGCAGGGACCGACCTCTTACCGGCACACTGCCTCTGTTATTTAGTAAGTATACCATGTCTCCTCCATGCATACCTTTTTGTTAGGTCTTGGTTAGACCAATATTTTCCGCTTGTACTGTGTACCTATTTGCACTACCCTATGCATTTAGCTATTTTAGCATGCTGACATACTGGGATATTGCATCTGATAGGTTAATTTTGGGAGTATTCATTCTTACAGGGTATATATACATCTATAGGCCTATGTGTATGTTGGTAATGTTGTGTCCCGTTATTGGTCTTCCAGTGGTTCTTTTTACAGTTTTGGTGTATTTGCTACTGTTTTTATTCTAATAAAATTATATTGTGGATTATACTCCGTTTTCTGGTGTGTGTTTTCACCTGTTGTTGTACCTTTGGAGTTCTCTGGTCCCTACTATTGTTTCCAGAGCATTTGTTCTAATATTGATAGCTGTTGTTTTCCTGTTTTTTGAACAGAGTATTCAAGTGTCTGGGTTGATCACTATGGATCATAAAGCTAGGGAAAAAACCTGGCAAGATCGTTTGGGCGATGTTTTTAAACCAAGAATCACTGGTGCCACTAATGATGTTTCAAGGAACTTTAAAGATATTACCAAAAAGTATCGAAACCTTCTGCATAAGAAAATTAGAGTTTGGTGGACTAAGGCCTCATTACAAAATTACCATAAATGTAACATCATCCCCAGAGGCTTACGTGTTCAACTCTATCCAACCTTTGAATTAGGTGATGCTGCTCTTAATACCAGATGGGAGGAAGCGGCTATGGCTTGTTCACTAAAATTTATAGAAATCATTAATGACAAAAACACCACATCATTGAGTGAACTAGACTCACAAATTAGTACATTGCAAGCACAAATGTTGCTTGAATTTCCTAAAGAACAGATGGACCTATTTTTTATTGATGTTGCTAAAGATATGGAAAAATGGGAGAAAGACATTTGTGAGACGAAAACGAAAAAATATGAAAGAGATCTTCATGATTATGAAACGGGAAAAGTATATAAATGGCAATTTCGTAAAGAGAAAAGAGAGATTCCTTCGAGAAGTTCGTCTGTGTCATCTGTATCATCACTCTCTAGTCAAGCGTCTACACAAGAGGCAGATAGGATACGGCCATATAACATGAAAACCAGGTTTGGTGGTAAATGGAACAATCATGGCCCCCCCAAGACAACAAAAACAACAGGGGTCTAAAAATGACCAACCTAAGGTAATTAATCTGTCTAACCATATCTTAACTTCTGAACAGGAAGACCTCCTCCAACGAGGTCTAACATTTTCTCCTGCTAAATTTTTAGACCCATTTACGGCAGTAAAAGATGTTCACTTGTTTGCCCGCAAATTGATCCTGAAGCGATATCACGAGCGATCTACTCCTGGTGTTCAGTCAGAATTGACTGTCAACCAACAAGTAATTGCAGTGTTGGAATCGTTATTGGATGAGCAAACTCCTAATCCGGTGAGTAATTTTCCTACTCACCTATATAATAAGTCCAAAAAATGTCCTCCACTTAGCACATGCCCCGCAGTGGATGTCTTTGTAAAGATGGTGTCTCATGATATTGAGCAGTTGTGTTCAACCAAACGCTTTGGTAACAATCATGGTGAACAAAAAATCATTAAAGAAATACAAAGCTGGACGGATGTGACTATCAAGCAGGCTGACAAAGGGGGCAATGTAGTAATATGGCCTAATCATAAATATTAGGGTTGAGCGACCTTGACCTTATTAGAGTCGAGCCGTGTTTCGCGAAACCCGACTATCTTAGAAGTCGAGTCGAGTGGAATCGGCCGATTATCGCGAAAAGTCGGGTATCGCCCGAAACACGAAACCCAATGCAAGTCAATGGGGGAGCATAGTCGGCAGTGAGTGGAGGCCAGGAAAACACCTACACTGCCCATTTTAATGGCAAAAACATCCATTCTTGTTACAGAAGCTTGTCAATCGTAATTTACCTTATAATAATTGGAAGGCATTTGAAATTGGGGGTCATTTGGCTAAAGTTGTGGGGGGTAGGGCTGGTTCAAGTAATTAGTGGGCCCAGTAAATCTGGACCACGTCACGGCAGTGGAGCAGGGAGAGGTAAGTATTTAAACTTTGCAAGTGCTGTGATCCTGAGCAAGCAGGGGGGGCCCACTCGTTGGCATTGGCACTGGCACAGGGCCCCTCAAAGTACAGCGGTGTGTTTGCACGGCGGGGGCGCCTCCCACCGGCAGCAACACTTTTGCGTACTATGAGAGGCCCTGTACCAGTGACGTCGCCAACTAGTATTCCTCCCCCCACCTGATGAAGGAACCTGCACTTTCATCTGCACCTTCCTCTTTGTCCCCGTGTAAGGTGGTATGGTATGCGGGAAGAGGAACCTGACTTTCAGCAGGGTCACAATCTTGCTGTGTAGCGTGCACAGGGAATTTTGCGTTATGGGTCAATGTACCAGCAGACTCATCTATCACTGGCTGGGCAATGGGCAGGATGAGGAGGAAACACAGATATAGGCCCAAAGAATAAAGTGGGCTAAATGCAGTTCAAAATTGGTAACACAGGACAAACCAGGGGGCATTGCAGTGGAGGACAACTGGAATGAGAGGCTGACACAGAGAGTAGGCCCAAATCAGTAAGTAGTCGACATGCAGTTCAAAATTGGCAACCGTAGTAAACAGGCGGCCCAGCTTTGTTCAGTTGAGGAGAACAGCAAGGAGTGGCAGACACCGATAGTAGGCCCCAACCCAACTAGTAGGCCAAATGCAGTCTAAAATTAACAACTACTTAACAAGAGCCTGAAAATGGAATTTCAGGACAGGAAACCAGGAGAACAGCAAGGAGTGGCAGACACCGATAGTAGGCCCCAAACCAACTAGTACGCCAAATGCAGTTGTTCCATTTAACTACAATTTAATGAGAGCCTGAAGATAGAAGTTCAGGAAAGGCAACCTGGAGAACACCTTGGAGTGGAACACACCATCTCTCTACACCCCATACCCAATTTGTAGGCCTAATGCAGTGTAGTTTTCAACAACTACTAAACGAGAGTCGGAAGATCGAAGCAATGTGGACGAAACCTGGGGAACACCTTGGAGTGTAACACACCGTCTCTCTACACCCCATACCCAATTTGTAGGCCTAATGCAGTGTAGTTTTCTACAACTACTAAACGACAGTCGGAAGACCGAAGCAATGTGGACGAAACCTGGGGAACACCTTGGAGTGGAACACACCATCTCTCTACACCCCATACCCAATTTGTAGGCCTAATGCAGTGTAGTTTTCTACAACTACTAAACGAGAGCATGAAGATCGAAGCAATGGAGAGGAAACCTGGGGAACACCTTGGAGTGGAACACACCATCTCTCTACACCCCATACCCAATTTGTAGGCCTAATGCAGCGTAGTTTCCAACAACTACTAAACGAGAGCATGAAGATTGAAGCTCAGGAAAGGCAACCTGGAGAACACCTTGGAGTGGAACACACCATCTCTCTACACCCCATACCCAATTTGTAGGCCTAATGCAGCGTAGTTTCCAACAACTACTAAACGAGAGCATGAAGATCGAAGCAATGGACAGGAAACCTGGGGAACACCTTGGAGTGGAACACACCATCTCTCTACACCCCATACCCAATTTGTAGGCCTAATGCAGCGTAGTTTCCAACAACTACTAAACGAGAGCATGAAGATCGAAGCTCAGGAAAGGCAACCTGGAGAACACCTTGGAGTGGAACACACCATCTCTCTACACCCCATACCCAATTTGTAGGCCTAATGCAGCGTAGTTTCCAACAACTACTAAACGAGAGCATGAAGATCGAAGCAATGGAGAGGAAACCTGGGGAACACCTTGGAGTGGAACACACCATCTCTCTACACCCCATACCCAATTTGTAGGCCTAATGCAGCGTAGTTTCCAACAACTACTAAACGAGAGCATGAAGATTGAAGCTCAGGAAAGGCAACCTGGAGAACACCTTGGAGTGGAACACACCATCTCTCTACACCCCATACCCAATTTGTAGGCCTAATGCAGCGTAGTTTCCAACAACTACTAAACGAGAGCATGAAGATTGAAGCTCAGGAAAGGCAACCTGGAGAACACCTTGGAGTGGAACACACCATCTCTCTACACCCCATACCCAATTTGTAGGCCTAATGCAGCGTAGTTTCCAACAACTACTAAACGAGAGCATGAAGATTGAAGCTCAGGAAAGGCAACCTGGAGAACACCTTGGAGTGGAACACACCATCTCTCTACACCCCATACCCAATTTGTAGGCCTAATGCAGCGTAGTTTCCAACAACTACTAAACGAGAGCATGAAGATTGAAGCAATGGCGAGGAAACCTGGGGCACACCTTGGGGAGGCAGACACCGTTAGTAGGCCCTACCAAAGTTGTACACCCAATGCAGTTTTAAAATTCCTAGAGGCTGAAAACAAGACTATTGACGCTCAGCTTTTTTCAAAGGAACACAGCTGAATTGAGTGGCGCAGACAGACACAGGTAGTAGGGCTCAAACCAAAAATGTGGCTCACTGCAGCAGAAAAAAGTTACAGGGGTACACAAGCTGCAGTGCTCTGGGCAGTGGAGGACAATTTCAATAGTGAACCGCAGACAGACTTTGTACGCCTACTATTAAAAAAAGGATGCTCTATGCAATTATAAATAGGTTCTAGGGGTACACGGGCAGCAGTGGTGTGGTCAGTGGAGGCCTAGTGGAAGGAGTGACCGCAGACAGGCATCGAAGGCCTAAAATAATAACACATGGCTGTAGGCAATTTTAAATTGGTTCCAGGGGTACACGGGCAGCAGTGGCCTGGTCAGTGTAGTAGTAGTAGAAAGAACGGACCGCAGACAGGCATCGAAGGCCTAAAATAAAAAAATTGGGCTGGCTGTAGGCAATTTTAAATTGGTTCCAGGGGTACACGGGCAGCAGTGGTGTGGTCAGTGGAGGCATATTGTAAGGAGTGACCGCAGACAGGCATCGAAGGCCTAAAATAATAACACATGGCTGTAGGCAATTTTAAATTGGTTCCAGGGGTACACGGGCAGCAGTGGTGTGGTCAGTGGAGGCCTAGTGGAAGGAGTGACCGCAGACAGGCATCGAAGGCCTAAAATAAAAAAATTGGGCTGGCTGTAGGCAATTTTAAATTGGTTCCAGGGGTACACGGGCAGCAGTGGTGTGGTCAGTGGAGGCATATTGTAAGGAGTGACCGCAGACAGGCATCGAAGGCCTAAAATAATAACACATGGCTGTAGGCAATTTTAAATTGGTTCCAGGGGTACACGGGCAGCAGTGGCCTGGTCAGTGTAGTAGTAGTAGAAAGAACGGACCGCAGACAGGCATCGAAGGCCTAAAATAAAAAGATTGGGCTGGCTGTAGGCAATTTTAAATTGGTTCCAGGGGTACACGGGCAGCAGTGGTGTGGTCAGTGGAGGCATATTGTAAGGAGTGACCGCAGACAGGCATCGAAGGCCTAAAATAATAACACATGGCTGTAGGCAATTTTAAATTGGTTCCAGGGGTACACGGGCAGCAGTGGCCTGGTCAGTGTAGTAGTAGTAGAAAGAACGGACCGCAGACAGGCATCGAAGGCCTAAAATAAAAAAATTGGGCTGGCTGTAGGCAATTTTAAATTGGTTCCAGGGGTACACGGGCAGCAGTGGTGTGGTCAGTGGAGGCATATTGTAAGGAGTGACCGCAGACAGGCATCGAAGGCCTAAAATAATAACACATGGCTGTAGGCAATTTTAAATTGGTTCCAGGGGTACACGGGCAGCAGTGGCCTGGTCAGTGTAGTAGTAGTAGAAAGAACGGACCGCAGACAGGCATCGAAGGCCTAAAATAAAAAAATTGGGCTGGCTGTAGGCAATTTTAAATTGGTTCCAGGGGTGCACGGGCAGCAGTGGTGTGGTCAGTGGAGGCATATTGTAAGGAGTGACCGCAGACAGGCATCGAAGGCCTAAAATAATAACACATGGCTGTAGGCAATTTTAAATTGGTTCCAGGGGTACACGGGCAGCAGTGGTGTGGTCAGTGGAGGCATAGTGGAAGGAGTGACCGCAGACAGGCTTCGAAGGCCTAACATAACAAAAATGTCAATACAATGGTATTGTCAGTGGCAGGCATTGAAGGATGTCAGCGCATAGACTAAACATTGGTGGAGCTGTGAGATAATTTTGCAAGTGGTAGAGCACTGTTTGAGCTGGGGGGGGAACTGTCTTGTGGCCGGCGGTACAGGCCCAGGGCCCCTCATATTACAACAGTGTGTCTGACGTTGGGTGCGCACCACCACCGCCAGAGACACTTTATTGTACTAGGAGGGACCCAGTGGCAGTGCCGTCGACCCAAAGCGGGCACACCCACCTCTTCAGACAAACAGCACTCTCACGGGTGCTGTCGCCAAGTGTCGATACCACGGCCCCGTGTGGGGAGTTTGGCCATTTAGTGAGGTGTAAACATGTCGTATGCTGGACAATCAGGTGCAGAAAATTACGAGATTGGAAAAGGCATTCAGAATAGTCCACAGGCAAGACCTTTTCATAGGAAAGCTAGGTGTCAGCCGGGCAAGGTGGGGCAAAAGATTTCGAAATCCAGTTGTGGTTCATTTTAATGAAGGTTAGATCATCTACATTTTGGGTAGCCAGATGAGTCCTTTTTTCTGTTAGTATTGAACCTGCAGCACTGAATACTCTTTCTGATAGGACACTAGCTGCCGGGCAAGCAAGCTCCTGCAATGCATATTCTGCCAATTCTGGCCAGGTGTCTAATTTTGATGCCCAGTAATCAAATGGGAATGACGGTTGAGGGAGAACATCGATAAGGGATGAAAAATAGTTTGTAACCATACTGGACAAATGTTGTCTCCTGTCACTTTGAATTGATGCTGCAGTACCTGTCCTGTCTGCGGTCATAGCAAAATCACTCCACAACCTGGTCAGAAAACCCCTCTGGCCAACGCCACTTCTGATTTCTGCCCCTCTAACTCCTCTGGTCTGCTGGCCCCTGCAGCTCGTGTGAGAACGATCACGGGCGCTGTGTGCAGGGAATGCCAGAAGCAAACGGTCAACAAGAGTTGATTGTTTGGTTGCTAATATTAGTTCCAAGTTCTCATGTGGCATTATATTTTGCAATTTGCCTTTATAGCGAGGATCAAGGAGGCAGGCCAACCAGTAATCGTCATCGTTCATCATTTTAGTTATGCGTGTGTCCCTTTTGAGGATACGTAAGGCATAATCCGCCATGTGGGCCAAAGTTCCAGTTCTCAAATCTGCGGTTGTGCTTGGTTGAGGGGCAGTTTCAGGCAAATCCACGTCACTTGTGTCCCTCCAAAAACCAGAACCCGGCCTTGCCGCGCCACCAATTTCCAGTGGCCCCGGAAAAGCTTCCTCATTAAAAATATAATCATCCCCATCATCCTCCTCGTCCTCCTCCTCCTCTTCACCCGCTAACTCGTCCTGTACACTGCCCTGGCCAGACAATGGCTGACTGTCATCAAGGCTTTCCTCTTCCTCAGCTGCAGACGCCTGATCCTTTATGTGCGTCAAACTTTGCATCAGCAGACGCATTAGGGGGATGCTCATGCTTATTATGGCGTTGTCTGCACTAACCAGCCGTGTGCATTCCTCAAAACACTGAAGGACTTGACACATGTCTTGAATCTTCGACCACTGCACACCTGACAACTCCATGTCTGCCATCCTACTGCCTGCCCGTGTAAGTGTATCCTCCCACAAAAACATAACAGCCCGCCTCTGTTCACACAGTCTCTGAAGCATGTGCAGTGTTGAGTTCCACCTTGTTGCAACGTTTATGATTAGGCGATGCTGGGGAAGGTTCAAAGAACGCTGATAGGTCTGCATACGGCTGGAGTGTACGGGCGAACGGCGGATATGTGAGCAAAGTCCACGCACTTTGAGGAGCAGGTCGGTTAACCCCGGATAACTTTTCAGAAAGCACTGCACCACCAGGTTTAAGGTGTGAGCCAGGCAAGGAATGTGTTTCAGTTGGGAAAGGGAGATGGCAGCCATGAAATTCCTTCCGTTATCACTCACTACCTTGCCTGCCTCAAGATCTACAGTGCCCAGCCACGACTGCGTTTCTTTCTGCAAGAACTCGGACAGAACTTCCGCGGTGTGTCTGTTGTCGCCCAAACACTTCATAGCCAATACAGCCTGCTGACGTTTGCCAGTAGCTGCCCCATAATGGGAGACCTGGTGTGCAACAGTGGCAGCTGCGGATGGAGTGGTTGTGCGACTGCGGTCTGTGGACGAGCTCTCGCTTCTGCAGGAGGACGAAGAGGAGGAGGAGGGGGTGCGAACGGCTACAGCCAACTGTTTCCTAGACCGTGGGCTAGGCAGAACTGTCCCAAACTTGCTGTCCCCTGTGGACCCTGCATCCACAACATTCACCCAGTGTGCCGTGATGGACACGTAACGTCCCTGGCCATGCCTACTGGTCCATGCATCTGTTGTCAGGTGCACCTTTGTGCTCACAGATTGCCTGAGTGCATGGACGATGCGCTCTTTAACATGCTGGTGGAGGGCTGGGATGGCTTTTCTGGAAAAAAAGTGTCGACTGGGTAGCTCGTAGCGTGGTACAGCGTAGTCCATCAGGGCTTTGAAAGCTTTGCTTTCAACTAACCGGTAGGGCATCATCTCTAACGAGATTAGTCTAGCTATGTGGGCGTTCAAACCCTGTGTACGCGGATGCGAGGCTAAGTACTTCCTTTTTCTAACCATAGTCTCATGTAGGGTGAGCTGGACTGGAGAGCTGGAGATCGTGGAACTAGCGGGGGTGCCGGTGGACATGGCAGACTGAGAGACGGTGGGAGATGGTATTGTTGCCGCCGGTGCCCTAGATGCAGTGTTTCCTACTACGAAACTGGTGATTCCCTGACCCTGACTGCTTTGGCCTGGCAAAGAAACCTGCACAGATACTGCAGGTGGTGCGGAAAATGGTGGCCCTACACTGCCGGAAGGGATGTTGCGTTGCTGACTAGCTTCATTGGCCGAGGGTGCTACAACCTTAAGGGACGTTTGGTAGTTAGTCGAGGCTTGCAAATGCATGGTGGTTAAATGTCTATGCATGCAACTTGTATTGAGACTTTTCAGATTCTGTCCTCTGCTTAAGGTAGTTGAACATTTTTGACAGATGACTTTGCGCTGATCAATTGGATGTTGTTTAAAAAAATGCCAGACTGCACTCTTTCTAGCATCGGATACCTTTTCAGGCATTGCAGACTGAGCTTTAACCGGATGGCCACGCTGTCCTCCAACAGGTTTTGGCTTTGCCACGCGTTTTGGGCAAGATACGGGCCCGGCAGATGGAACCTGTTGCGATGTTGATGCCTGCTGCGGCCCCTCCTCCTCCGCTTCAGAACTGCTGCCGCCTGCACCCTGTTCCCCCAATGGCTGCCAATCGGGGTCAAGAACTGGGTCATCTATTACCTCTTCTTGTAGCTCGTGTGCAACTTCGTCTGTGTCACCGTGTCGGTCGGTGGTATAGCGTTCGTGATGGGGCAACATAGTCTCATCAGGGTCTGATTCTTGATCATTACCCTGCGAGGGCAATGTTGTGGTCTGAGTCAAAGGACCAGCATAGTAGTCTGGCTGTGGCTGTGCATCAGTGCACTCCATGTCAGATTCAACTTGTAATGGGCATGGACTGTTAACTGCTTCACTTTCTAAGCCAGGGACGGTATGTGTAAAGAGCTCCATGGAGTAACCCGTTGTGTCGCCTGCTGCATTCTTCTCTGTTGTTGTTTTTGCTGAAGAGGACAAGGAAGCGACTTGTCCCTGACCGTGAACATCCACTAACGACGCGCTGTTTTGACATTTACCAGTTTCACGAGAGGAGGCAAAAGAGCTAGAGGCTGAGTCAGCAAGATAAGCCAAAACTTGCTCTTGCTGCTCCGGCTTTAAAAGCGGTGTTCCTACTCCCAGAAAAGGGAGCGTTTGAGGCCTTGTGTAGCCAGACGACGAACCTGGCTCCACAGCTCCAGACTTAGGTGCAATATTTTTTTTCCCACGACCAGCTGATGCTCCACCACTACCACTACCCTCATTACCAGCTGACAATGAACGCCCCCGGCCACGACCTCTTCCACCAGACTTCCTCATTGTTTTAAAAATGTAACCAAACTAACGGTATTTGTTGCTGTCACACAACTTACACGGTGAGCTATAACTTCAGTATGATTTAGCTACCCCTTTACAGGTGAGTGAGACCACAACGAAAATCAGGCACAATGTTACACACTCTGTTGTTGGTGGCAACAAATGAGAGAGATGCCACACACGCAGGACTGTCACTGAAGCACAAATGTAAATATTAATCTCCCACTGATTTGATTTTTTTTTTTTTTTTCAGGGAGACTTTAGGAAAAAAAAATAATAGAATAAAATAATTTTTTCAGGAAGAATTTAGAAACCAAATAAAATAAAATGATTTTTTCTGGGAGAATTTAGAAAACAAATAAAACAAAAAAAGGCTTTCTATGGCCCACTGAGTGAGAGATGACGCACACAGGAGTCAGGAGTGGCACACAAGCCCAGAGGCCAATATTTATCTCCCACTGATTGATGTAGTGATTTTTTCAGGTAGATTTTGGAACCCAAATCAAGCTAAAAAAATAATAGGCTTTCTATGGCCCACAATTGGAGAGAGAGAGAGAGATGGCACACCCAGGAGTCAAGACTGGCACACAAGCAGAAAGGGCAATATTAATCTCCCACTGATTTGATTTTTTTTTTTTTTTCAGGGAGACTTTAGGAAAAAAAATAATAGAAATAAATGATTTTTTCAGGAAGAATTTCGAAACCAAATAAAATAAAATGATTTTTTCAGGGAGAATTTAGAAAACAAATAAAACAAAAAAAGGCTTTCTATGGCCCACTGAGTGAGAGATGACGCACACAGGAGTCAGGAGTGGCACACAAGCCCAGAGGCCAATATTTATCTCCCACTGATTGATGTAGTGATTTTTTCAGGTAGATTTTGGAACCCAAATCAAGCTAAAAAAATAATAGGCTTTCTATGGCCCACAATTGGAGAGAGAGAGAGAGATGGCACACCCAGGAGTCAAGACTGGCACACAAGCAGAAAGGGCAATATTAATCTCCCACTGATTTGATTTATTGAATTTTTCAGATAGAATTTAGAACCCAAATCAACCAAAAACATAAATAGGCTTTCTATGGCCCACTATTTGTGAGAGAGATGGCACGCTCAGGACTGGCACACAAGCCCAGAGGCCAATATTAATCTCCCACTTTTTATTTTTTTTCAGGGAAAATTTATAAACCCAATAAAAAAAATAATAAATAGGCTTTCTATGGCCCACTATCTGAGAGAGAGAGATGGCACGCTTAGGACTGGCACACAAGCCCAAAGGCCAATATTAATCTCCCTTTTTTTTTTCAGGGAGAATTTATAAAACCAAAAAAAAAAAAATAAATAGGCTTTCTATGGCCCACTATTTGTGAGAGAGATGGCACGCTCAGGACTGGCACACAAGCCCAGAGGCCAATATTAATCTCCCACTTTTTTTTTTTTGTTCCAGGGAAAATTTATAAACCCAATAAAAAAAATAATAAATAGGCTTTCTATGGCCCACTATCTGAGAGAGAGAGATGGCACGCTTAGGACTGGCACACAAGCCCAAAGGCCAATATTAATCTCCCTTTTTTTTTCAGGGAGAATTTATAAAACCAAAAAAAAATAAATAAATAGGCTTTCTATGGCCCACTATTTGTGAGAGAGATGGCACGCTCAGGACTGGCACACAAGCCCAGAGGCCAATATTAATCTCCCACTTTTTTTTTTTTGTTCCAGGGAAAATTTATAAACCCAATAAAAAAAATAATAAATAGGCTTTCTATGGCCCACTATCTGAGAGAGAGAGATGGCACGCTTAGGACTGGCACACAAGCCCAAAGGCCAATATTAATCTCCCACTGATTGATTTATTGATTTTTTCAGGTAGAATTTAGAACCCAAATAAAACAAAAAAAAAAATAGGCTTTCTATGGCCCACTGAGTGAGTGATGATGCACACAGGAGTCAGGAGTGGCACACAAGCCCTGAGGCCAATATTTTTCTCCCACTGATTGATGTAGTGATTGTTTCAGGTAGATTTTAGAACCCAAATCAAGCAAAAAAATAAATAGGCTTTCTATGGCCCACTGACTGAGAGATGGCACACACAGGAGTCAAGAGTGGCACACAAGCCCTGAGGCCAATATTTTTCTCCCACTGATTGATGTAGTGATTTTTTCAGGTAGATTTTATAACCCAAATCAAGCAAAAAAATAAATAGGCTTTCTATGGCCCACTGAGTGAGAGATGGCACACACAGGGATGGCACTCTAGCAGAAATGTCAATCTTAATCTCCCACAAAAAAAAAAAAAAAAAAAACAGGGATTGTCCAACAATTACTATCTCCCTGCAGTAATCTCAGCCAGGTATGGCAGGCAGCAATAAGGAGTGGACTGATGCACAAATTAAATAAAAAGTGTGGACAAACAAAAAAGATAGCTGTGCAGAAAGGAAGGAACAAGAGGATTTGTGCTTTGAAAAAAGCAGTTGGTTTGCACAGCGGCGTACACACAGCAATGCAGCTATCAGGGAGCCTTCTAGGGCAGCCCAATGAGCTACAGCGCTGAGAGGAAAAAAAAAAAATGTAGCTTCCACTGTCCCTGCACACCGAAGGTAGTGTTGGGCAGTGGAAATCGCTACAGCACAAGCGGTTTGGTGGTTAATGGACCCTGCCTAACGCTATCCCTGCTTCTGACGAAGCGGCAGCAACCTCTCCCTAAGCTCAGATCAGCAGCAGTAACATGGCGGTCCGCGGGAACGCCCCTTTATAGCCCCTGTGACGCCGCAGACAGCAAGCCAATCACTGCAATGCCCTTCTCTAAGATGGTGGGGACCAGGACCTATGTCATCACGCTGCCCACACTCTGCGTTTACCTTCATTGGCTGAGAAATGGCGCTTTTCGCGTCATTGAAACGCGACTTTGGCGCGAAAGTCGCGTACCGCATGGCCGACCCCGCACAGGGGTCGGATCGGGTTTCATGAAACCCGACTTTGCCAAAAGTCGGCGACTTTTGAAAATGAACGACCCGTTTCGCTCAACCCTAATAAATATGAAAAACAAGCCCAAAAATTATTGGCAGATAAGACCTGCTACAAAAAACTATACTACAAACCCCTTAATGAATTCAAACAGGATCTTGAGACAATTGTTGTTCAGGCATTTGAAAAAGGAGTTATTCCTAAGAAATTTTTGGATACAGTGACCCAGATTAAACCTAGGATGTCTACCCTGTATCTTATTCCTAAGATTCACAAAGATCCCATCAACCCCCCAGGGAGACCAATTGTCTCTGGGAACGAAGGGATCTGTGAATTAGAATGCAAATTCATTGACTTTTATCTCAAGCCGCTGGTCAATACTCTTCCGTCCTTCATTAAGGACACTACGGCGGCACTATGTAGTTTTGATGGACTTTCGATCCAGGAGAACATGATTCTCGTGACAGCAGACATAGAGAGTCTGTACACGTCTATCAGACACCAGGATGGGCTCAGGGCGGTCTCCTGGTTCCTTGAGGCTGGGGATATTGAAAAACCTATGGCGGATTTTATTTTACAGTTACTTCAATTCATACTTACCCACAACTGTTTTATGTTTTCAGATCAAATATATCTCCAGCTTCAGGGGTCCGCTATGGGGGCCGCCTGTGCCCCATCCTATGCAAACTTGTTTCTTGGTGCCTGGGAGAGGGACATCTTCCTCAGTAATCCAGTGGTGCACATTGACAAGGTGCACCACTGGATTAGATATATCGATGATGTGTTTTTTATATGGGAGGGCACCATTGAACAGCTTAATACTTTCATGGAAGTGCTCAATACAAATAATTTGAACATCAAACTTACTTTTTCTTGTGGCCGACAGGTTAATTTTTTGGATCTAGATGTTAGTGTCTCTGCCAATGGATCAATAGAAACCAATGTGTATCGCAAGCCAACCGCTACAAACACGCTACTACATGCAAGCTCATCACATCGTCAGTCTACCATTAACGGTTTCCCAATTGGTCAGCATCTACGTATCAAACGAATCTGTTCGAGTCAGGATAAATTTGAAATACAGGCACGTGATCTATATTGCCGCTTCAGAGAACGTGGATACAGTCATCGGCAAATTCGTAAGGGATATAAGAGAGCATGTTCGACACCACGTAATGATCTTTTGTATCAGAGATCTTTTCGGAATAAGGATGATACACAGGTGAGACTTATAACCCCGTTTAATAGTCAGTGGAAAGACCTTGTCGAAATTGTTAATAAGTATTGGGGAATCTTGCAGTCTGATCCAATTTTAAAAACTATTTTACCTGATAGACCATCAATTACTGCTAAGAGATCAGACAACCTCCGAGACTTACTTGTCCGTAGTCATTACTCTCCGTCTGAGGATAAACGAAAGAGAGGAGATGACCGTCTACATGGCCTTTTTTCCATGTACCTTTTGCAAAGGGTGTCAGAACCATGTGAAAAGCAAAGAGTTCTCTAACCCCCAGGAAGGTCGCAGCTTTCAAATACGACATAGACTTACTTGCGCCTCAAAGGGGGTAATCTATCATGCGCAGTGCCCATGCAACAAGGTGTACATCGGGATGACTACCCGTGAGCTTAAGGTTAGGACAAGAGAGCATGTGCGTGATATAGAGAAGGCTAAAACATCTAATGACATTAGTTCCTTAAAAACTTTGCCTCGCCATTTTCTCTTGTTCCATGATTGCAATGCCAGTCAGCTTAAAATTAAAGCTATTGACCAAATATCCCTTGGCCCACGGGGTGGAGATCTATTCAAGGCGTTGGCTAGAGCAGAAAGCCGTTGGATTTACCGTCTTAATACGGTTACTCCAGGGGGTCTCAATGAAGGATTTGGCTTTGGTTCTTTTTTGTAATGGACATCATTCACGTTTTTTAGGGGGTGGGGGGTTGTTTTTATCCTTATTTTTTCATATTGTTTTGTTTTTGTATAAATATGTTTATATCTTTGTACTAATTTGTACTTTTATATCCTAGTCCTGGCCTTATACCTTATCTGCGTCTTGTCATGTATCAGAATATACATTGCTGTTCCTGACGAGTATCCTGCCATTCATTTTCTGAAGGAAGCTTTATATTTGCTGCGGAACCTTTTTTCATCAATCGTCACTATTTCTTGTTGGCATTATATTATTATTTTTGTCAATTTATATTTATTATTGTTGTGCTGTTTATGTTTAATGTTATATACATGGTCATATTATATTCAACGGGTATACTTACACATCTCTGTTTCACTTATGGCTAACTTTGTACATCTTATATAACCATTTACATTGTGCTGTTGGTTGGATCCAATATTGGATCTGTAGTCAATTTTGTTTTCACTCAGGGTGTCATTTTTTGACTTTATTGCCCTTTTTTGCTGTCTTTTTTTAAATATTCCTTGACAGCATTGCACTTAGTCACTTTATCCACATTTCCTGTGGGTTGTTTGTTATGCATTTCTTGTCTATTTCAGCATATTTTGTGTTCATGGGGTTATGCATCCCCCTTTTTGTATTATTATACATATATAGACTTACATTGTTCATATATTTATGTCATTCCCTTTTCTTTGCACTTGTTCCTTTCCTCTGTGTATATTCTTTGTATTTCTATGACCATTAGATTATGGGTCTTACTTATTGTTCCATATATTTCTCCCATCAGCCGTGGCTGGTCTCCGTAGGGTTTATGTGCGCTGATCTGGTGTGCGCATGCGCCGCCTCTGTGGCTCCGGACCATTGCGTGGGCGGCACCTGGCGCGCGGCATGCAGATCCCGTCTCCCTGACGGCTCTGCATGCTTGCGTTCCACCGCCGCTCTTGTGATGGTTCCTGGGTTGCCGTGGCGGCGGCGCACGCGCCGTGAATACCGGATGTAGCTGGACGTCAGGGCGGGTGGTAGTGAGTGCATTGGCGCAGGATTTTTTAATTAGGAAGGTTTGTTGTTGTTCCCATTGGCCAGGTATTGCTTAAATATTCGGAACCCCCCTCCCCAATGCACATCTCCTGAGGAAGTCTCGACGAAACGTGCGTTGGGGCGGCAGGGACCGACCTCTTACCGGCACACTGCCTCTGTTATTTAGTAAGTATACCATGTCTCCTCCATGCATACCTTTTTGTTAGGTCTTGGTTAGACCAATATTTTCCGCTTGTACTGTGTACCTATTTGCACTACCCTATGCATTTAGCTATTTTAGCATGCTGACATACTGGGATATTGCATCTGATAGGTTAATTTTGGGAGTATTCATTCTTACAGGGTATATATACATCTATAGGCCTATGTGTATGTTGGTAATGTTGTGTCCCGTTATTGGTCTTCCAGTGGTTGTTTTTACAGTTTTGGTGTATTTGCTACTGTTTTTATTCTAATAAAATTATATTGTGGATTATACTCCGTTTTCTGGTGTGTGTTTTCACCTGTTGTTACTCATGTACCTTTTGAGTTCTCTGGTCCCTACTATTGTTTCCAGAGCATTTGTTCTAATATTGAAAATATTAACCTTGACCTGACCAGGATGGAGGCAGGACC
This sequence comes from Ranitomeya imitator, assembly GCF_032444005.1. Lineage (NCBI taxonomy): Eukaryota > Metazoa > Chordata > Amphibia > Anura > Dendrobatidae > Ranitomeya > Ranitomeya imitator. The sequence continues at coordinate 467,377,037 of NC_091286.1, forward strand.
ATCCTGTTCAGAGTCATGACAGTACCATCTCTCAATGGGGGGCCACCGGACCCACAGGTTTTCCAGGAAATCGGGCATGAAAGGAGCGCACCAGACGATCGGCATGAACCGATCAGGAAGGAACCCAGGATTGGTCCTTAGTACCATACCCCTTCCAGAAAGCAAGATACTGGAGGGAACAGCAGAACAACCAGGAATCTACAATGCGCTCCACCTTGTACTCCTCCTGGCTATCCACACATACAGGTGATGAGGGACCCAATGATGCTTCTTCCAAAGCCCCCAATAGTTTCAGCAGGGCCCTATGGAATACATTGGGGATCTTAAAAGATGCTAGAATTCGCAAACGAAATGCCACTGGGTTAACCACCTCCTTGATCTCATAAGGGCCGATAAACTTAGGTCTCAGTTTTGCTGAAGGAACCTTAAGCTTATTGTTCCTGGTAGACAGCTGTACTTTATCCCCAACTTGAAGGGTGGGTCCTACAGTCTGTCTTCTGACAGCAAAAAGTGTAAACTTCCTTTGAGCCTCCCCAATATTCTTTTGGACCTCCCGCCATAAATTCCCCAACTGCTGTACAGCAGTATCAGCCCCCGGAAAACTGGAATCCAGGCGAGAAAACTCCCCAAAGTGTGGATTAACCCCTTTCTGACCTCGGATGGGATAGTACGTCCGAGGTCAGAAGGTCAGAAGCCCCGCTTTGATGCGGGCTCCGGCGGTGAGCCCGCACCAAAGCCGGGACATGTCAGCTGTTTTGAACAGCTGACATGTGCCCGTAATAGGCGCGAGCAGAATCGCGATCTGCCCGCGCCTATTAACTAGTTAAATGCCGCTGTCAAATGCAGACAGCGGCATTTAACTACCGGATCCGGCCGGGCGGCCGGAAATGACGTCATCGCCGACCCCCGTCACATGATTGGAGGTCGGCAATGCTTCTCCATTGTAACCATAGAGGTCCTTGAGACCTCTATGGTTACTGATCGCCGCTCACAGCACACATGCAATTCTGCTACATAGCAGCGAACAGCAGATCGCTGCTATGTAGCAGAGGCGATCGTGCTGTGCCTGCTTCTAGCCTCACATGGAGGCTATTGAAGCATGGCAAAAGTAAAAAAAAAAAGTTAAAAAAATATGAAAAAAATTAAAAAAATATAAAAGTTTAAATCACCCTCCTTTTGCCCCAATCAAAATAAATCAATAAAAAAAAATCAAATCTACACATATTTGGTATCGCCGTGCTCAGAATCGCCCTGTCTATCAATTAAAAAAAGCATTAATCTGATCGCTAAACAGCGTAGCGAGAAAAAAAATAGAAACACCAGAATTACGTTTTTTTGGTCGCCGCGACATTGCATTAAAATGCAATAACGGGCGATCAAAAGAACGTATCTGCACCAAAATGCTATCATTAAAAACGTCATCTCGGCACGCAAAAAACAAGCCCTCAACAGACCCCAGATCATGAAAAATGGAGATGCTACGAGTATCGGAAAATGGCACAATTTTTTTTTTTTTTAGCAAAGTTTGTAATTTTTTTTCACCACTTAGGTAAAAAATAACCTAGTCATGTTAGGTGTCTATGAACTCGTACTGACCTGGAGAATCATAATGGCAGGTCAGTTTTAGCATTTAGTGAACCTAGCAAAAAGGCCAAACAAAAAACAAGTGTGGGATTACACTTTATTTTGCAATTTCACCGCACTTGGAATTTTATCCCCGCTTTCTAGTACACGACATGCTAAAACCAATGATGTCGTTCAAAAGTACAGCTCGTCCTGCAAAAAATAAGCTGTCAAATGGCCAAATTGACAGAAAAATAACAAAGTTATGGCTCTGAGAAGGAGGGGAGTGAAAAACGAACACGGAAAAACGAAAAATCCCAAGGTCATGAAGGGGTTAAATCCATAATTACAGAAGAAAGGGGAGGTACCTGTAGAGTGGTTAACATGGTTATTGAACACAAACTCTGCTAAAGACTAGGCATTGGACCAGCTCTCTTTACTTGAGGTGGCAAGGAAGCGCAAAATTTGTTCTAACGACTGATTGCTCGGTCTGACCATTATTCTCCGTATAGTAGTCTGATGAAAAGGACAACTCAATACCCAACCTTTAACAAAGCGCCCCCCGAAACCTGGACACAAACTGCACACCATGGTCAGACACCACATTTAAGGGCACGCTATGCAAACCAACCGCATGTTGAACGAACAACCTAGACAAGGTCTCATCAGAGGGTAGCGACACAAAGGGTACAATGTTTGCTTGCTTCATAAACCTGTACATCACCACCCAGATGAAAGTATTACCCTTGGAGGGAGGAAGATTGGTGATAAAGTCCATGGACAAATGTGTCCATGGGCTATCATGAACTTGCGAAGGCAGCAATTCTCTGGCCGGCTGGTTATGAGATCTCTTAGCGCGGGCACAAACTTCACAGGCAGAAACAAACTTCCTCACATCAGATGTAAGCGAGGTCCACCAAAAAACCCTCACAATGGCACCATGAGAAGCTGAAATCCCTGGATGTCCACTCAGTGCTGATTCATGGAACTCCTGGAGGACCCTGAGTGGAAGCTGAACTGGAACATACAATTTTCTCACCGGCTTGGACAGGGGAGCCTGAGACTGAGCTTCCCAAATCTCCCGTTCCAAACCTGCAGACACATCATTCACCACCACCCTGGGTTGAAGAATTGAGGTTGGAGGCTTGGGGGAGAAACTGGGTCCAGACTTTGAGACAAGGCATCGGCCTTCACATTCTTTGATCCTAGATGAATAGTGATCGAGAACTGTAACAGGGAGAAGAAAAGTGACCATCTGGCTTGCCTAAGGTCAACCTTTTAGCAGACTCAATATAGGACAGATTCTTGTGGTTCATAACTACAGTAAGGGGCTGAACTGCCCACTCCAAAAAATGCCTCCATTCTTCAAAGGCCAACTTAACCATATGAAGTTCCCGATTGTCAACATCATAATTTCTTTCCACTGGGGAGAACTTCTTGGAGAAGAAAGCACATGGTCTCTAATTGGTCAAGGTGGCAGGCCCCTGGGACAACACTGCCCCCACCCCCACATCTGAGGCATCAACCTCCACCACAAAAGGTTCAGATGGATCAGGTTGAACCAGAACCGGGGCAGTCATAAAACATTTTTTCAGAGTGAGAAACGCCGCTATCGCTGAGGCAGACCAGTTTTTTTTATATCAGCCCCCTCCTGTCTCAAGTCAGTGAGCGGCTTTACCACCTGAGAGAACCCTTTAATAAATCTCTGGTAGTAATTGGTGAATCCCAAGAAGCGCTGAAGGCCCTTCAGGTCCCGTTGTTGAACCCAATCTACAGTGGTCTGTACCTTTTTGGGATCCATACGAAACCCTTCACTAGAGACAATGAACCCCAAGAAAGCAGTTCTTGGATGAAAAATGAGCATTTCTCTAGTTTAGGAAAAAGTTGGTTCTCCCTGAGTCTCCGAAGAACCACCCGAAGGTCACTAATATGTGTCTGCTTATCAAGTGAATAAACTAGAATGTCATCCAAGTATATAATCACAAACCACCCAATGAAATCAGAAAACACATGATTGATGAAGTTTGGGAAAACCACAGGGGCATTGGTCAGACCAAACGGCATAACTAAATTTTCAAAGAGTCCTTCTGGGGTGAGAAATGCGGATTTCCACTCATCCCCCTCCCGCACTCGGATGAGGTTATATGCCCCCCATAAGTCTAGTTTTGAAAACCATTTGGCCCAGGATAATTCATTACACAAATCGGGAATAACTGGGAGTGGGTATGTGTTTCTTACAGTAATCTTTTTCAGTTCCCAAAAGTCAAGACATGGGCGGAGACCGACGTCATTTTTTTTTTATAAAAAAAACCCCTGCAGCAACAGGATACACGGAAGAGCGGATATGCCCCTTGCGGAGGCTCTCAGATATGTACTCCTTCATGGCGACCCGCTCGGGACCAGAAAGGTTAAGTAATCAGGCCTTAGGCAATTTAGCCGCAGGAATCAGGTCAATGGCACAATCAAATGAGCGGTTTGGCAGTAAACCCTCAGCATGACTTTTGGCAAACACTTCCTTGAAGTCCTCCAGGTGCTCCAGAATACCCTCCAGACCGATGAACAACACAGAATTCAGATATTTGTTTTAACAGCCAAGGAAGCACCAAAACCAAACCAGCAGTGAAATTGTCCAGAAAGAAACAGGCTTTATGCTCTAGCTGAACAGACCCCCACCTTAAGGATGAATTCTTTAGTAACAGAGTGGATCCAGTCCTTTGTGAATGAGGTTGAGTCAATAGCCACCACTCTCATGGGTTTGTCCAACCTGACTGTCCTTATCTCACAGTGAACAACCAACCTCGAGTCAATCAAGTTCACACAATCCACATAAGCAGAAGAGAAAAAAAAAGTTGTTCACACCAACTTCCACTTTTTAACAATAGTTTGAAGGCTGAGGAAAAAAGTACCTGTGGGTCTGGGTAACCTCCTCGGCAGTTACCCAGACCTAGTCATTTCCTGAGACCTTGGAATCCAGGAGACAGGAGGGACAGTCCTATATCCAATGACTTGGTTATCCACAATAGAAACAGAGTTTTTTCTCGCTGCGGCATCTCCTCTCCTTTTCCTTCATGGAGACAGCCCCCACCTCTATGGGCTCAACTGACGACGAAGCCTCTGGTTTCACTGGCAACAGAGGAGCATCTCGTTGCACAACACCTCTCTCAGCCTGCGGTCCATATGGACGGCCTGGGTCATGGACTCCTCCAGAGAGTCGGGCAGTGGGTGCAGAGCCAAGACATCCTTTAAATGCTTGGAGAGACCCCGTCAGAACAGCCCCTTGAGTGCCGAGTCATTCCAGGAAACCTCTGGTTCCCATCACCTGTACTTGCAACATTACCACTCAGCTGAGCGTTTTCCATGGGTAAGACATAATCGTGTCCTCTGCCAATCTCACCCAATCAGGTTCATCTTAAATAAGATAAAAGGCCTCAAAGAACTAATCAACAAACATTCTCTCAGGGGAGGTAGGAGATAGGGAGAAAGCCCAGGATTGCAGCCCCTCACGTAACAGGGAAATAACTATCCCCACCCTTTGACACTCATCACCCGAGGACCGATGATGCAGGGAAAAAAGTAATGTGCAACTCTCTTTAAATACCCCCAATTTTTTCTTATCCCATGAAAAGGTATCCGGAAGTTTGACAGAGGGTTCAGGAGAGGATAACATCAGACACAGTACCTTCTCCATTGCCAAACAAAGAAGAGGAACCCCGAACCCCCTTAATAACAGCCAATACATCTTTTAACTGACCTGAGATATAAGAGAATAGTATCCCCATACAGGTAACAATCTAACACCTGTTGGCTGTACACTATAGCTGACAACTTGCTGTATCAGCCACGATCAGTGTTGGCACCGTACATAACTGTTTAACCCCTTAGATGCTGCTGTCAATAGTGACTACATCATTATAAATGGTTAACAGAGTGTGGGGGCTTCCTATTTATCCCAATTGGTGCCCTCAGATCATGATTTTGTGGTCCTGATGTTTGCAATGGCAATTCATGACCAAATAGCGGCCTTAGAGTCTGTCGGCTGTTGTAACCTGTTCAGAAGTTACCGGCATTTAGGTGGTAAAAATACACATTTTCATTTCTGTCATACCACTTTGCATTAATTCCTGTAGAGCACCTGAAGGGTTAAATAACTACCTGACAGCAGTTTTCAATATGTCAGGGGGTGCTGTTTTTAAAATGGTATCACGTTTGGGGGTTTCCCAATATATGAGACCCCTAAAGTCAATTCACACATGGATAGTTCCCTAAAAAAATAAATGTTGCAAATTTCCTTGAAAAAATGAAAAATTGCTGCTACATTTTTAAACCTCCTAAAATGCTAACAAAATAAAAGAACATTCTACAAATGGTGCTGCTGTAAAGCAGTCATGTGGGAAATATATATTTTCTATAAATAAACACAAAACATATTGACCTAAAATTACCATTATCATAAAGTATAATGTGTCATGAAAAAACAATCTCAAAATCACTGGGATTTGTTGAAGCGTTGCAGAGTTATTACCACATAAAGTGGCACTTGTCAGATTTCAAAAATTTGGCTCCATCACTAAGGGGTTAACTGTATCTGCCAACTTCCTCTGTACCTGTTGGTGAGAAGCAACCAACGCTCTTTGCTCAACAGGTAGGTTCTGCATCATCTTGGTCTGATTAGATACATGATCTGTCAGATCACACAGCGGGTCCATAACAAAAACACACAAAAAAACCCCTGAAAAAATGGTATGGGTCAATGATAATGTGATGACACCAATGGTGTCACTGGCGCTGCCAAGGGGGCACAATCATGGGACACAGGAACAAGTGGAGGGAGTGCAGAAACAAGGCAACTGAGTGCATGAAGTGCAAGGCACAGACAGTAAACGTGGTCAAGGAAAGCCGAGGATCAAAAGCCAGATGAGAGTGTAATACCTAGGGATAAGACAAAGAGTAAACAGAGACAAGCCAAGGGGTCAGATAACCAGAAAGGACAGGGCAGTACAAAGCAGGATACAGAGGCAAAAGTCAGGGGACATACTGGGTCATACACAGCAAAGCACACAAGCAAAGAGGCACAACATTTACGGATGAGTTACCTGGGTCAGCAACTACAAACCGAGTATTCGGAAGTATCACCGACATTAAATCCAGGAACTTCAAACATTAAATAGCCCTCCCAGAACCAAAGAGAGGTGAACTAAAATTAACCCTGACCTGACCAGGATGTAGGTGGAACCATCCTGTCCAGAGTCATGACAATAGCATCTTGGAACAGGTTCTGACTATGCAGTCTCCGGACAGCAGGCAGGACAGCCAATGGGGTAAGCTCAGACAGTGCTGACAGGATGACCACTTTGGACAGGTTGAAACTGTGCCGACAGGATGGCCACTATGGAAAGTTTTAGACTGCAGTTACCAGATAGCAGATGGGACGGCCACAGTGACAGGTTGTGTAGTCTCCTTATGGTACTCACGTGCTGCGCCGATTCTTTGGAATGCACTACCTAGGTTAATACGATTAATCCCTAATCCCCACAGTTTTAAGCGTACCCTAAAAACTCATTTGTTCAGACTGGCCTACCGCCTCAATGCATTAACCTAACGATCCCTGTGTGGCCTATTTATATAAAAAAAAAATAAAAAAAATCAGGTTCCTCGCATCATGTTCTCATTCACTTTATGCAGTTAATAGCCCTCTGTGTCTGTACTGCTACATACTTAGGCAGTTAACTGGTTCATGCAGCTTTACATGAACACCCGAGCCTTACACTATGGCCGGTCCGAATAACTAAAGCAATTGTTACCATCCACCTCTCGTGTCTCCCCTTTTCCTCATAGTTTGTAAGCTTGCGAGCAGGGCCCTCATTCCTCCTGGTATCTGTTTTGAACTGTATTTCTGTTATGCTGTAATGTCTATTGTCTGTACAAGTCCCCTATATAATTTGTAAAGCCCTGCGGAATATGTTGGCGCTATCTAAATAAAAATTATTATTATTATTATATTATTATAGTAGGCGAGACGGCCACAAGGACAGGTTCAGACTGTGCCAACAGAAAGGCCACAGGAATAGGATCTAACTATGCCAATGGGATGGCCAAAGGAGCAGGTTCAACACACTGGTCTGAGGAATCAGATGAAGCACTACCAATGCGGTTTCAGGGTATGGTAACCTCTAAAGCAGTCACAGGAACAAGGACACAATATATTGAAATAGTGGGACACAGAACATGGGAGTAAGTTAGACGGACTAAGGATGGGGGACCTTGCAACATACAGTTGCACAACCATAACAATATACTATAATGGTTGTTTAGGTACCTCCAAATTGGGCAAGATGCCCTTTATACAAGATGTTACCCTGCAATTGTCTGAGAGACAGCTTGCAGGTGAACACATTATTAAATTCCTTTCAGCTAATAGCTGGGGGCATTTACGCTGTGCTGCCCCTTTAAGAACAAGGGAGCTAGGCACTTGGCATGCCACTAAGGCCGGGATCCCGGCTTAAGACGCAGTGCAGCGTTCACAGTATCAGGAAGCAGGAGACACCAGGGGGCAGCACCAAGCATCGGGACAGTGAGTAAGCCAGTGTTCCTGCATGGAGGGAGAATAGAACACCATGTAGTGGCACCGGAAATTGCAATACAATTTTTATTTTCATCGCTCAACATTATCAAACTCTGTGAAGCACCTGTGGGTTCAAGGTGCTCACCGCCTCTCTAGATAAATTCCTTAAGGCTGTGTGCACACGTTGCAGATTTTTTTTCATTTAGAATGAATTCCGCAATTTTTGTGCATATGTTGCGTTTTGTTCCGCGAAAAAGACGAATGACATAAAAAAATGCAGCATGTTCATTAATTTTGCAGATTTTTTGCGGATTTACCACTATATTTTTGCATCCCAGAACCTCCGGAAAAATCTGCAAGAAATCTGCAAAAAAGCGCTAGAAAAACGCGAAAAAAAATGCGAAAAATCCGCATGCGGATTTCTTGCAGAAAATGTCCGGTTTTCTTCAGGAATTTTCTGCAAGAAATCCTGACGTGTGCACATAGCCTAAAGGTTTTAGTTTCCAAAATGGTTCACATATGGGTGGTTTACACTGTTTAGGCACATCAGGAGCTCTACAAATGGGACATAATTTCTGCTATCTATTCCAGCCAATTTTGCACTCATTTAGTCAAATGGTGCTCTTTCCATTCTGAGCCCAGTCATTTCCCCTAGCAGTAGTTTTTCACCACATATGGGCTATTTGAGTTCTCAGGAGAAATTGCTCAATAAATTGTATTTCCTATTTTCTCTTGTTAACCTTGGGAAAATTAAAAATGGTGGGCTTGAGCAACATTGTAGGAAAAATGTATTTTATCTTTTTGCAGCTCATCGTTTTAAATTCTGTGAAACATCTGGGGGTTAAGAGTGCTCACCACACTTCTAGATAAATTCAGTGAGGTTTGTCATTTCCATACTGCAGTCACTTTTGTGTAGTTTCCATTGTCTGGGCATGTCGGGGGCTCTGCAAACCCAACACGGCATCTGCAATCTGTTCAAACCAATTTTGTGGCTCAAAAGTAAAATGGTGCTCCTTCCCTTCTGAGTCATGCAGTGTGCCCAAACAGCAGTTTTTCATCACATATGGGGTATTGGCATACTTAGGAAAAATGTCACAATAAATGTTAGGGTCCATTTTCGTGTAAATTAAATATTTCAGGCTAAAGCAACATTTTTGTGGGTAAATGAAATATTTTAATTTTTTTCTTTCCACATTGTTTGAATTCCTGTGAAGGACCTAAAAGGTTAATAAACGCATTGAATATGGATTTGAGCACTCTGAGTAGTTCCATTTTTAAAATGTAATTTTCAGGTATTTTCTGTCACATCGGCCCCTCAAATCATTTCAATTGTGATGTAGTCCCTAAATAATTGGTTTCGCAAAATTTGGAAGAAAAATGAGAAATTGCTGATAAAATTTTAACAGCTCTAACTTCCTAGCAAAAAAAAAAAATGTTTCAAAATGACTGATGTAAAATAGACATGTAGTAGTAATAAATAATGTTTATCAACTACTGTGTGTCATTAAGTTTGAAAATATCAAGTATTTCAACATTTTCTCCAAATGTTCAATATTTTCACAAACAAATGCAAAAAATGCATATTGCATGATCTGTTCTTTTTTTTCTTTGGATGTGCACTCCTCCCATTTGGCACAGGTGATTTTAATTAGCAGGAGACTGAAAAGTAAGGGGTCTAGCCCGTTTCTGCTCTCACTGAAGAGCTTAATGGAGGTGAGTTTCATTGCTCCTTACATTTGATATTGGTGCTGTTTGGTGGCTAATGTTGCTGTGGTTTTGTGCTGGTGGGGCGGCGCAGTCTGAAGACACCGGGCTGTCTGCCCTGTCTGTGCATTGCCACCGTGGTGGTGGTTGGCACGTCAGGGTGGTAGGGACCCACTATGAAGTTTGCTGTGATGTGGCAATGGGCTTCATACAGTCTGATCAGAATGTCTTATGTATTATGTGTTCAGTTATATATATTTTTGCCTAGCGGCATTAGATCATTGCATGTTTTTTGGAGATGCTGTCCATTCTCTTTTTCAGCAAAATGTAAAAAGTCAGCTTAAATTTACCACTACCCTAAAGTATGATGTGTTAAAAAATAATCTCAGAATAACTGGGATATGATGAAGCGATCCAGAATTATCTCAAAGACAGATTGGTCAGAATTGTAAAACTTGGCCTGATCAGGGAGGTGAAAACAGGCTTCATGGTAGGTTAAAGTATAGATGGAAATCTCAGTATTTTGTTGCTTGAGCAGACAGTGGCAGGATGTAAGAATCTGGACGTCACATCAGCACATGTGATGCCTTCAACACATCAAAATTAAAACATTAAGTATACTATCAAAGGTATTCATTTCCAATAATCATTATAATGCTATATTAACTCTACTCATCATGATTTTTTCACAAGAATATTTAATCGTGATTCTAGTAGAATTTCACTTACTGAATTCAAGGTTTCCTGTACCCAAGTGTCCAGATTTTGGGACAACTCTGACTCTGACCTTACTAACTCTTAGGAGGAAGCATATAGAAATGTGAGAAGCGATCCTATTTTTGAATAGAACCTGACTTTTTATCTTAAGAAGATCTGAAGGTCCTTATCAGTGATTATTGTCAAAACAATAATCAGAGATTCTAAGTTTCAGTCTCAAATGATGGAATCTACTCCGCAAAGACGTGAGAAAATGCAGGTAACATAGCAGAAAAAGGCGTTCTGTTTTGTATTCATGTTTGCTCTGTTATGGAGGCCTGTGGACATTAACACCAAAAGAAGAGTGATGATTGTTCATAGACTCATCAAAAGTTAGTTTGGAGTCTAGTTCTTTTGCATAATGGTAATGACCTTCTTTTGTTATTTGTTGCACATGCTGCTGATATGAAAGAGACATAGAAAAATATGAAACTGCTGTTAGAAAAAGTATGAAAAATATTACTGGAGTATCTTTGGAGATATGAAGGTGATTGCTTTATTGCTTGGATTGCAACTTGGGTACAGTAAATTTTGCTGTCTACTGTGAGAATGGGATAGTATGGATAAGAATTCTCACTATATTTGAAAACCAAGGCCTAAACATGAATCTCTAAACATAAATTCTGCTGCATTTATATATGTGAAATCTAAATTTCACAAAGCTAGTGATGCAAAACTGAAAAAAGGCATTTTTATAGAGCCACAAAAAAGATCAATGATGGATGATGAACGATTTCTGGAACTGTTTAATCTATTGCAAAAAGAAGCCTGGCTATTCTTCAAAATATATCCTTTTTTTCTTTCAAATCATAATGCAGAAAAGTAGAGTGATATAGGTGCATGATCTTGTGAAATCATACCAAGCTATGGGATGCAACATGTCCTTAAAACTTCATTTCTCTAATCACCTTCCAGGACAGCAGCATCGGAGGTTGTCTCCCCTCCCTAATGGGCAACAGGAAGCCCAAAGAGGTTAAATACCGCTCCCCTTCCTGCAACCATCAGTGTTTTTCCTGTCCCCTTGGGGCATGAAGAGGTTCTCTGATGGTGCTGCCATGGCCGGCGATCTGGAGCACCCTAAGCTTACCTACTCAATGCTGTGCAGCCGAGGTCAGAGGCACCGCTCTCCTCCTCCATGGGCTGCTCCCATCTCCACAATCTTCATGTGACTCGGGACCTCTCCCGCCCCTCCTGCAAGAGGGCCCCGGTGTCCTCCTCTCCATATGCTGGCTGGTTCCAGAGTCAGCGTGTACCGGAAGTAACATTAATCCGAACTTCCGGTTCACTTCCTGGTGCATTCCAGGGTGGAACGCACGAGCTCCTGGCGTGTCTCAGATGTACTCCAGAGCTACTCGCATGATTGGGGCATTCCCTTCGGGGTTCCCTGTTGTGAATTCTGTGGCTGAGTTCACTTCTGTGGTCACAAGTGGTATTGCAGTCTCTGGGCTTCCTCCCTCAGGTGTTTTGGTGAGCTCGTTGGCTGCCTTGCTATTTAGCTCCACCTGAGTCTGTCTTCCTTGCTCCTTGTCAATGTTCCAGTGTTGGATCTGAGCTACTGCATCTTTCCTTGGGCCTGCTGCTCTGCTAGATAAGTGCTTCTAGTTTGTTTTCTGTTTTTTCTGTCCAGCTTGCTATTAACTTTTGCTGGAAGCTCTGAGAAGCAAAGGGGTGCACCGCCGTGCTGTTAGTTCGGCACGGTGGGTCTTTTTGCCCCTTTGCGTGGTTTTCGTTTTAGGGTTTTTTGTAGACTGCATAGTTCTCTTTGCTATCCTCGCTCTGTCTAGAATATCGGGCCTCACTTTGCTGAATCTATTTCATTCCTACGTTTGTCTTTTCATCTTGCTAACAGTCATTATATGTGGGGGGCTGCCTATTCCTTTGGGGTATTTCTCTGAGGTAAGTCAGGCTTGTATTTCTATCTTCAGGCTAGTCAGCTCCTCAGGCAGTGCCGAGTTGCATAGGTAGTTGATAGGCGCAATCCACTGCTGCTTATAGTTGTGTGAGGATAGATCAGGTACTGCAGTCTACAGAGATTCCACGTCTCAGAGCTCGTCCTATTGTTTTTGGTTATTGCCAGATCTCTGTATGTGCGCTGATTACTGCACGCTGTGTTGCCTGATTGCCAGCCATAACAGTACAAGGAGCCCTCCAATGATTTCCAATAGAGGGAAAAAAGAAATCCTGACATCATTTTTTTTTCTTAGCTCTGTCTTCAGTCTTTTTTTTCCCCTAGACATTAGAGTGCTTCAGGACACAGCTGTGGACATGGATATTCAGGCTCTGTGCTCCTCAATGGATAATCTCGTTGTAAATGTACAAAAGATTCAAGATACTATTGATCAGAAATCGATGCTAGAACCAAGAATTCCGATTCCTGATTTGTTTTTTGGTGACAGAACTAAGTTCCTGAGCTTCAGAAATAATTGTAAGCTATTTTTGGCCTTGAAACCTCATTCTTCTGGTAATCCTATTCAACAGGTTTTGATTATTATTTCTTTTTTGCGCGGCGACCCACAGGACTGGGCGTTTTCTCTTGCACCAGGAGATTCTGCATTGAGTAATGTTGATGCATTTTTCCAGGCGCTGGGATTGCTTTACGATGAGCCTAATTCAGTGGATCAAGCTGAGAAAAATCTGCTGGCTTTATGCCAGGGTCAGGATGATGTAGAAGTATATTGTCAGAAATTTAGGAAATGGTCAGTACTCACTCTGTGGAATGAATCTGCACTAGCGGCTTTGTTCAGAAAGGGTCTCTCTGAAGCTCTTAAGGATGTAATGGTGGGATTTCCTATGCCTGCTGGTTTGAATGAGTCTATGTCCTTGGCCATTCAGATCGGTCGTCGCTTGCGCGAGCGTAAATCTGTGCACCATCTGGCGGTATTGTCTGAGAGTAAGCCTGAGCCTATGCAGTGCGACAGGACTATGACTAAAGTAGAACGGCACGAACACAGACGTCTGAACAGACTGTGTTTCTATTGTGGTGATTCTACTCATGCTATTTCTAATTGTCCTAAACGCACTAGGCGGTTCGATAGCTCTGCCGTTATTGGTACTGTACAGTCCAAATTCCTTTTGTCCATTACCTTAATGTGCTCTTTGTCATCATATTCTGTCATGGCGTTTGTGGATTCAGGCGCTGCCCTGAATCTGATGGATTTGGATTATGCTAAACGTTGTGGATTTTTCTTGGAGCCTTTGCGGTGTCCTATTCTGTTGAGAGGAATTGATGCTACACCTTTGGCCAAGAATAAGCCTCAGTACTGGGCCCAGCTGACCATGTGCATGGCTCCTGCACATCAGGAAGTTATTCGCTTTTTGGTACTGCATAATTTGCATGATGTGGTCGTGTTGGGGTTGCCATGGCTACAAACCCATAATCCAGTATTGGATTGGAACTCTATGTCGGTAACCAGCTGGGGTTGTCAGGGAGTACATGGTGATGTTCCATTTTTGTCTATTTCGTCATCCATTCCTTCTGACATCCCAGAGTTCTTGTCGGACTTTCAGGATGTATTTGAAGAGTCCAAGTCTGATGCCCTACCTCCGCATAGGAATTGTGATTGTGCTATCGATTTGATTCCTGGTAGTAAATTCCCTAAGGGTCGTTTATTTAATTTGTCCGTACCTGAACACACCGCTATGCGCAGTTATGTGAAGGAGTCCCTGGAGAAGGGACATATTCGCCCATCGTCGTCACCATTGGGAGCAGGGTTCTTTTTTGTAGCCAAGAAGGATGGTTCGCTAAGACCGTGTATTGATTACCGCCTTCTTAATAAGATCGCTGTTAAGTTTCAGTATCCCTTGCCATTGATTTCTGACTTGTTTGCTCGGATTAAGGGGGCTAGTTGGTTTACTAAGATTGATCTTCGTGGTGCGTATAATCTGGTGAGAATCAGGCAGGGAGATGAATGGAAAACGGCATTTAATACGCCCGAGGGTCATTTTGAGTATCTGGTGATGCCGTTCGGACTTGCCAATGCTCCATCTGTTTTTCAGTCTTTTATGCATGACATTTTCCGTGAGTATCTGGATAAATTCTTGATTGTTTACTTGGATGACATTTTGATCTTCTCAGATGATTGGGAGTCTCATGTGAAGCAAGTCAGAATGGTTTTCCAGGTACTGCGTGCTAATTCCTTGTTCGTGAAGGGATCAAAGTGTCTCTTCGGTGTGCAGAAAGTTTCATTTTTGGGGTTCATCTTTTCCCCTTCTACTATCGAGATGGATCCGGTTATGGTTCAGGCCATCCAGGATTGGACTCAGCCGACATCTCTAAAAAGTCTGCAGAAATTCCTGGGCTTTGCTAATTTTTATCGTCGCTTCATCTGTAATTTTTCTAGCATTGCCAGACCATTGACCGATTTGACCAAGAAGGGTGCTGATTTGGTTAATTGGTCTTCTGCTGCCGTGGAAGCTTTTCAGGAGTTGAAACGTCGTGTTTGCTGTGCCCCTGTGTTGTGTCAACCTGATGTTTCTCTTCCGTTCCAGGTCGAGGTTGATGCTTCTGAGATTGGTGCAGGGGCGGTTTTGTCACAGAGAGGTTCTGGTTGCTCGGTGTTCAAACCATGTGCTTTCTTTTCCAGGAAGTTTTCTGCTGCTGAGCGTAATTATGATGTGGGCAACCGAGAGTTGCTGGCCATGAAGTGGGCATTCGAGGAGTGGCGTCATTGGCTTGAGGGTGCTAAGCATCGCGTGGTGGTTTTGACTGATCATAAGAACCTTACTTATCTTGAGTCTGCCAAGCGCTTGAATCCTAGACAGGCCCGTTGGTCGTTATTTTTTGCTCGTTTTGATTTTGTGATTTCATACCTTCCGGGCTCTAAAAATGTGAAGGCGGATGCTCTGTCTAGGAGTTTTGTGCCCGACTCTCCGGGGTTATCTGAGCCGGCGAGTATCCTCAAGGAAGGAGTCATTGTGTCTGCCATCTCCCCTGATTTGCGGAGAGTGTTGCAGAAATTTCAGGCTAATAAACCTGATCGTTGTCCGGCCGAGAAACTGTTCGTCCCTGATAGGTGGACTAGTAAAGTTATCTCTGAACTTCATTGTTCGGTGCTGGCCGGTCATCCAGGAATCTTTGGTACCAGGGAGTTGGTTGCTAGATCCTTCTGGTGGCCATCTCTGTCACGGGATGTGCGTGCTTTTGTGCAGTCCTGTGGAATTTGTGCTAGGGCTAAGCCCTGCTGTTCACGTGCCAGTGGGTTGCTTTTGCCCTTGCCGGTCCCGAAGAGGCCTTGGACACATATTTCGATGGATTTCATTTCTGACCTTCCCGTTTCTCAAAAAATGTCGGTCATTTGGGTGGTCTGTGATCGCTTTTCTAAAATGGTCCATCTGGTGCCCTTGGTTAAATTGCCTTCCTCCTCTGATTTGGTGCCTTTGTTCTTCCAACATGTGGTTCGTTTACATGGCATTCCTGAGAATATTGTTTCTGACAGAGGTTCCCAGTTTGTCTCGAGGTTCTGGCGAGCCTTTTGTGGTAGGATGGGCATTGACCTATCTTTTTCCTCGGCCTTCCATCCTCAGACTAATGGCCAGACCGAACGAACCAATCAGACCTTGGAAACATATCTGAGATGTTTTGTTTCCGCTGACCAGGATGATTGGGTGTCATTTTTGCCGTTGGCTGAGTTCGCCCTTAATAATCGGGCCAGCTCGGCTACCTTGGTCTCTCCATTTTTCTGCAATTCTGGGTTCCATCCTCGTTTCTCTTCAGGACAGGTTGAGTCTTCGGACTGTCCTGGTGTGGATTATGTGGTGGACAGGTTGCAGCAGATCTGGACTCAGGTAGTGGACAATTTGACCTTGTCCCAGGAGAAGGCTCAGCTTTTCGCTAATCGCAGACGCCGTGTGGGACCCCGACTTCGTGTTGGGGATCTGGTTTGGTTATCTTCTTGTCATATTCCTATGAAGGTTTCCTCTCCTAAATTTAAACCTCGTTTTATTGGTCCGTATAGGATTTCTGAGATTCTCAATCCGGTGTCTTTTCGTCTGACCCTCCCAGACTCCTTTTCCATACATAATGTATTCCATAGGTCGTTGTTGAGGAGATACGTGGCACCTATGGTTCCATCTGTTGAGCCTCCTGCCCCTGTTTGGGTGGAGGGGGAATTGGAGTATATTGTGGAGAAGATTTTGGATTCTCGTGTCTCTAGACGGAAACTCCAGTATCTGGTCAAATGGAAGGGTTATGCTCAGGAAGATAATTCCTGGGTTTTTGCCTCTGATGTCCATGCCCCAGATCTTGTTCGTGCCTTTCATGTGGCTCATCCTGGTCGGCCTGGGGGTTCTGGTGAGGGTTCAGTGACCCCTCCTCAAGGGGGGGTACTGTTGTGAATTCTGTGGCTGAGTTCACTTCTGTGGTCACAAGTGGTATTGCAGTCTCTGGGCTTCCTCCCTCAGGTGTTTTGGTGAGCTCGTTGGCTGCCTTGCTATTTAGCTCCACCTGAGTCTGTCTTCCTTGCTCCTTGTCAATGTTCCAGTGTTGGATCTGAGCTACTGCATCTTTCCTTGGGCCTGCTGCTCTGCTAGATAAGTGCTTCTAGTTTGTTTTCTGTTTTTTCTGTCCAGCTTGCTATTAACTTTTGCTGGAAGCTCTGAGAAGCAAAGGGGTGCACCGCTGTGCTGTTAGTTCGGCACGGTGGGTCTTTTTGCCCCTTTGCGTGGTTTTCGTTTTAGGGTTTTTTGTAGACTGCATAGTTCTCTTTGCTATCCTCGCTCTGTCTAGAATATCGGGCCTCACTTTGCTGAATCTATTTCATTCCTACGTTTGTCTTTTCATCTTGCTAACAGTCATTATATGTGGGGGGCTGCCTATTCCTTTGGGGTATTTCTCTGAGGTAAGTCAGGCTTGTATTTCTATCTTCAGGCTAGTCAGCTCCTCAGGCAGTGCCGAGTTGCATAGGTAGTTGATAGGCGCAATCCACTGCTGCTTATAGTTGTGTGAGGATAGATCAGGTACTGCAGTCTACAGAGATTCCACGTCTCAGAGCTCGTCCTATTGTTTTTGGTTATTGCCAGATCTCTGTATGTGCGCTGATTACTGCACGCTGTGTTGCCTGATTGCCAGCCATAACAGTTCCCCCTGAGGACCTTGGGGAGGAGGAGCATAAACAGCAAACACTGGGGCCTCGGTTATTTAAATCCTGGTCAGGGGATGCCTCCAGGTAAGGCCCATTGTCTGTGTCCATCTGTGAGTGTTGACGGACTGACCTTGGATGGCAACAAAACCCTCCCTTTCTGCCTCTGCAGAGCCCAGCGTCCACCCTTCTCCTGTAAGTAGTGGATGAAGGTCCCTTGCTATCTGGGTTATGGCCTTATGGACCCTGCTCATAAGAGGCAGTGTCCAGCCGCAAGTGTGGTATCTGTGCTACCAGGCTTCCCTCAGCATATAAGAAGCTTTGCCAGCCCTGCACCGATGATGTGTTGCATGCCGAACAGCCCTCCCTGTTGGACAGCATCAAATCCCTCATCAAGCAAGAGGTTTAACCCTCTATGTCTGCCTTTTCCTAGGCCCCAGTACCACAACCCCCTCCTTCTAAAAAAAGAAAAAAGAAAAAAAAGGAAGATGGCACCTGTGGAATCTGATTCAGACTCGGGCGAAGTCCGTACCTCTGGTTTGGCAGATATTTGGGAGAATGAGGGTTCCACTTCCACCCCCAAGTCCGATAATAAAATATTATTTTTCGTCCAAAGATATGGAGGAATTGATTAGTATGGTGAGAAGCACCATGGGGGATGAGATGTTTGGGGAGTTGAAACCTTAAAAAAAAAATCAAGTTTTTTCCCATACATGATAACATCCAAATCCTTATCCTTCTGGAATGGGCTCCCTGAGAAAGGGCTTTGAGTCCCATCAGATTTAAAAAAATCTTTCCCGCTAGGTGGGAAATTCCAAAGTGGATGTTCAGGTGTCCTGAGTGGCTAAGATGACGGCTCTTCCTTTCAAGGACTCATCTAAGCTCAAAGATCCCATGGATCGTACAATCGAAGGCTTACTAAGAAATCCTGGGACACCTCCACTATTCTGCTAAAGACAAATGTGGCTTGCACCTGTGTCACCAGATGTCTATTTTGCTGGCTCCATACATTAGAAGACCACCTTACTCAGGGAACTTCTAGGGAAGAGATACTTGACTCTTTCCCTCCTTCAGAAAGCCGATGCTTCTGCGGAATCTGTACGTGTAGCAGCGAAATCCACAGTCCACTCCAACTCAGCTAGGATAGAGCTCTGTGCCTGAAGTCATGGAGTGGCGATGTAGCCTCTAATACTAAGCTTTGCCATTCAGGGACACTATGTTTTCGGTCCAGCTCTCGATGAGATTTTAGGAAAAGCTACTGGCAAAAAGAAATTGCTCCCTGAGCAGAAAAACCTTAAAAATGGGTTTTCGCCCCTCCCAAGATCTGTCTTCCCAGAGGGAATATAAAGGGAAAGGCAAATCTGGCAGCTGGAGCTATCAGTAGGGTGGTATGGGCAAAAATATCATTGTCCCCCACCACCAGCAAACTCCTGACAAACAATGACTGCTCTTTCTGTTGGGGTCTACTTTCGGGCTTCGTCCGTCAGTGGCAATCCATATCCACAAACCAGTGGGTCCTCCGTACAATTCAGGATGGGTTGAAACTAGAGTCCGAGAGTTTTTTCCCTCTCCATGCCTGGGAATTACCTCACTTCAAAGTCTACTCCGTCAAGACTACTTACTGTTAGGTATTCAAGGTCTGCTTCAAGGAAAGGTGATCTCTCGAGTACCCTTACAGGAGATAGGCAGAGGGCACTGTTCTCGCCTATTCCTAGTAGAGAAACCCTCAGGGAACCATAGTCATCATCAATCTGAAATCCCTAAATCAAGTGATCGCATACAGACGATTCAAGATGGTGTTGATTAAATCAGCAATCGCACTCATTGGACATGGTTGGGTAATGACTGCAATAGATCTGAAGTATGCCTATTACCATGTGCCAATCCACCCTGATCACCGTAAGTTCCTCAGATTTGCAGTTTCCCATAGTCATCAGGTCAGCCATTACCAATTTAACCCCTTCAAGTCGCGGCCCTTTTTAGTTTTTGCGTTTTCATTTTTCACTTCTCTCCTTCCCAGAGCCATAACTTTTTTAGTTTTCCGTCAATATGGTCATGTGAGGGCTTATTTTTTGCGGGATGAGTTGTACTTTTGAACAACACCATTGGTTTTACCATGTCTTTTACTAGAAAACGGGAAAAAAATTCCAACTGCGGTGAAATTGCAAAAAAAGTGCAATCCCACACTTGTTTTTTGTTTGGCTTTTTTGCTAGGTTCATTAAATGCTAAAACTATGCTGCCATTGTGATTCTCTAGGTCATTATGAGTTCATAGACATCTAACATGTCTAGGTTATTTTTTTATCCAAGTGGTGAAAAAAAATTCCAAACTTTGCTTTAAAAAAAAAAAGTGCCATTTTCCGATACCCGAAGCGTCTCCATTTTTCGTGATCTAGGGTCAGGTGAGGGCTTATTTTTTGCGTGCCGAGGTGCCGTTTTTAATAATACCATTTCGGTGCAGATACGTTCTTTTGATCGCCCGTTATTGCATTTTAATGCAATGTTGCGGTGACCAAAAAACGTAATTCTGGCGTTTTGGATTTTTTTCTCACTACGCTGTTTAGCGATCAGGTTAATGCTTTTTTTTATTGATAGATCGGGCGATTCTGAACGCGGCAATACCAAATACATGTAGGTTTTTTTTTCATTGTTTTATTTAGGATGGGGCGAAAGGGGGGTGATTTAAACTTTTATATTTTTTATATTTTTTTCATTGTTTTAAAAACATTTTTTTTTACTTGTGCCATGCTTCAATAGCCTCCATGGGAGGCTAGAAGCTGGCATAGCCTGATTGGCTCTGCTACATAGCAGTGATCATCGGAGGTCTCAAGGACCTCTATGGTTACCTTCCTGATGCATCGCCGACCCCCGATCATGTGACGGGGGTCGGCGATGACATCATTTCCGGCTGCCCGGCGGAAGCGCCGGTTAAATGCCGCTGTCTGCGTTTGACAGCGGCATTTAACAGGTTAATATCGGCAGGTGAATAGCGATTTCACCCGCCGCAATTGCGCGCACATGTCAGCTGTACAAAACAGCTGTCATGTCGCGACTTTGATGTGGGCTCACCGCCGGAGCCCACATCAAAGGGGGAGACACGACATGCGCCGTACTATTACTGCGCATGTCGTGAAAGGGTTAATGTCCTCCCATTCGGCATTTCATCAGCGCCATGGGTAATTACCAAGATTATGGCAGAAGCAGTAATCTTCATTCGTCACCAGGGGATTTGCATCATTCCATATCTAATTGTCTTTCTCGTCTTTGCATCATCTATCCCTCGTCTAAATTAAGATGTGGCAAAAATCTTGGGGATCCTGGAATCCCTGGGCTTGATCTCAAATTTGGTGAAGTCGGATCTTGATCCTTCATCAAGGAAGAAATTGCTGGGAATTCTCTTGGATTCAGGGAATAAAGCATCCTTCTTGCCCAAAGATCGATATTTTTCAGTACACGTGTACTCCAGACTCATGTTCTTCTGTCTTGGAAAAGGCATCAAAATTATTTGACCAGGAGAGCTCCCATTCCCAATCGTGTGAAGTCTTCTCTTTCATGGTAGCTAAACTACTGGAACCCCCAGCGGGGAGTCAGCCGGGATCAGCTTTCCCTGAAGATACTCACTTCAGATGCCAGTCGGAGAGGGTGGGGTGCTGTGGTAGAGAAAACCCACTTCCAGGTGTTATGGGCCCCAGACATCAGATCCAGTTCCTTAAACCTCAGAGAACTGAAGGCAGTAGAGGAGGCATTGAAAGCTGAATCTGCCCTTGTAAGAAGACATCATGTACGTGTCTATTCCAACAATATGACCATAGTGGCCTACCTCCGACACCAGGGAGGCACACAATCAATCACTGCAAGAATTTTTTCCTGGGCAGAGAGACCTCTTCTGTCCATCTAAAGGGGTCCACCAGTGTCCAGGCGGACTTCCTCACCAGAAAGGACATCCATCTGGGGGAGTGGTGCCTGGACCAAGCAATCTTTATATCCCTTGTGTCAAGATAGGGAATTCCAGATGTGGATCTATTTGCCAATGGCCAGAACGTGAAGGTGAGAATGTTCTTTTTCGTCAGTCCCGCAGATAAAGCGCGAGGATTAGATGCCTCTTCTCACCCTTGGAGGTTCAACCTGGCTTATGCCTTCCCACCAATCCCGATTCTATCAAGGACGCCACAGAAGATTTGGTCAGATCAGATAACCATGATTCTGACTGCTCCCATGTGTCCGGGAAGAAGTTGGTACAGCCCTTTAATGGACATGGCCCAGGAAGGTCTGCTACTTCTATCTCATGATGGAGTTGACCTCCTTCACCAGGGCCCCCTGTTACAATCGGACCTTCACAGGTTGAATCTTGCGGCCTGGCAACTGAAGCCAAAATCCTAAAAGCTAAAGGGCTTTCAGATGAAGTGATACAAACTCTCCAGAATAGTAGGAAGCCAGTAACCAACGCCATTTATGGCAAGGCTTGGAAGAAATTCTAGTCCTGGTGTTCTCCGAATGTTCCTGATCCCTTTCATCCTAACATTGCTCAGATTCTGGATTTTCTTCAAAAGAGGCTGGCTCTAGGTCTAGTACCCTGAAAGTACATGTGTCAGCTCTTAGCTCTTTCTTTGACTAGAACTTGGCTAGTCATCGCTGGATTAAGTGTATCATGACCTCAGCGGCTAGAATCCGACCTAGGCTTTGAAGCCGAATTCCCCTCTGGGATTTAAATCTGATGCTTAACAGTTTAACCAAAGATCCATTTGAACCCCTGTCATCCATGACTTTAAAAAACCTTACCCTTAGAACTGTCTTTCTCGTAAGCAATTTCCTACCGCTTGACATGTAAGGGATCTGCAGGCCCTATCAATACAGGAGCCCTACTAACAGTTACTGCAGATAGCATTATTCGCCGATTAGATCCCCCTTTATGCCTAAAGTAGTTTTAGACTTTCACAGAGGTCAGGATATTGAGCTACACTCATTCTACCCAGATCCTTCTAATACAAAGGAAGAAGCCTTTCACACCCTTGATATTCGCAGGGTGGTTTTCTACTACCTCCAACAAACAAAGGGCTGGAGGATTGACCAAAACTTATTCATTCAGCCCTCTGGATGAAATAAGGACAAGAAGGTGGCCAAGAATATGATCGCCAATTGGATCAAACAAGCTATCTGCCTGGCATACTCATCACAGAGTCTATCTCCTTGTACATCACTGAAGGTTCATTCTACACGTTCAGTATCAGGATCGTGGGCAGAGAGAGGGGACGCATCTACTGAGCAGATATGCAGAGCCGCCACCTGGTCTTCTGCCCATACGTTTACCAGACACTACAGACTAAGTTTTAATAGGGATATAACATTCGGCAGATGAGTTCTGCAGGCTGTAATCCCTCCCTAAGAGATTAGTTGTTGGTATTACTCTGATGCTGCTGTCGTGGAAGGTGACTAGAGAAAATAGAATTAGTCTTACCGGTAATTCGGTTTCTAGGAACCTTCCACGACAGCACTAATTTCCCTCCCTATCAGAATCATCCAATAGGAAAATCATTCACTTTGGTAGTAACTACTCATGCTAGGGTGTCCAGAAAAAACACTGGTGGTTGCAGGAAGGGGAGGGTTATTTGACCTCTTTGTGTTTCCTATAAGGGCATGGAGATAGCCTCCGATCCTGCTGTCGTGGAAGGTTCATAGAAGCCAAATTACCGGTAAGACTAATGCCATTTCCATGGAATCCTACCTGGACTTTTTTGCAGAAAATCTTGGTGCTGTCAGTGATCAGCATGGGAGGTTTTTTTGTCATCAGATTTCTACAATGGAATGGAGGTACCTGGGCAAGTGGAAATTCAGTATGGTGGTTGACTATTGCCAGACCACGAAGAGAGACATTCTGGAAGCAAAATATTCCCAAAAATCATCTTTTTTTTTTTTTTTTTTTTTTTTTTTTTTTTTAGGTAAGCTGCATTTCATATAATGTTGACTTCATAAGTATAGAATTGTCATAAAACTTGAAATGTGGCACAAAAAAATCTGCATGTTGAAACAAAAATCTGCAAGCTTATTTGAATACAGCATGAAAAATACCGTATATTAACTTCAGTTAATTTTGTTTTGGTTAAAGAAATTTTTTTTTTGTCAACGAGTATAATCAATACCACTGTAAAACTCCTTTAAATTGGGCTAAAACTAGACTAGCACAACGTTAATTTAGAAAACTTGCTTCATAGAATCCAAGAGTTTTTTATTTAAAAACAAAATTGGTAATCTGGTGACAGATCTTCTTTAATCTGTTTGAACTTGAGTATAGATCAGTATATTTAAAAAAATTTTTTTGAGTATATATTAACCCCTTACCGGCATCGGACGTACTATACCGTCCGATGCCGGCTCCCCTGCTTTGATGCAGGGCTCCGCGGTGAGCCCGCACCAAAGCCGGGACATGTCAGCTGTTTTGAACAGCTGACATGTGCCCGTAATAGGCGCGGGCAGAATCGCGATCTGCCCGCACCTATTAACTAGTTAAATGCCGCTGTCAAACGCAGACAGCGGCATTTAACTACCGCTTCCGGCCGGGCGGCCGGAAATGACGTCATCGCCGACCCCCGTCACATGATCGGGGGTCGGCGATGCTTGTGAATGGTAACCATAGAGGTCCTTGAGACCTCTATGGTTACTGATTGCCCGTCGCTGTGAGCGCCACCCTGTGGTCGGCGCTCACAGCACACGTGCAATTCTGCTACATAGCAGCGATCAGCAGATCGCTGCTATGTAGCAGAGCCAATCGTGCTGTGCCTGCTTCTAGCCTCTCATGGAGGCTATTGAAGCATGGCAAAAGTTAAAAAAAATTTACAAAAATGTGAAAAAAATAAAAAAAACATAAAAGTTTAAATCACCTCCCTTTCGCCCCAATCAAAATAAATCAATAAAAAAAATATCAAATCTACGCATATTTGGTATCGCCGCGCTCAGAATCGCCCGATCTATCAATTAAAACAAAGTATTAACCTGATCGCTAAACAGCGTAGCGGGAAAAAAATTCGAAACGCCAGAATTACGTTTTTTTGGTCGCCGCGACATTGCATTAAAATGCAATAACGGGCGATCAAAAGAACGTATCTGCACCGAAATGCTATCATTAAAAACGTCATCTCGGCACGCAAAAAATAAGCCCTCAACCGACCGCAGATGATGAAAAATGGAGACGCTACGAGTATCGGAAAATGGCGCAATTTTTTTTTTTTTTTTTAGCAAAGTTTGGAATTTTTTTTCACCACTTAGATAAAAAATAACCTAGTCATGTTTGGTGTCTATGAACTCGTAATGACCTGGAGAATCATAATGGCAGGTCAGTTTTAGCATTTAGTGAACCTAGCAAAAAAGCCAAACAAAAAACCAATGTGGGATTGCACTTTTTTTGCAATTTCACCGCACTTGGAATTTTTTTCCCGTTTTCTAGTACACGACATGCTAAAACCAATGATGTCGTTCAAAAGTACAACTCGTCCCGCAAAAAATAAGCCCTCACATGGCCAAATTGACAGAAAAATAAAAAAGTTATGGCTCTGGGAAGGAGGGGAGCGAAAAACGAACACGGAAAAACGAAAAATCCCCCGGTCATGAAGGGGTTAAAATGTAAACTCTTAGTTTACATTAAAATTTCCATAAGGATAGATGTATGAAATTATGTGGAGTAGAAAATAGGCCATATAGAAAGAAACAATATTGTTAAACAACTTTGCAAATATTTTTGTAGTCATTTTACCACTGTAGGCCTCTACTATATCATAAAATTGTTTTTTATTGTGCATACATTCAGAAGCTTCCATATTCATTAATAGCATGACAACAGAATAAAGAAAATCAGGCAATTTAAATACACTGATTTAAATAGACATGTGAACCATTGTAGCTTGGGGAAGAAATGCCAGTAAAAACTGGAATCTTGTAGGTTATAGAATAACAGAAACAAATTCCAAGACATCAAAGCTTTTTTTTTACGTTTTATATAATCTGTCAGGAGGAAATGAATGAATTTACACATGCAGCTGCATAAGCAGGTATGTTGGCATGTGAACAGTGCTCATAAAAGGTCCCTTGGCACACAGAGGCACATACAGGTGCTTTTCACAAAATTAGAATATCATCAACATTTAATTTATTTCAGTTCTTCAATTCAAAAAGTGAATTTCATATATTATATACAGTCATTAAGAACAGAGTAATTTATTTCAAGTGTTCATTTCTGTTAATGTTGATGATTATGGTTTACAACCAATGAAAATCCAAAGGTCATTATCTCAGTAATTTAGGATAATTAACAAAATACACCTGCAAATGCTTACTAAGCATTTAAAAAGGTCCATTAGTCTGTTTCAGTAGGCTCCACAATCATGGGGAAGACTTTTGACTTGACAGATGTCCAGAAGGCAGTTATTGACAGACTCTGCAAGGAGGGTAAGCCTCAAAAGGTCATTGCTAAAGAAGCTGGCTGTTCAGAGTGCTGTATCCAAGCATATTATTGAAAAGTTGAGTGGAAAGAAAACGTGTGGTAGAAAAAGGTGCACAAGCAACTGGGAAAACCGCAGCCTTGAAAGGATTTTAAAGAAAAGGCCTTTCAAAAATTTGTGGCAGTCATAAGGAGTGGACTGCTGCTGAAGTCATTGCTTCAAGAGCCATGATACACAGACATATCCAGTACATAGGCTACAAGTGTCGCATTCACTGTGTTAAGCCACTCATGTCTAATTGACAAGGCCACAAACATCTAACCTGGACCAAGGAGAAAAACATCTGGACTGTTGCTCAGTGGTCCAAGGCGTTGTTTTCAGATGAAAGTAAATTTTGCAGTTCATCTGGAAATTAAGGTGCCAGAGTCTGGAGCAACAGTGGAGAAGCACGCAATCCAAGATTGATTGAGGTCTAGTGTGAAGTTTCCACAATCAGTGATGATTTGGGAAGCCATGTTATCTGCTGGTATAGGTCCACTGTGTTTCATCTAGACCAAATACAGTGCAGCCATCTACCATGAAATCTCACAGCACTTCATGCTTCCCTCTGCCTACAACCTTTTTGTAGATGGAAATTTCATTTTACAGCAGGACTTGGCACCTGTCCACTCTTCCAAAAGTACCAATCCCTGGTTTAAAAACAACAGTATCACTGTGCTTGATTAGCCAGCAAACTCGTCTGACCTTAACCCCATAGAGAATCAATGGGTTATTGTCAAGAGGAACATGAGAGACACAAGACCCAACAATGCAGATGAGCTGAAGGCTGCTATCAAAGCAACTTGGGCTTCCATAACACCTCAGCAATACTACAGGCTGATCGCCTCCATGCCATGCCACATTGATACAGTAATGGATGCAAAAAGAGCCTCGACCAAGTATTGAGTACATTTACTAAACATACATTTCACTTGGCCAACATTTCGGATTTAAAAATCATTTTTGAAGCTGATGTTATAAAGTATTCTAATTTACTGAGATAATAACTTTTGGGTTTGCATTGTCTGTAAGCCATAGTCATCAACATTAACAGAAAAAGAATTGAAATCGGTCACTCTGCTTGCAATGTCCCTATATAATTTATGACTTTCACTTTTTAGATTGAAAAACTGAAATTAACTTTTTGATGATATTCTAATTTTGAGAGAAGCACCTGTATTTGAGGTTTGGAATATAATTATTTTGAAAGTATCTAATTTTCAGAAATTGACGGAATTTTATAGCTGTACTCATGATGCTACAATATTAGTTTTTCAATCTTATATATGTATATAGTTAAATAAGTAATGATTTGAGATGGTGTCTAAAGAGTTTTTTTTTATCCAGTTCCTGTTCGCTTATAAACTTTACTCTTCTCTTATGATCTAAATTAATGCAAAATGTGAAATCAGATTAAGATGCTTGCAGGGCATTATCCAGCTGTGGGGGGAGAGAGCCACTATCGGACACATCCAACTTCATAGGGAGAAGGCAGATATTGTCACCATCGGTACCTTTTTGATTGCTGTACACACAATGCTGAACAAGCATTGTGTTGCGAGATAGTGCTCATTGAATGTGTTGGGGACAATCACTTGACAACGGGATTAAGGCACACAGGAACAATTTTCCACTTAAACAGTCCATCCGGTTTATTTAGAGATGTCATAAACCGCCTTAAGTACAGTTCATTCCGGTACATCAATGAAACATATAATGACCTCCAGTCTGTTCTAATAGCAGATACACCTGACTGCCTTTTCCTACAACCCCCTTGACCGAGGTTACCTTCCTGGAGTCTATGACTTGCTCGACAAGCTCAGACCTATTCCAGACCATGAGAAGGATGATGGTTTTCTCCAAATCAAGATGGTCATCACAAACTCTGCAGGCACATGAACTCCTCTATGTGCTTCCCAGGAAAACCTGTCCTCTTCCGGGACCTTCCATCCAAACAAAAGTCTCATTATATCCCATAAGGCACACCCATTGATGGGAGGTTGGTGGTTAGCCAGTCCTGCCCAACTCTCTGGCTAACCTACAAGCCCGGCCCCATAAACTAAACAAGGCTCTTAGAACTACAGATCCCAAAGAAACATTCCAGGCTTACAGTGCAGAGGACCTCCATCTCTACGACACATACTGACCATTCACCATAATGCCGGTCAGTGTCTCACAGTGTATACAGAGTAAGGAGTACTGACAGTGCAACGTCCTCTGAACCTAGTGATCATGTGGAAATTGTGTGTAGGGAAGGAGCAGGTGTTTTTTGTGTACTAGGAAACCCAGTCATTTCTGTGGAAAAGATGCTGAATTTACCCTGTAACTGTGGCTAATATAGCAGCCCCAATTACAGGAGAAATCAACAATAAAAAGAATTTAGTAATATGTTAATATGACCCTACAATGGTCTTTAACCCCTTAGTGACTGAGCCAATTTTGTAATGCACAGGCCAAACTTTTTGAATCTGACCATTGTCACTAGTGTTGAGCGAATTTGTTCGGAAAATGATTGCCAAACCTAAATTTGGCACAAATATGGCACATTTGAATTCGTGATCGGAAACATGATCAAAATTTTATAAAATCGGAAAAAATCGGTAACATTCGGTAAAAAGTGCGATAATATATTTGCATTGCCACAAATACATTTTCAGCACTTTTGCAACCATAATGGTTGTGTATCATGAGTGTGCTTGTAAACAGTATTTTTTTTTCAAACTTTATGTGTACACGATGCAGCTAGCCAATCAGGGTGCAGGAAGCATCCATAATGTTGTG
The DNA here is from genome assembly GCF_032444005.1 of Ranitomeya imitator. Lineage (NCBI taxonomy): Eukaryota > Metazoa > Chordata > Amphibia > Anura > Dendrobatidae > Ranitomeya > Ranitomeya imitator. The sequence continues at coordinate 467,405,947 of NC_091286.1, forward strand.
ACACAACGTCTTGTGTCATTGTTTGCTGAAATCACATGTCTCTTTCCATATAAAGAGTGGACATCTTGTTTTAGCACCATTTTTACACTGTAACACTTAGCTAGTTAGCTAAGCATTTGTTTCTTACTCAGATAGTTTAGCTAAGTAGCGTCCTGTGTGGCTGTGAAATTGACCTTCCAGCAGTTTTTTTTTTCCCATTACTGAGGTAATAGGCAATATCATACAAGTGTGTTATGAACTGCTTCTATTGTACTCCATGCATGAGTATACCATTCTAAATCTTATTTTTTCACTAGCTAAATGTGAAGCAGCATGCCAGATCCCACCTTTTCATTTAGCGGTGTGGTGACATTGTTCTGTGATTTGAGTTGTTGAGCATGAAGAAATATTTTTTGGGTCACTTAGGCTACGTTCACATTAGCGTTTTGCGTGTTTGCGTCAGGCGACGCAGCGGCGACGCATGCGTCATGCGCCCCTATATTTAACATGGGGGACGCATGGACATGCGTTGTGCTGCGTTGTGTGACGCATGCGTTTTTTTTGCCGCAAGCGTCGGGCGCAGAAAACGCAACAAGTTGCATTTTTCTTGCGTCCAAATTTCGGCAAAAAAGGACGCATGCGTCGCAAAACGCAGCGTTTTTGGGTGCGTTTTTATTTGCGTTGTGCGTTACGTCGCCGACGCAGCGGCGCACAACGCAAATGTGAACGTAGCCTTACTACTGTGATTTACCATGCCATATCTCACCTTGTTATTTCAGGCGGTGAAATTCCACAGCATGAAAAGTTTGTGCAGATTACAACATTTTTTTTTCCTGTTTTTCTGCTGTATTTCACAATGTCATTTTGTGGCGGTGATATGAAGCTATCTGAAGACCTAACGCACATTAAAAAAATATATAAATCTTTCTGTTGCAAAACGTGTGTAACTGGCTGGGTGGTGAAACAACTGTGCCAAAGCCCAAAGAAGACCTGGAGGTGTGTGAGTAGAAGCCTAACCCAATCTGACCATGGACATTTAACAGCTAACGACACTGTGGTCCTGGAGAATCAAAAGGAGGTGATCCAGGTGCTACTCCAGGACTGACCTCTGGTAGATGGCAGCTGACCCCTAGGAAGGGGTAACTGATATGGCCGGGGGAATGTCCAACAGATTCAGGCAGGTAGAGAAGATGACAGTAACCCCAGGGGCAGAAAAACAGTCTGATGGAGAGATAAGCACTGGCATGTGCAGCTAGCTTGGCTGCCATTGAGGTGAGCACTGGCAGGTGCATTTGGCTTGGCTGCCATTGAGGTGAGCACTGGCAAGTACAGCTGGCTCCACTACTGTTGAGGAAAGCACTGGCAGGTGCAGCTGGCTTGGCTACCAATGAGGAAAGCAATGACGAGTGCAGCTGGCTCACTTGCTGTTGAGGAGAGCACTTGCGGGTGCAGCTGACTTGGCTGCTATTGAAGGAAGCACTAGTAGGTGCAGCAGACTCGGCTGCCATTGAAGGAAGTCCAGGTGGGTGCAGCAAGCAGAGATGCAAGTACTAGGACCAGAGAACTGACAAGCGTGTTGGGAAAAAAATTACAACATTGCACAGGCACCTCCATGTTGCAGGAGGCAGTTTAAATAGTATGAGACCACCAGCTATTAGCTGGGGACAATTTTAAGGAATGCACGAGGCCGCTTTAAAAAAGAGGAAGTGTGTGCACTCAAGCACAGTGCCTGGAGACCTGCTATGAGTGCAACACTGGCAGCAGCAGGACCGGAAGGAGCAGGACAGAAGCCTCTGTGGTGAGTACACTGGTTTCTCTTCAGGGAGAGAGGAACTGCAAGCAGAGATGCGGGTGCTACAGTACCCCTCTTTACAGCCCCTTTCTATCAAGCCTGTCAGAAAATTCTCCAGGAGGAGAGGGGCATGTATGTTCTCCCTGAGCTCCCAGGACCTCTCCTCAGACCAAACCCCTTCCAATCCACAAGATAGAAGGTCCTTACTCTTACCTTCTTGTTGGCCAAAATGTTCTCTACCTCAAAAAAATCCTCAGCACTGACAGGAGTCGGAGTGGAACAGGAACCTTGAAGAAAGAACTGAGGACAACAGGTTTGAGAAGAGACACTTGGAAGGAATTGGGGATTCGCAAGTAGGCCGAGAGTTTGAGTGTGTAGGCTACTGGATTAATCCGTTTCAACACCTAAAAGGGACCAATAAAGCAAAAACCGAATTTATAGGATGGTATATTGAGGTGGATATACTTAGATGATAGCCAGACCTTATCTCCAAGGTGAAATAGAGGTGAATCCAGAGGTCTCTCATCTGCGTGTCTTTTCATTAATTCAGAGGATTTTACCAAAGACACTTTGGTGTCCTCCCAGAAAAGTTCCTGATGAGGGAATCGGCAGCAGGAATATCGATGGTGACAGCCACAGGAAACAGCACTATGGGGTGTCTACTATAGACCACAAAAAATGTGATTGGGCAGAAGACTCACTCATGTAGTTATTGTAAGAAAATTTGGCCCAAGGAAGGACTCATTCCACTTGAAAATTGGACTGAGGATGGTAAGCAGATGATAAATCCAAAGTAACATCCAGTAGCTTACAAGTGGCCCTCCAGATACAAGAGGTAGAGTGGACACCTCTATTGGAGACTATATGAAACTATAGACCATGGAGAAGAAAAATTCAAAAAGTGAATTATTTTGCCAGTACTGGTGCAGATGGAAGACCAGATAGCGGGATGAAATGATCATCTTGGAAAAACAATCCACCACCACCAGATGATGTTACATCCAGCCAACACTGGCAGGTCCGAGATGAAATGCATGGAGATATGCTTCTAGAGAGCAGATGGCACAGGCATGGGAAGCAACCAACTGGTCTGAAGCTGTTTGGGATCTTATTTCTGGCACATGAAGGACAAGCAGAGATGAAATTCGCAACATCTCTGGGCAGAGTCGGCCACCAATAGTGTCGAGAGATAGCGAGAGTAGTATTCTTCTGTCTGGCGTGGTTCGCCATCTTTGAAGAATGCTCCCAGAGAAGAACCCACCTCCTGTCAGATTCAGCCACGGAAGTCCTACTGGAGGGTAGACGAATAAGTGTAGCGGAGCGACTGTCATTATTTTGGAGGCTCGATGATGTGTTAAGCTCCTCCTCGAGGTCGGAGGCCTGGAATGACGTGGAGAGTGTGTCCACCTTAACGTTTTTATCAGCCGACTAAAAGTGCAGTGTGAAGTTGAAGCGAGTGAAGAAAAAAGAACACTTGGCTTGATGAGGGTTAAGCCACTGAACAGACTGCAGATAAGCCAGATTCTTGTGGTCAGTGTAAATTAACACAGGGTGCAACACTCCTCCAGAGCCAGCTTGACTGTGAGCAGTTCTCTATCGACAAAAGAGTAATTACTTTCTGGTTCCAAGAATAGTTTAGAGAAAAATCTGCAGGGCACCATGCAACTGGATGAAGAATTCTGAGTGAGGACATCTCCGACCCTAGTGGAAGATGCATTCACCTCCAGGAAGAACTGCTTGATATGTTTTAGGCGATGTAGCACCATAGCCTAAGAGAATACCTGCTTGAGGGATACAAAGGTGTCTTCTGCTTCAGGAGTCCATTCCTTAGGACTGGCTCCTTTTGCGGGTCTGGGCAGAAATAGGAGCAGTCCGGAAATTAAAATGCTAAATAAATTATCGATTTGCAAACCCAAGAAACTGCAGGATAGCCTTGAGACTGACTGAACGGGGCCACTTCATGACAGTGGATACCTTCTCGGGATCTATCTTCAGACCGATCTCAGAAACAATGTACCCCAGGAACAGAAGGGAGGACTGTTCACAGACGCACTTTCATATATGGTGTAGCACACACGTACAGAGCAGGTAATGGAAGATGTCGTTCACCAGTTCTTGGAAGATGATTGGGGCATTAAAGAGTCCAAACAGCATAATGAGATACTCGTAATGACCATCGCAGGTGTTGAAAGCCATCTTCCACTTTTTTCCCTGGTGAATTCTAACTAGGTTGTATGCCCCTCTTAGGTCAAGCTTGGAATCATTCAGGTGATCAAGCAGCTCTGAGATCAGAGGTAGGGAGTAGGGTTGAGCGAAACGGATCGGTCATTTTCATAAGTCGCTGACTTTTGGCAAAGTTGGGTTTCATGAAACCCGATCCGATCCCTGTGTGGGGTCGGCCATGCGGTATGCGACCTTCGCGCCAAAGTCGCGTTTCATATGACGCGTTCAGCGCCATTTTTCAGCCAATGAAGGAGGATGCAGAGTGTGGGCAGCGTGATGACATAGTTCTCGGTCCCCACCATCTTAGAGAAGGGCATGGCAGTGATTGGCTTGCTTTCTGCGGCGTCACAGGGGCTATAAAGGGGCATGCACGCCGACCGCCATCTTACTGCTGCTGATCTGAGCATAGGGAGAGGTTGCTGCCGCTTTGTCAGAAGCAGGGATAGCGTTAGGCAGGGAATATAAACCCCCAAACCGCTTGTGCTGTAGCGATTTCCACTGTCCAACACCACCTTTTCCTTGCAGGGACAGTAGAGGCTAGATTTCAGTGCATCAGCTCTGTAGCTTATTAGGCTGCATTATAAAGCTCCCTGATAGCTGCATTGCTGTTTGTACGCCGCTGTGCAAACCAACTGCTTTTTTCAAAGCACAAATCCTGTTGTTGCTTCCTTTCTGCACAGCTATCTTGTTTGTTTGTCCACACTTTTGTGTGCAGCAGTCCTTTTTATTGCTGCCTGCCATACTTTTCTGAGATTACTGTAGGGAGATAGTAATTGTAGTACAGTCACTTTTTTATATATATATCTTCAAGCCACTTTCTGCCCCTGGAACTGTGTAGTTTGAAACAGTGGGCCTGTATTTTTCTGCACTGTCCCACACCTAAAAAGGGAGATTTATATTGCCAATCAGTGCATCTGTGCCAGTTCAGTCTGTTTTATCTGTCAGTCATTTTGTGCCACAGAAACAATACTGTAAAAGAGTGGGTGAGATTTATTCACTAGTCTTCCATATATAAAAAAAAGGGGGAGATTAATATTGGCAAATCTGTGCATCTGTGCCAGTCCAGTCTGTGATATCGGTCTGTCATTTTGTGCCACTGAAACACTACTGTAAAACTGTGGGCCAGATTGATTCACTAGTCTCCCATCCCAAAAAAAGGGGAGATTAATATTGGCAAATCTGTGCAAGTCTAGTTTGTGGTATTGGTCTGTCATTTTGTGCCACTGAAACACTACGGTAAAACTGTGGGCCAGATTGATTCACTAGTTTCCCATCCCCCCAAAAAAGAAGGGGAGATTAATATTGGCAAATCTGTGCATCTGTGCCAGTCCAGTCTGTGGTATCGGTCTGTCATTTTGTGCCACTGAAACACTACTGTAAAACTGTGGGCCAGATTGATTCACTAGTCTCCCATCCCCCCCAAAAAAAGAAGGGGAGATTAATATTGGCAAATCTGTGCCAGTCTAGTCTGTGGTATCGGTCTGTCATTTTGTGCCACTGAAACACTACTGTAAAACTGTGGGCCAGATTGATTTACTAGTCTCCCATCCCCCCAAAAAAAGAAGGGGAGATTAGTATTGGCAAATCTGTGCATCTGTGCCAGTCTAGTCTGTGGTATCGGTCTGTCATTTTGTGCCACTGAAACACTACTGTAAAACTGTGGGCCAGATTGATTTACTAGTCTCCCGTCCCCCAAAAAAAGAAGGGGAGATTAATATTGGCAAATCTGTGCATCTGCGTCAGTCCTGTTAGTGGCATATCTGACAGCCACTGTCAGACACTGAAACTGTGTACTGTACTACAGTGGGCCTGATTTTCCCTGCACTCTCACACACCTATAAAGGGAGATTTAAATTCACAACAATTTTGCATCCACCTTGTAACTGGTTTTACAATACCAAATATCATTTGTTACTTTGGTTACATATTTCGAAGAATGAGGAAGTCTGGTGGAAGAGGTCGTGGCCGTGGGCGGTCATTGCCAGCTGGTAATGATGGTAGTGGTGGTGGAGCATCAGGTGGTCGTGGGAAAAGCAATATAGCACCTAAGTCTCGAGTTGTTGAGCCAGCGTCATCGTCTGGCTACACAAGGCCTCGAACGCTCCCTTTTCTGGGAGTAGGAAAACCGCTTTTAAAGCCGGAGCAGCAGGAACAAGTTTTGGTTTTCCTTGCTCACTCTGCCTCTAGCTCTTTTGCCTCCTCTTCTGAAATTGCAAAATGTAAAAGTAGCGCGTCGACAGTGGATGTTCCCAGTCAGGGACAAGTTGCTCCCTTGCGTTCTTCACCCAGAACAACAAAGAAGGATGCATCAGGCGACACAACGGGTTACTCCATGGAGTTCTTTACACATACCGTTCCTGGGTTAGAAAGGGAAATTGTTAATAGGTCATGCCCATTACAAGATGAATCGGACATGGAGTGCACAGATGCACAACCACAGCCAGATTCTTATGCTGTTCCTTTGACTCAGATCACAACATTGCCCTCGCAGTGTACTGATCCAGAATCTGACCCAGACGAGACTATGGAGCCCGGTAAAGAACACTATAGCACCGGCTTACACGGTGACACAGAGGAGGGTGCACAGGACATAAAAGAGGAGGTCATAGATGACCCAGTTGTTGACCCCGATTGGCAGCCATTGGGGGAACAGGGTGCAGCCGGCAGTAGCTCTGAAGCGGAGGAGGAGGAGGAGCCGCAGCAGGCATCAACATCGCAACAGGTTCCATCTGGCAGGCCCGTATCTGGCCAAAAACGTGTGGCAAAACCAAAACCAGTTGTGGGACAGCATGGCCATCCGGTTAAAGTAGCTCAGTGTGCAATGCCTGAAAAGGTATACAATAGTAGGAAAAGTGCAGTCTGGCAATTTTTTTAACCAACATCCAAATGATCAGTGCAAAGTCATCTGTAAGAAATGCTCAAGGACCTTCAGCAGAGGTCAGAATGTTAAAAGTCTAAATACAAGTTGCAAGCGTAGACATTTAAACACCATGCACTTGCAAGCCTGGACTAACTACCAAACATCCCTTAATGTTGTTGCACCCTCTCACAATGAAGCTAGTCAGCAACGCTACATCCCTTCCCTCACTGTAAGCCCAACGTTTACCACACCACCTGCAGCAAATGTGGAGGTTTCGTCGCAAGGCCAAAGCAGTCAGGGAATCACCAGGTTCTTGGTAGGAAACACTGTATGTAGGCCAACAGCAAGAATACCATCACCAAACGTCTGTCTGCCATGTCCACCGGCACCCCCGCTAGTACCACCATATGCAGCTCTCTGGTCCAGCTCACCCTACAAGAGACTCTAATTAGGAAAAGGAAGTACTCATCCTCTCAACCGCGTACACAGGGTTTGAACACTCACATTGCTAATCTCGTTAGAGATGATGCCCTACCGGTTAGTTGAAAGCGAAGCTTTCAAAACCCTGATGGACTACGCTGTACCATGCTACAAGCTACCCAGCCGACACTTCTTTTCGAGAAAAGCCATCCCAGCCCTCCACCAGCACGTAAAAGACTGCATTTTCCATGCACTCAGGCAATCTGTGAGTAGAAAGGTGCACCTGACAACAGATGCATGGACCAGTAGGCATAGCCAGGGGCGTTACGTATCCATCACGGCACACTGGGTTAATGTGGTGGATGCCGGGTCCACAGGGGACAGCAATATTGGGACAGTTCTGCCTAGCCCACGGTCTAGGAAACAGTTGGCTGTAGGCGTTCGCCCCCACTCCTCCTCCTCGTCCTCCAGCAGAAGTGACAGCTCATCCACAGACCGCAGTCGCACGACCACTCCATCCGCAGCTGCCACTGTTGTACACGAGGTGTCCCATTATGGAACAGCTAGTGGCAAGCGTCAGCAGGCTGTATTGGCAATGAAGTGTTTGGGCGACAACAGACACACCGCGGAACTTCTGTCCGAGTTCTTGCAGCAAGAAACTCAGTCATAGCTGGGCAGTGTACATCTTGAGGCAGGCAAGGTAGGGAGTGATAACGGAAGGAACTTTGCTCGCACATCCGCCGTTCGCCCGTACACTCCAGCCGTATGCAGAACCATCAGCGATCTTTGAACCTTCCCCAGCATCGCCTAATCATCGACATTGCAACAAGGTGGAACTCCATACTGCACATGCTTCAGAGACTGTGCGAACAGAGGCGTGCTGTTATGTATTTGTGGGAGGATACACATACATGGGCAGGCAGTTGGATGGCAGACATGGAGTTGTTAGGTGTGCAGTGGTCGAAGCTACAAGACCTCTGTCAAGTCCTTCAGTGTTTTGAGGAATGCACACGGCTGGTTAGTGCAGACAACGCCATAATAAGCATGAGCATCTGTTTTGAGTTCCGTTCTGGAGCTCCCTCCTGTGGTTGCTAATGGTATTTTTGCGAGTTCTGCCCTTGGGCTTCCTCTGGTGGTTTCGAGTGGAACTGCTGCTCCATTAGGTGGCTGTAGCAGCTGCCTTCACTAATCGCCTTGCCTGGGTTTGTTATTTAAACCTGCTCTGGGCTTTAGTCCATGCCTGCTGTCAATGTTCTTGGTTGGATTTGATTCTTCCCTTGGATTTCTCATATGGCCAGTCCTTGTCTCCAAAAGATAAGTTTTGCTAGTTTTGTTTGTCCATTTGTTTGGACTCTATTGCTTTGCATTTTTGTCTCTTTTGTCCAGCTTGTCACTATGTCTTATTCAGGCTAGCTGGAAGCTCTGGGAAAGCAGATTTGCCTCTCCACACCGTGAGTTGGTGTGGAGTTCATTTTTGTAAACTCTGCGTGGATTTTGTAGTTTTTAATACTGACCGCACAGTATCCTTTGCTCTCTGTCTATCTAGTGTATTTTTGGCCTCCCTTTGCTGAATTCTAAATTCATTTCTGAGTTCGTCATTTCCCTCTCCTTTCACAGTCAATATTTGTGGGGGGCTATCTTTCCTTTTGGGGGTTTCTCTGAGGCAAGATAGCTTTCTATTTCCTTCTTTAGGGGTAGTTATATCTGAGGCTGTGACGAGGTGTCTAGGGAGTGTCAGTAACATCCCACGGCTATTTCTAGTTGTGTTGTTAGGATTAGGGACTGCGGTCAGTAGAGATACCACCTTCTCAGAGCTCGCTCCATGTTGCGTTTTAGCCACCAGGTCATATCAGTGTGGCCTCTTAACCACCAGGTCATAACAGTACAGCAGGCCAAGAATGAATTGAATGCATCTCAAAAGAAGGGAAAAAAAGAGTTCTGAACCATTTTTTTTTCCTGTGCTCTGTTCTGTCTTCTTTTTCCTCTTGATATCTGGGTGTTGCTGGATATATGCTCTGGTATGGAGGTTCAGGGTTTGTTTTCTCGTGTGGATCAACTTGCTGCAAGAGTCCAGAGTATCCAAGATTATATTGTTCAGACTCCGGCTCTAGAGCCTAGAATTCCTACTCCTGATTTGTTTTTTGGGGACAGATCCAAGTTTTTGAACTTTAAAAATAGCTGCAAATTGTTTTTTGCTTTGAAACCCCGTTCTTCTGGTGATCCCATTCAGCAAGTGAAAATCATCATATCCTTACTGCGTGGTGATCCTCAAGACTGGGCATTTGCTCTTGAAACAGGGAATCCGGCATTATTGAATGTAGATGCATTCTTTCAGGCGCTCGGATTGTTGTATGACGAACCTAACTCTGTAGAGCATGCTGAGAAAACACTGTTGGCCCTGTGTCAGGGTCAGGAAGCGGCAGAGTTATATTGCCAGAAATTTAGAAAATGGTCTGTGCTCACTAAATGGAATGAAGAAGCGCTGGCTGCTATTTTCAGAAAAGGTCTTTCTGAAACCCTTAAAGATGTTATGGTGGGCTTTCCTACGCCTACCGGTTTGAGCGAATCTATGTCTCTAGCCATTCAGATTGATCGGCGCTTGCGTGAGTGCAAGGCGGTGCACCATATGGCAGTGTCCTCTGAGCGAAGTCCTGAGCCTATGCAATGTGATAGGATTTTGACTAGAGCAGAACGGCAGGAATTCAGACGTCAGAATGGCCTGTGTTTTTACTGTGGTGATTCAGCTCATGCTATTTCTATTTGCCCTAAGCGTACTAGGAGGGTCCCTAGGTCTGTTACCATTAGTACTGTGCAGTCTAAATTTCTCTTGTCTGTTACCCTGATTTGCTCATTGTCGTCCTTTTCTGTTATGGCATTTGTGGATTCTGGCGCTTTCCTGAACTTAATGGACTTAGAATTTGCCAAGCGCTGTGGTTTTTCCTTGGAACCTTTGCAGAGTCCTATTCCCTTAAGGGGGATTGATGCTACGCCATTGGCCAAGAATAAACCTCAGTACTGGACACAGTTAACCATGTGTATGGCTCCAGCACATCAGGAAAATATTCGTTTTTTTGGTGTTGCATAATTTGCATGATGTTGTTGTGCTGGGTTTTCCATGGTTACAGGTACATAATCCAGTGCTGGATTGGAGATCTGTCTGTGACTGGTTGGGGTTGTCAGGGGATACATAGTGATATTCCTTTGATGTCCATTTCCTCGTCCCCTTCTTCTGAAGTTCCTGAGTTTTTGTCGGATTTCCTGGATGTATTTGATGAGCCCAAGTCCAGTTCCCTACCTCCTCATAGGGACTGCGATTGTGTCATTAATTTGATTCCTGGCTGTAAGTTCCCTAAGGGCCGACTTTTCAATCTGTCTGTGCCAGAGCATGCCGCTTTGCGGAGTTATGTAAAGGAGTCCTTGGAGAAAGGGGATATTCGCCCGTCTTCGTCACCGTTGGGAGCGGGATTTTTTTTTTGTTGCCAAGAAGGATGGCTCCTTGAGACCCTGTATAGATTATCGCCTTCTCAATAAGATCACTGTCAAATTCCAGTATCCGTTACCTTTGCTTTCTGATTTGTTTGCTCGGATTAAGGGTGCCAGTTGGTTTACTAAAATCGACCTCCGAGGGGCGAATAATCTTGTGCGTATTAAACAAGGTGATGAATGGAAAACAGCATTTAATACGCCTGAAGGCCATTTTGAATATCTTGTAATGCCATTCGGGCTCTCTAATGCTCCATCGGTATTTCAGTCCTTTATGCATGATATCTTCCGGAATTATCTGGATAAATTTATGATTGTGTATTTGGATGATATTTTGGTTTTCTCCGATGATTGGGAGTCTCATGTGAAGCAGGTTAGGATGGTGTTTCAGGTCCTTCGTACTAATGCATTGTTTGTGAAGGGGTCTAAGTGCCTCTTTGGAGTTCAGAGGGTTTCTTTTTTGGGTTTCATTTTTTCTCCCTCGGCTATTGAAATGGACCCTGTTAAAGTCCAGGCCATTCATGATTGGACTCAACCTACATCTGTAAAGAGCCTTCAGAAATTTTTGGGCTTTGCCAATTTTTATCGCTGCTTTATTGCTAATTTTTCTAGTGTTGTGAAGCCTCTGACCGATTTGACGAGGAAGGGCGCTGATTAGGGTTGAGCGAAACGGATCGTTCATTTTCAAAAGTCGCCGACTTTTGGCAAAGTTGGGTTTCATGAAACTCGACCCGACCCCTGTGCGGGGTCGGCCATGCGGTACGCGACTTTCGCGCCAAAGTCGCGTTTCAATGACGCGAAAAGCGCCATTTCTCAGCCAATGAAGGTGGACGCAGAGTGTGGGCAGCGTGATGACATAGGTCTCGGTCCCCACCATCTTAGAGAAGGGCATTGCAGTGATTGGCTTGCTGTCTGCGGCGTCACAGGGGCTATAAAGGGGCGTTCCCGCCGACCGCCATCTTACTGCTGCTGATCTGAGCATAGGGAGAGGTTGCTGCCGCTTTTTCAGAAGCAGGGATAGTGTTAGGCAGGGTCCATTAACCACCAAACCGCTTGTGCTGTAGCGATTTCCACTGTCCAACACCACCTTTGTTTGCAGGGACAGTGGAAGCTACATTTTTTTTTCCTCAGCGCTGTAGCTCATTGGGCTGCCCTAGAAGGCTCCCTGATAGCTGCATTGCTGTGTGTACGCCGCTGTGCAAACCAACTGCTTTTTTCAAAGCACAAATCCTGTTGTTCCTTCCTTTCTGCACAGCTATCTTGTTTGTTTGTCCACACTTTTTATTTAATTTGTGCAGCAGTCCACTCCTTATTGCTGCCTGCCATACCTGGCTGAGATTACTGCAGGGAGATAGTAATTGTAGGACAGTCCCTGTGTGTTTTTTTTATTTATTTTTTATTCTCCCTAAAAAAAAAAAGCTGTGGGAGATTAAGATTGGCATTTCTGCTCGAGTGCCATCCCTGTGTGTGCCATCTCACATAGTGGGCTATAGAAAGCCTTTTCATTTTTCTGTATTTTTTTTGTGGGGTTTCTAAATTCTCCCTGAAAAAAAAAAACAGTGGGAGATTAATATTGGCCTTTGGGCTTGTGTGCCAGTCCTGAGCTTGCCATCACTCTCTCAAATAGTGGGCCATAGAAAGCCTATTTATTTTTTTTTTATTGGTTTTATAAATTCTCCCTGCAAAAAAAAAAAAAAAATAGTGGGAGATTAATATTGGCCTTTGGGCTTGTGTGCCAGTCCTGAGCGTGCCATCTCTCTCTCTCTCTCAGATAGTGGGCCATAGAAAGCCTATTTGTTTTTTTTTTTATTTGTTTTCTAAATTCTTCCTTAAAAAATCATTTTTTGGGGGGGTTTCTAAATTCTCCCTGAAAAAATAAAAAGAAACAGTGGGAGATTAATATTGGCCTTTCTGCTTGTGTGCCAGTCCTGACTCCTGGGTGTGCCATCTCTCTCTCTCTCAGATAGTGGGCCATAGAAAGCCTATTTGTTTTTTTGTTTTTTTGGGGGGTTTATAAATTCTCCCTGAAAAAATAAAAACAAACAGTGGGAGATTAATATTGACATTTGTGCTTGAGTAACAGTCCTGCGTGTGTGGCATCTCTCTCATTTGGTGCCACCAAAAACAGAGTGTGTAACATTGTGCCTGCTTTTCCTTGCGGTCTCACCCACCTGTAAAGGGGTATCTAAATCATACTGAAGTTATAGCTCACTGTGTAAGTTGTTTGACAGCAACAAATACCGTTAGTTTGTTTACGTTTTTAAAACAATGAGGAAGTCTGGTGGAAGAGGTCGTGGCCGGGGGCGTTCATTGTCAGCTGGTAATGAGGGTAGTGGTAGTGGTGGAGCATCAGGTGGTCGTGGGAAAAAAATATTGCACCTAAGTCTGGAGCTGTGGAGCCAGGTTCGTCGTCTGGCTACACAAGGCCTCGAACTCTCCCTTTTCTGGGAGTAGGAAAACCGCTTTTAAAGCCGGAGCAGCAAGAACAAGTTTTGGCTTACCTTGCTGACTCAGCCTCTAGCTCTTTTGCCTCCTCTTTTGAAACTGGTAAATGTAAAAGCAGCGCGTCGTTAGTGGATGTTCACGGTCAGGGACAAGTCGCTTCCTTGTCCTCTTCAGCAAAAACAACAACAGAGAAGGATGCAGCAGGCGACACAACGAGTTACTCCATGGAGCTCTTTACACATACCGTCCCTGGCTTAGAAAGTGAAGCAGTTAACAGGCCATGCCCATTACAAGTTGAATCTGACATGGAGTGCACTGATGCACATCCACAGCCAGACTACTATGCTGGTCCTTTGACTCAGACCACAACATTGCCCTCGCAGGGTACTGATCCAGAATCAGACCCTGATGAGACTATGTTGCCCCATCACGAACGCTATACCACCGACTTACACGGTGACACAGACGAAGTTGTGCACGAGCTAGAAGAGGAGGTTATATATTACCCAGTTGTTGACCCCGATTGGCAGCCATTGGGGGAACAGGGTGCAGGCGGCAGTAGTTCTGAAACGGAGGAGGAGGGGCCGCAGCAGGCATCAACATCGCAACAGGTTCCATCTGCCGGGCCCGTATCTGGCCCAAAACGCGTGGCAATGTCAAAACCTGTTGGAGGACAGCGTGGCCATCCGGTTAAAGCTCAGTCTGCAATGCCTGAAAAGGTATCCGATGCTAGCAAGAGTGCAGTCTGGCATTTTTTTAAACAACATCCAATTGATCAGCGCAAAGTCATCTGTCAAAAATGTTCAACTACCTTAAGCAGAGGTCAGAATCTGAAAAGTCTCAATACAAGTTGCATGCATAGACATTTAACCACCATGCATTTGCAAGCCTGGACTAACTACCAAACGTCCCTTAAGGTTGTAGCACCCTCGGCGAATGAAGCTAGTCAGCAACGCAACATCCCTTCCGGCAGTGTAGGGCCACCATTTTCCGCACCACCTGCAGTATCTGTGCAGGTTTCTTTGCCAGGCCAAAGCAGTCAGGGTCAGGGAATCACCAGTTTCGTAGTAGGAAACACTGCATCTAGGGCACCGGCGACAACAATACCATCTCCCACCGTCTCTCAGTCTGCCATGTCTACCGGCACCCCCGATAGTTCCACGATCTCCAGCTCTCCAGTCCAGCTCACCCTACATGAGACTATGGTTAGAAAAAGGAAGTACTTAGCCTCGCATCCGCGTACACAGGGTTTGAACGCCCACATAGCTAGACTAATCTCGTTAGAGATGATGCCCTACCGGTTAGTTGAAAGCGAAGCTTTCAAAGCCCTGATGGACTACGCTGTACCACGCTACGAGCTACCCATGTCGACACTTCTTTTCCAGAAAAGCCATCCCAGCCCTCCACCAGCATGTTAAAGAGCGCATCGTCCATGCACTCAGGCAATCTGTGAGCACAAAGGTGCACCTGACAACAGATGCATGGACCAGTAGGCATGGCCAGGGATGTTACGTGTCCATCACGGCACACTGGGTGAATGTTGTGGATGCAGGGTCCACAGGGGACAGCAATTTTGGGACAGTTCTGCCTAGCCCACGGTCTAGGAAACAGTTGGCTGTAGCCGTTCGCACCCCCTCCTTCTACTCCTCATCCTCCTGCAGAAGCGAGAGCTCGTCCACAGACCGCAGTCGCACAACCACTCCATCCGCAGCTGCCATTGTTGCACACCAGGTCTCCCATTATGGGGCAGCTACTGGCAAGCGTCAGCAGGCTGTATTGGCTATGAAGTGTTTGGGCGACAACAGACACACCGCAGAAGTTTCTTGCAGAAAGAAACGCAGTCGTGGCTGGGCACTGTAGATCTTGAGGCAGGCAAGGTAGTGAGTGATAACGGAAGGAATTTCATGGCTGCCATCTCCCTTTCCCAACTGAAACACATTCCTTGCCTGGCTCACACCTTAAACCTGGTGGTGCAGTGCTTCCTGAAAAGTTATCCGGGGTTATCCGACCTGCTCCTCAAAGTGCGTGAACTTTGCTCGCATAGCCGTTCGCCCGTACACTCCAGCCGTATGCAGACCTATCAGCGGTCTTTGAACCTTCCCCAGCATCGCCTAATCATAGACGTTGCAACAAGGTGGAACTCAACACTGCACATGCTTCAGAGACTGTGCGAACAGAGGCGGGCTGTTATGTTTTTGTGGGAGGATACACATACACAGGCAGGCAGTAGGATGGCAGACATGGAGTTGTCAGGTGTGCAGTGGTCGAAGATTCAAGACATGTGTCAAGTCCTTCAGTGTTTTGAGGAATGCACACAGCTGGTTAGTGCAGACAACGCCATAATAAGCATGAGCATCCCCCTAATGCGTCTGCTGATGCAAAGTTTGACGCACATAAAGGATCAGGCGTCTACAGCAGAGGAAGAGGAAAGCCTTGATGACAGTCAGCCATTGTCTGGCCAGGGCAGTGTACAGGACGAGGTAGCGGGCGAAGAGGATGAGGAGGATGATGGGGATGATTATATTTTTAATGAGGAAGCTTTTCTGGGGCCACTGGAAATTGGTGGCGTGGCAAGGCCGGGTTCTGGTTTTTTGAGGGACACAAGTGACGTAGATTTGCCTGAAACTGCCCCTCAACCAAGCACAACCGCAGATTTGACAACTGGAACTTTGGCCCACATGGCGGATTATGCCTTACGTATCCTCAAAAGGGACACACGCATAACTAAAATGATGAACGATGACGATTACTGGTTGGCCTGCCTCCTTGATCCTCGCTATAAAGGCAAATTGCAAAATATAATGCCACATGGGAACTTGGAACTAATATTAGCAACCAAACAATCAACTCTTGTTGACCGTTTGCTTCAGGCATTCCCAGCACACAGCACCCGTGATCGTTCTCACACGAGCTGCAGGGGCCAGCAGACCAGAGGTGTTAGAGGGGCAGAAATCAGAAGTGGCGTTGGCCAGAGGGGTTTTCTGACCAGGTTGTGGAGTGATTTTGCTATGACCGCAGACAGGACAGGTACTGCAGCATCAATTCAAAGTGACAGGAGACAACATTTGTCCAGTATGGTTACTAACTATTTTTCATCCCTTATCGACGTTCTCCCTCAACCGTCATTCCCATTTGATTACTGGGCATCAAAATTAGACACCTGGCCAGAATTGGCAGAATATGCATTGCAGGAGCTTGCTTGCCCGGCAGCTAGTGTCCTATCAGAAAGAGTATTCAGTGCTGCAGGTTCAATACTAACAGAAAAAAGGACTCGTCTGGCTACCCAAAATGTAGATGATCTAACCTTCATTAAAATGAACCACAACTGGATTTCGAAATCTTTTGCCCCACCTTGCCCGGCCGACACCTAGCTTTCCTATGAAAAGGTCTTGCCTGTGGACTATTCTGAATGACTTTTCCAATCTCGTAATTTGCAGCACCTGATTGTCCAGCATACAACATGTTTACACCTCCCTAAATGGCCAAACTCCCCACACGGGGCCGTGGTATCGCCACTTGGCGCCAGCACCCGTGAGAGTGCTGTTTGTCTGAAGAGGTGGGTGTGCCCGCTTTTGGTCGACGGCACTGCCACTGGGTCCCTCATAGTACAATAAAGTGTCTCTGGCGGTGGTGGTGCGCACCCAACGTCAGACACACTGTTGTAACATGAGGGGCCCTGGGCCTGTACCGCCGGCCACAAGAGAGTTCCCCCACCCCCAGCTCAAACATTGCTAAACCACTTGCACAATTATCTCTCACAGTTCCACCAATGTTTAGTCTATGTGCTGACATCCTTAAATTCCAGCCACTGACAATACCATTGTATTGACATGTATGACGGTACTTAACATAGTCCGGGGCAGTGTCCTATATTTACCCAAGTAAATACTTTGCGCCAAATTACTATGTCTGAAACTCCGCAGAGGAGCCCACCCCAGTACCGAATGATTGCACCCTTAGGTGGTTTCGTTTTGTTGTCATGCGAGAGATTAACATCTATTTATTGTTTGGGACTACTAACTGGCAGACACTCATTACAATGGGCCTCCGCTGACAACACCAATGCTGCCCGTGTACCCCTGGAACCAATTATAAAGTGCCTACAGCCCAATTTTATTATGTTAGGCCTTCGAAGCCTGTCTGCGGTCCGTTCTTTCTACTACTCCTCCACTGACCAGACCACTGCTGCCCGTGTACCCCTGGAACCTATTTAAAAGTGCCTACAGCCCAATTTTTTTATGTTAGGCCTACTACGCCTGTCTGCAGTTCCTCCTTCCACTACTCCTCCACTGACCAGACCAATGCTGCCCGTGTACCGCTGGAACCTATTATAAAGTGCCTACAGCCCAATTTTATGTTAGCCCTTCAAAGCCTGTCTGCGGTCCGTTCTTTCTACTACTCCTCCACTGACCAGACCAATGCTGCCCGTGTACCCCTGGAACCAATTATAAAGTGCCTACAGCCCAATTTTTTTATGTTAGGCCTTCGAAGCCTGTCTGCGGTCCCTTCTTTCTACTACTCCTCCACTGACCAGACCAATGCTGCCCGTGTACCCCTGGAACCAATTATAAAGTGCCTACAGCCCAATTTTATGTTAGCCCTTCAAAGCCTGTCTGCGGTCCGTTCTTTCTACTACTCCTCCACTGACCAGACCAATGCTGCCCGTGTACCCCTGGAACCAATTATAAAGTGCCTACAGCCCAATTTTATTATGTTAGGCCTTCGAAGCCTCTCTGCGGTACCTTCTTTTTACTACTCCTCCACTGACCAGAGCAATGCTGCCCGTGTACCCATGGAACCAATTATAAAGTGCCTACAGCCCAATTTTATATTGTTAGGCCTACTACGCCTGTCTGCGGTCCCTCCTTCCACTAGTCCTCCAGTGACCAGTCCACTGCCGCCCGTGTACCCCTGGAACCTATTTAAAAGTGCATACAGCCTACTTTTTTTTCTTTAATTTATAATTATAAAGCCCAGATGGACTACGCTGTACCACGGTAAGAGCTACCCAGTCGTCACTTCTTTTGTGAGAAAAGCCATCCCAGCCCTCCACCATCATGTAAAAATCCGCATTGTCCATGCTCTCAGGCTATCTAATAGTAGAAAGGTGCACCTGACAACAGATGCATGGACCAGTAGGCATGTCCACGAAAGGATACATGTCCATTACGGCGCACTGGGTTAATGTTGTGGATGCATGGTCCACAGTGGACAGCCTACTAAGTCTGTCTACAGTCCCAAATAGAAATTTTCCTCCGCTTACCACACCAATGCTGCCTGTGTACCCCTGGAACATTTTATAAACTCCATTGACCAAAATCTTGGGTTTAAAGCCTACTACCAGTGTCTGCCGCTCCAAGGTGTTCTCCGGGTTGCCTTTTCTGAGCTTTGATCTTCAGGCTCTCGTTTAGTAGTTTTTTTAAATCTAACTGCAGTGGGGCTAGTACTTGGGTTGGGGCCTACTACCAGTGTCTGCCGCTCCAAGGTGTTCTCCAGGTTGCCTCTCCATTGCTTCAATCTTTTGGCTCTCGTTTAGTAGTTGTTGAAAACACTGCATGCGGCCTACAAGTTGGGTCAGGGGTGTAGAGACGGTGTGTTCCACTCCAAGGTGTTCCCCAGGTTGCCTCTCCATTGCTTCAATCTTGAGGCTCTTCTTAAGTAGTTGTTGAAAACAATACTGCATTCGGCCTACAAGTTGGGTCTGGGTTATAGAGACGGTGTCTTCCGCTCCAAGGTGTTCTCCAGGTTGCCTTTCCTGAGCTTCTATCTTCAGGCTCTTGTTAAATAGTTGTTAAATGGAACAACTGCATTTGGCCTACTAGTTGGGTTGGGGCCTACTAACAGTGTCTGCCGCTCCTTGCTGTTCTCCTGGTTTCCTGTCCTGAAATTCCATTTTTAGGCTCTTGTTAAGTAGTTGTTAATGTTAGACTGCATTTGGCCTACTAGTTGGGTTGGGGCCTACTATTGGTGTCTGCCGCTCCTTGCTGTTCTCCTCCACTGAACAAAGCTGTGCCGCCTGTTTACTACTGTTGTCAATTTCGAACTGCATTTAGACTAATTACTGATTTGGGCCTACTCTCTGTGTCAGCCTCTCATTACAGTTGTCCTCCACTGAACAAAGCAATGCCCCCTGGTTAGTCCTCTTACCAATTTTGAACTGCATTTAAGCCACTTTATTCTTTGGGCCTATATCTGTGTTTCCTCCTCATCCTGCCCATTGCCCAGCCAGTGATAGATGAGTCTGCTGGTACATTGACCCATAACGCAACATTCCCCGTGCACGCTACACAGCAAGATTGTGACCTTGCTGAAAGTCAGGTTCCTCTTCCCGCATACCATACCACCTTACACGGGGACAAAGAGGAAGGTGCAGATGAAAGTGCAGGTTCCTTCTTCAGGTGGGGGGAGGAATACTCGTTGACGACGTCACTGGCCCCTCATAGTACGCAAAAGTGTCGCTGCCGGTGGGAGGCGCCCCCGCCATGCAAACACACCGCCGTACTTTGAGGGGCCCTGTGCCAGTGCCAATGCCAACGAGTGGGCCCCCCCTGCTTGCTCAGGATCACAGCACTTGCAAAGTTGAAATACTTACCTTACCTTAACTATTATTATAAGGGAAATTAAGATTGAGAAGCTTCATTAAGAAGAATGCATGGTTTTGGCATTAAAATGGACACTCTAGGTGTTTTCCTGGCCCCCACTCACTGCCGACTATGCTGCCCCATTGACTTGCATTGGGTTTCGTGTTTCGGTCGATCCCGACTTTACGTCATAATCGGCCGATTTCACTCGACCCGATTATTGAGATAGTCGGGTTTTGCGAAACCCGACTCGACTCTAAAAATGTCAAGGTCGCTCAACCCTAGCGCTGATGTGGTGAATTGGTCCTCTGCGGCTGTTGAGGCCTTTCAGGAGCTTAAACGTCGTTTTACTTCTGCCCCTGTGTTGCGTCAGCCAGATGTTTCTCTCCCTTTTCAAGTTGAGGTTGATGCTTCTGAGATTGGGGCAGGGGCTGTTTTGTCTCAGAGAAATTCTGATGGCTCTTTGATGAAACCTTGTGCCTTCTTCTCCAGAAAATTTTCGTCTTCTGAGCGTAATTATGATGTCGGCAATCGGGAGTTGTTGGCTATGAAGTGGGCATTTGAGGAGTGGCGACATTGGCTTGAGGGAGCCAAGCATCGCGTGGTGGTCTTGACTGATCACAAGAATCTGATTTACCTCGAGTCTGCTAAGCGGTTGAATCCTAGACAGGCTCGGTGGTCTTTGTTTTTCTCACGTTTTGATTTTGTGGTCTCGTATATTCCTGGATCTAAGAATGTGAAGGCTGATGCCCTTTCTAGGAGTTTTTTGCCTGATTCACCGGGAGTTCTTGAGCCGACTGGGATCCTCAAGGAGGGGGTGATTCTTTCTGCCATCTCCCCTGATTTGCGGCGGGTACTTCAGGAGTTTCAGGCTGATAAACCTGACCGCTGTCCTGTGGGGAAATTGTTTGTTCCTGATAGATGGACTAGTAGGATAATTTCTGAGGTTCATTGTTCGGTGTTGGCTGGTCACCCTGGGATTTTCGGTACCAGAGATTTGGTGGCTAGGTCCTATTGGTGGCCTTCCTTGTCGCGGGATGTGCGTTTGTTTGTGCAGTCCTGTGGGACCTGTGCTCGGGCTAAGCCTTGCTGTTCCCGTGCCAGCGGGTTGCTTTTGCCTTTGCCTATTCCTGATAGGCCCTGGACGCATATTTCCATGGATTTTATTTCTGATCTTCCTGTTTCTCAGAAGATGTCTGTCATCTGGGTGGTTTGAGATCGGTTTTCTAAGATGGTCCATTTGGTGCCGTTGCCTAAGTTGCCTTCCTCTTCTGATTTGGTTCCATTATTTTTTCAGCATGTGGTTCGTTTGCATGGTATTCCGGAGAATATTGTGTCTGACAGAGGTTCCCAGTTCGTTTCTAGGTTTTGGCGGTCCTTTTGTGCTAGAATGGGCATTGATTTGTCTTCTTCTTCTGCATTCCATCCTCAGACAAATGGCCAAACGGAGCGAACCAATCAGACCTTGGAAACCTATTTGAGATGCATTGTGTCTGCTGATCAGGATGATTGGGTGACCTTTTTGCCGTTGGCCGAGTTTGCCCTTAATAATCGGGCTAGTTCGGCTACCTTGGTTTCGCCTTTTTTTTTGTAACATTGGTTTTCATCCTCGTTTTTCTTCAGGGCAGCTTGAGCCTTCTGACTGTCCTGGTGTGGATTCCGTGGTGGACAGGTTGCAGCAAATTTGGACTCATGTGGTGGACAATTTGACGTTGTCTCAGGAGAAGGCTCAGCGTTTTGCTAACCGTCGTCAGTGTGTTGGTCCCCGGCTTCGTGTTGGGGATTTGGTCTGGTTGTCTTCTCGTCATGTTCCTATGAAGGTTTCTTCCCCTAAGTTCAAGCCTCGCTTTATTGGGCATTATAAGATTTCTGAAATTATCAATCCAGTGTCTTTTCGTTTGGCCCTTCCAGCTTCCTTTTCCATTCATAATGTGTTCCATAGATCCTTGTTGCGGAGATATGTGGTACCTATGGTTCCCTCCGTTGATCCTCCTGCTCCGGTGTTGGTTGAGGGAGAATTGGAATATGTGGTAGAGAAGATTTTGGATTCTCGTTTTTCGAGGCGGAAGCTTCAGTATCTGGTCAAGTGGAAGGGTTATGGCCAGGAGGATAATTCTTGGGTTGTTGCCTCCGATGTTCATGCTCCCGATTTGGTTCATGCTTGCCATTTGGCTCGTCCTGATCGGCCTGGGAGCTCTTGTGAGGGTTCGGTGACCCCTCCTCAAGGGGGGGTACTGTTGTGAGTTCCGTTCTGGAGCTCCCTCCTGTGGTTGCTAATGGTATTTTTGCGAGTTCTGCCCTTGGGCTTCCTCTGGTGGTTTCGAGTGGAACTGCTGCTCCATTAGGTGGCTGTAGCAGCTGCCTTCACTAATCGCCTTGCCTGGGTTTGTTATTTAAACCTGCTCTGGGCTTTAGTCCATGCCTGCTGTCAATGTTCTTGGTTGGATTTGATTCTTCCCTTGGATTTCTCATATGGCCAGTCCTTGTCTGCAAAAGATAAGTTTTGCTAGTTTTGTTTGTCCATTTGTTTGGACTCTATTGCTTTGCATTTTTGTCTCTTTTGTCCAGCTTGTCACTATGTCTTATTCAGGCTAGCTGGCAGCTCTGGGAAAGCAGATTTGCCCCTCCACACCATGAGTTGGTGTGGAGTTCATTTTTGTAAACTCTGCGTGGATTTTGTAGTTTTTAATACTGACCGCACAGTATCCTTTGCTCTCTGTCTATCTAGTTTAGTTTTGGCCTCCATTTGCTGAATTCTAATTTCATTTCTGAGTTCTTCATTTCTGAGTTCGTCATTTCCCTCTCCTTTCACAGTCAATATTTGTGGGGGGCTATCTTTCCTTTTGGGGGTTTCTCTGAAGCAAGATAGCTTTCTATTTCCTTCTTTAGGGGTAGCTATATCTGAGGCTGTGACGAGGTGTCTAGAGAGTGTCAGGAACATCCCACGGCTATTTCTAGTTGTGTTGTTAGGATTAGGGACTGCGGTCAGTAGAGATACCACCTTCTCAGAGCTCGTTCCATGTTGCGTTTTAGCCACCAGGTCATATCAGTGTGGCCTCTTAACCACCAGGTCATAACAAGCATCCCCCTAATGCATCTGCTGATGCAAAGTTTGCACATAAAGGAGCAGGCGGCTGCAGCGGTGGACGAGGGAAGCCATGATGACAGTCAGCCACTGTCTGGTCAGGGAAGTCTACTGGACGAGGTGGCAGGTGAAGAGGAGGAGGATGATGAGGATGATGGCGATGAGCATTTTTTGGATGAGGAAGCTTCTCAGGGCGCAATATAAACTGGTGGCATTGCAAGGCCAGGTACAGGGTTTTTGAGGGAGGCAAGTGACGTTGATTTGCCCTAAAGTGCTCCTCAACCCAGCCCAAGCAGTGAATTGACAACTGGAACATTGGCCCAAATGGCGGATTATGCCTTGCGTATCCTAAAAAGGGACCCCCGCATTATAAAAATGATGACCGATGACGATTATTGGTTGGCCTGCCTCCTGGATCAACGCTATAAGGGGAAACTGCAAAACATCATGCCACATGAAAACCTTGAACAAATATTGGCAACCAAACAAGCAACTCTTGTTGACCGTTTGATTCAGGCATTCCCACACACAGCGCCGGTGATGGTTCTCACACGAGCTGAAGGGGGCAATA
The DNA here is from genome assembly GCF_032444005.1 of Ranitomeya imitator. Lineage (NCBI taxonomy): Eukaryota > Metazoa > Chordata > Amphibia > Anura > Dendrobatidae > Ranitomeya > Ranitomeya imitator. Next base: position 467,429,386 of record NC_091286.1, read on the forward strand.
GGGCAGAGGTGTTAGAGGTGCACAAATCAGAAGTGGCATTGGACAGAGGGGTTTTCTGACCAGGTTGTGGAGTGATTTCGCAATAACAGCAGACAGGACAGGTACTGCAGCATCAATTCAAAGTGACAGGAGACAACATTTGTCCAGTATGGTTACTAACTATTTTTTCCTCCCCTATCGATGTTCTCCCTCAACCGTCATTCCCATTTGATTACTGGGCATCCAAAATAGACACCTGGCCTGAATTGTCCGAATATGCATTGCAGGAGCTTGCTTGTCCAGCAGCTAGTGTGCTATCAGAAAAAGTATTCAGTGCTGCAGGTTCAATACTGACCGAAAAAAGGACTCGTCTGGCTACCCAAAATGTTGATGATCTAACCTTCATTAAAATGAACCACTCATGGATTTCTAATTATTTTTCCCCACCTTTCCCGGCTGACACCTAGCTTTCCTTTAAAAAGTCTTGCTTTTGGACTGGTCTTACTGAGTGTTCCAATTTCTCCATTTGCAGCTGCTGTATGTCCAGCATACGACATGTTTACACCTCCCTAAATAGGCTGACTCCCCCCACATGGCCGTGGTCTCGCCACTTGGCGACAGCACCCGTGAGAGTGCCGTTTGTCTGAAGAGGTAGGTGTGCCCACTTTTGGTCGACGGCACTGGCACCGAGTCCCTCATAGTACAATGAAGAGTCTCTGGCGTTGGTGGTGCGCACCCAACGTCAGACACATCGTTGTAACATGAGGGGCCTTGGGCCAGTACCGCTGGGCACGAGAGAGTGCCCCCCACCCCAATCTCAAACTGTGCTCTATCACTTGCAAAATTATCTGTCACTGCTCCACAGCTGTTTAGTCTATGCGGTGAAATCCTTCAATGCCTGGCACTGACAATACCAATTTGTTGACATGTTTGATGCTACTTAAAATATTCAGTGGCCCTGTCCTACATTTACACCAGTAAAAACTTTGCGCCAAATAACAATGTCTGAAAGTCATCAGAGGAACCCACCCCTGTACCTAAGTATGCCACCCTTTATTTGTTTTTTGTTTTTTTTGCGAGACATTAACATCTATGTATTATTTTGGAGTACTAACTGTGTCAGACACTCCTTCCAATTGTCCTCCGCAGACCACACCAATGCTGCCTGTGTACCCCTGGAACCTATTTAAAAGTGCATAGAGCCTACTTTTTTTTAGGTTAGGCCTACTAAGTCTGTCTGCGGTCCCTCCTTCCAATAGTCCTCCACTGACCACACCAATGCTGCCTGTGTACCCCTGGAACCTATTTAACCCTAGAACGCATGACATTAAAAATATACATATTAACGTATTGGGGGCCTTTCACAAGTTTATTTCTAAATTGCTCAATAAAATATGAATAGTGGACAAATTTTAATTATAATTTTTCACAAAAAGCACCAAAAAATCTTTTTTTTCCTAAATTTCACACAAAGACATGAAAACACACAAAAACGCATAGAAATCTATAGCAAACTAGCTGCAGCTACATTTTTATTCTAACTTTATTTTCTATGATATTAGTCTTCCAAACAATTCTGACATGTTATTTTTTCAGAAGTTTTGTGCAATTTTTGATAAATATGTTCCAGATATAACTGATAGGGGCTAATTTGTCTGTTTCAAACCTTGCTGCACAAGTTCGCTTATCATCAAAGCGAATGATTCTTCTAATTTCCTCATATCTGCCCACTGACATTGTCGCCTTATAGTGTGGATCAGAAAGTGGGTCCAGAAATAATTCTCGTATTGGGACATCATACGATTTTTGACTCCCTGCCAGCAGTAAAAGTCCAATATATGTATAAAGTTCCTCTTTTGAGATATTTTTCCAGGACTTTTTGCAGAAGCGATATGTCTTCATTCTAGGTTTCAACATAATAGGACCTCTTCTGCAACATTGTCAGAAAAATAAGTACAGAATACATCTTTAGGGGTAAAGTAACTGGGACTTCCCACAGCTCCTTGAGCCTGTCTCACAATATTGTGAGTTGGAGTACATCCGACTAATGTAGGATTACTGTCCCCAAAAAAACATTTGTTTTGGATGTTCTGCTTATCACTTCTTGAGGATCCACTAGATTCACTTCTTAATCATCAGAAGAATCACTGGATGAGGATGTTTGATTAGCTGGTGGCAGATATTCTTCATCAGACAACGATAGTTCACTTTCATCATCGCTTTGAAACATAATCGCTTCAATCTCTTGGTCAGTCAGACACTTGGAGGAAGAGTGTGCCATTGCTGACTAGATATTAGCAAACTAAAAGAAAAAACAATGAACAGAATCAGGGTTGTCCACTCTTTGCTTGTGTGTGACACACTGTAAGTGTAATGTCCCCCCTTCTTCCTCTCACCCTCTGCAGCTCTTACCTTTTATACTTTTAGGTGGTGTACAATTCTCTGGATTTTTGTGGCTCACAAGCTCTAGCCTTTGCAAGCTTCTTAGAAACAGAAACTGAAAATGAATCAGATTTCCTCTCAACAGCTTATCTTATCACAGGTCCTTCAGCAATTAGCTCACAGTGTATACGGTCCTCAGTACTCTATACATAGCTCACTACTGTGTTCCGAAGGACCTGAGGTCATGTCATGGCCTTATCACTCCCTCCAAAAATCACATGACATCCTCACATGTTGTTATCCACACCCTGGCCCCTCAACCAGCATTAGTGAGTACAAATAAAGTAACTTGAGACACAAACACTACTGAGAACATGATAAAAATAGCAGGGGCCTAAACGGCCCCCAATTCGTACGGATGTAGTTTTCACCAAACAAGCATTGTTACACCATAATGCCTATGAAAAAAATTATATGAACAACTGGATAGTATCAACAACGACATACTTGAGGAATACCTGGAGTTTTAAAATTATAACTAAAGTAATTTTGCAGATAATAGCAAAAATGTAAGCATGTGCATAGAGCCTACTTTTTTATGTTAGGCCTACTAAGTCTGTCTGCGGTCCCTCCTTCCAATAGTCCTCCACTGACCACACCAATGCTGCCTGAACTGCTTTTAGCCTACTTTTGTATTTGGGACTATATCTGTGTTTCCTCCTCATCCTGCCCATTGCCCAGTCAGTGCTAGATGACTCTACTGGTACATTGACCCAGACCGCTACAATCCCCTTGCACGCTACACAGCCAGATTCTGACCCTGCTGAAAGTGAGGTTCCCCTTCCCGCATACTATACCACCTTACACGGGGACAAAGAGGAAGGTGCAGATGAAGGTGCAGGTTCCTTCATCAGGTGGGGGGGAATACTCGTTATCGACGTCACTGGCACAGGGCCCCTCATAGTACGCTCAAGTGTCGCTGCCGGTGGGAGGTGCCCTCGCCGTGCAAACACACCGCCGTACTTTGAGGGGCCCTGTGCCAGTGCCAATGCCAACGAGTGGGCCCCCCCTGCTTGCTCAGGATCACAGCACTTGCAAAGTTAAAATACTTGCCTCTCCCTGCTCCACTGCCGTGACGTGGTCCACGTTTCCTGGGCCCACTAAGTACTTGAACCAACCATACCCCCCACAACTTTAGCCAAATGACCCCCAATTTCCAATGCCTAACTATTATTATAAGGTAAATTAAGATTGACAAGCTTCAGTAACAAGAATGGATGTTTTTGCCATTAAAATGGGCACTGTAGGTGTTTTCCTGGCCCTCCACTCACTGCCAACTATGCTTCCCCATTGACTTGCATTGGGTTTCGTGTTTCGGTCTATCCCCAACCCTGACTTTTCCCGATAATCGGCCGATTTCACTCGACTCGACTTTTGATATAGTCGGGTTTCGCAAAACCCGACTCGACCCTAAAAAAGTAAAAGTCGCTCAACCCTAGTAGGGAGTACTTATTTTTTACCATGATTTGGTTAAGGCCCCTGTAATCAATTCAAGGTCACATAGAGCCAACTTCTTCTTCACAAAGAAAAACGAAGCTCTGGCCTGAGATGAGTATTTCTGAATAAATCTCCAAGCGGTGTTCTCTTCTATATACTTGGACATAGCGCAAGTCTTGGATTGGGTCAGGGGGAACATTCAGCGTTGTGCTGGTGAGGTACCTGGCAGGAGGTCAACCGGGCAGTAATATGGCCTATGAGGTGGCAAAGTCTCAGACTCCTTCTTGTCGAAAATGTCCGCATACTGTATGCGCAGGCAGGGCTGGAAAATTAGTAGGAGAAGTAGGAGGCTGGAAAGGACGAACAGAAGCAAGGCACATTTCATGACATCCTGAGCCCCAACTAAGTACTTCTCCAGAGCTCCAGTTCACAACAAGTTCATGTTTTTGCAGCCACAGGAGACCTAGAAGTAGAGGACCAGACAGCACATGAAGAGAAATCTCTGAATGCAGCATCCCCATCTGAAGATCCACGAGTGCCGTGATGAATCGGATGGTCTCAGAAAGAGGCTTTCCATCCACTGAAAAAATCACCAACGGGTACGGAAGATGTAGGAACGGAATCTTATACCACTCGACAACAGCCTGTTAATCAAAGTTACCTGTGGAGCCAGAGTCCAGGTGTGCCAATTCAACAAAAGAACCTTTGCCACAGCAGACAGATACAGTCAGGGTTTACAATGGAGAGGTAGAAGTTTTGGCCAGGGTAGCTCTTGTGAATTCTGTTGTCGGGCTCCCTCCTGTGGTCAAGAATGGTACTTCGGCTGGTTCTGTCCATGGACTTCCTCTGGTGGGTGTTTCTGAGTTTCCTTCCACAGGTGACGAGGTTAATTCGTTAGCTGCTGCTCTATTTAACTCCACATAGATCTTTGCTCCATGCCACCTGTCAATGTTCCAGTATTGGTCTAGTTCACTCCTGGATCGTTCTTGTAACCTGTCTTCCCAGCAGAAGCTAGGTTCCAGCTTGTATTTCTTTGGTTTGCTATTTTTCTGTCCAGCTTGCTATTTTTATTGTTGTCTTGCTTGCTGGAAGCTCTGGGACTCAGAGGGAGCGCCTCCGCACCGTGAGTCGGTGCGGAGGGTCTTTTTTGCGCCCTCTGCGTGGTCTTTTTGTAGGTTTTTGTGCTGACCGCAAAGTAACCTTTCCTATCCTCGGTCTGTTCAGTAAGTCGGGCCTCACTTTGCTAAATTTATTTCATCTCTGTGTTTGTATTTTCATCTTTACTCACAGTCATTATATGTGGGGGGCTGTCTTTTCCTTTGGGGAATTTCTCTGAGGCAAGGTAGGCTTTATTTTTCTATCTTCAGGGCTAGCTAGTTCCTTAGGATGTGCCAAGTTGCATAGGGAGCATTAGGAGCAATCCACGGCTATTTCTAGTGTGTTTGATAGGATTAGGGATTGCGGTCAGCAGAGTTCCCACGTCCCAGAGCTCGTCCTTTATTATCAGTAACTATCAGGTCATTCCGTGTGCTCTTAACCACCAGGTCCATTATTGTCCTGACCACCAGGTCATAACAGATAGCCTCTCCTATTGACCCTAGGCACTGGCATTTCCCAGTCTCTCGGGGCAGGAACAAATAAGGTGTTCGGAGCTGCCAAAGTAGAAGCATGTCCCTTCGGCCCGATGAACCTCTTGGATAGCTTCACCGGGCCAATCTGCATAGGTTCAAGCAAAGACGTTGCAGCAGGAACTTGCTTAATGATCTGTCTGTCATGATCCGGGTCGGATTTTGCCATGTTTCTCCTGCTTTGGCCTGGTCATGGTGGGGTTAACTATTCCTGCCTCTCTTTGATTTGGAAGTGGCTGTTTCTTGGTTCTCTTGCTGGCAGCTTGTGTCAGTGAGAGTTTTGGGCTTGCTGGGACTGCTACCTGTGAAACCCCTGTGTTCCTTTTTGCCGCTGACCTCCCTTACCTGTTCCTGATTTGTCTCCTGTAACTGACCTAGCTTGACTCTGGTGTGTATCCCCTCCGTTTGTGACTCGGCTTAAACTCTGACTTTGTCCCGTTTTTGTTACCACATGTCTGTCTGGCATTTTGACCTTTTGGCTTACTCTGACTCCGATCTCTGTCTCACGTCTCTGGTACCTTTTGCTCCTGGCTGGTTCGGACCCTCTGCTTGTATTTTGACCACGAGTTCTGTTTTCCCCTTTAAACTATACGCTTACCGACTGTTACGGACTTGGCTTGTTTTGACCTCTCTGTCGCCGCCTGGTGGCCCATTGCAACTTGCACTGGGCTGCGGTGTGGCAAGTGTGACCTCTTTTTCTGTCACTCACTTTCCTTCATGGAGTCTGCAGGTGGGTATCTCCTGGCATGCCAGTTCATCCTTTATTTGCCCGGAGAGAACTTCTCAGAAGGTTGCCACCAGAGCCTCATTGTTACAAGCGAGTTCTGAAGTCAAGGTACAGAAACGGACCATATACTGGCCCACGGAGAGCTTACCTTGGCATAACTGGAGCAGAGAAGAGGCTACATAAGAAGCACAACTGGGCTTGTAGAAGACCTTCCGAAAGGCTTCAAGGTAGGACTGTAGGTTCAACACTAATGGATCCCCTCTTTCCCACAGAGGATTGAGCCATGCTAGGGTCTTACCAGATAGATGTGATATGATGAAGTCGACTTTGGCATGGTCCAAGGTGAACTGATGATCCAGGAGTTCGAAGTGCAGCGTACAGTGGTTAATGAACCCCCAACAAAGGATGGGATCTCTGCCAAAGCATGGAGGAGCCAACAGACGAGGTCTGGAACCTAGTGCATAACTGTATGCCTGGTGGGTCACCGCAGTGGTAACTGCCTCCTGAGAGGATGTGAAAGTGGCCAGTGCTGCCAGCATATCAAGATGGGTATTCACAGACCATAGATAGGATAGAATCTTTTCCTGCTGATCCTTCTGGTGGGAGACTTCCTGGTATAGGGCCGAGAAGGAAGACACCTGGGAGCCAGCAAATTCCATGGCCTGTGCAAACTTTAATGGGCTGGGTGGTGGAATCACTGTGCCAAAGCCCAAGGAAGACCGGGAGGATATTGACTAGGAGCCTCACACTATCTGACCATGGACATGCAGCAGCTAACCAAACCATGATCTGTGGAGAGACAAGGGAGGTGATCCAGGTGCTACTCCAGGACTGACCTTGAGTAGATGGCAGCTGACCCCTAGGAACGGGTAGCTGGGCGAGACCAGGGGAATGTCCAACAAATGCAGGCAGGTAGGGAAGATGACAGGAACCTCAGGTATAGACAGGACTGAGATGAGCACTGGCATGTGCAGCTGGCTCAGCTGCCATTGAGGTGAGCACTGGTGGGTGCAGCTGGTTCGGCTACCGTTGAGGTGAGCACTGGCGGTTGCAGCTGGCTTGGCTGCCATTAAGGACAGCACTGGCAGGTGCAGCTGACTCGGCTGCCGTTGAGAAAGCACTGGCGGATGCAGCTGTATTGGCTGCTGTTGAGATAAGCACTGGTGGGTGCAGCTGGCTCAGCTGACAATGAAGGAAGCACTGGTGGGTGCAGCAAATTCGGCTGCCATTGAAGGAAGCACTGGTGAGTGCAGTAGGCAGAGATGCAAGTACTGGGACCTGTGAACTGACAAGCGTGTTAGGAACAAAATCACAACAATGCACAGGCACCTCGATGTTGGAGGAGGTGCTTTAAATAGTTAAAGACCTACAACTATTGACTATTGGCCCCTTTTAAAAGAGAGGAAGTGTGCATGAGCGCATTCTAAGCACAGTGCCTGGAGGTCTGCTAGGAGTGCACGCACCCCAGGCAGCAGGAGGCCTGGAAGGATCAGACGCGTGCCTCTGCGCTGGGTATGCTGGTTTCTCTGCAGGGAGAGAAGGACTGCAGGCAGAGATGCAGGTGCCACAACATGATACAGCTCACCATATCATATCATACTAGTAACTTTGTGGTGGCGAAATTGTTGTGTGTGCAGAGCTATTGCACATAGAAAAAAAAAAGGGGGGGGGGGTTACAAGAATGATACAGCAGGCTAAATCCGAGCTTGAAATTGTTTGGAGTATATCTTTTAGGTTAAAGAGTCATCACCCACATTAGTAACAGAATGTTTTTTTTTTTTTTTTAAAGTCCCATAGAATGTAAGTCCGCAAGGACAGGGTCTTCTCCCCTCTGTACCAGTCTGTCACTGTAAACCTGTTTACTGTAAACGATATCTATAACTCTGTATGTAACTCCTTTCTCATGTACAGCACCATAGAATTAATGGTGCTATATAAATAAATAATGATAATAATAATAATAAAGTCGTACAGTAGGGGATATCTTACTTTCAAATTGTTTGTAGCATCTGGTCTGCTATAGAGACCTCATCCACAGCCCCCCCCCAAAAAAAATTCTTGTATTACTGACATCATAAAATACGGGACATATCACTTTCAAATTGTTTGAAAATGTAAGACACTTGGAGGGCACCACTAGACAATTCCACAGGGGGTGTCCATAAGTATGTAATTAACACAAAGAACAAACAAGGAGAAAAAGACCATGCCCATATAAATGGGAACACTGAAATTTAGTATAAATTATATATGCTTTATTGAAAAAGTAACACATGAACAGGATACAACAGATAAAATAATTTAAAAGGTGCATTAACAAGCCATGCCTTAGTATAGAGTCAATGGCTACCCACAGAATAATCCTCAAAGCATAAAAATGAATGCAATATGGCTCAAAACAGGTCAATACAGTAAAAGCATATGATAGCAGAAATACAGGGCATAATCAGATGAATATATCTAGGACCATACTTATTCACTGTACCATATAGGTAAGCCAGGTGGCAGACACAAAGTATAAGAGACCTAGCGTGTATAGACAATTGTACAAGCGTTAATACATGAACCAGGTAACAAACAAGATAACTCAATAGGGCAAAAGATTAGGTTCAATGTGTCATAGTCTAAATAGGTCAAGTATTTAGGAAGTTACTAGATTCTCTCTTGAAATAATGGAGTTAAGGAGAAGGGCCCAATAGCCCGGACCAAGAGATACAAGAGTACTCAGGTCCTGGATAGAACCATGAATGCTGAGAGGGAAGATAATGTGGGATGAAAACCCACGTGTATCGCCACACTAGATGTGGCTTCCTCATGGAAAGTAGCATGCTGTGTCCCATGATTGTAGTTAGGGTTGAGCGACCTTTACTTTTATAGGATCGGGTCGGGTTTCACAAAACCCGACTTTTTCAAAAGTCGGGTCGAGTGAAATCAGCCGATCCTATAAAAAAGTTGGGGTCGGGGTCGGACGAAACTCGAAACCCAATGCAGTGCATTGGGTTTCCAATGGTTCCCAGGGTCTGAAGGAGCGGAAACTCTCCTTCAGGCCCTGGGATCCAAATTTAAGTGTAAAATAAAGAATTAAAATAAAAAATATCGCTATACTTACCCTCTGACGCACCCTGGTACTAACCGGGAACCTTCCTTCCTTCGAATCAGCGCTTCCAGGACCTTGCGGTGATGTCGCGGCTTGTGATTGGTCGCGCGGCCGCCCATGTGACCGCTCGCACGACCAATCACAAGCCGCGACGTCACGCAAGGTCCTGCAAGCGCTGATTCTTAGGAAGGAAGGCTGCCGGAAAGAAGCAGGGCGCGTCCGAGGGTGAGTATATACCTAATAGGAATACCCTCGGACGCGCATTGCTTCTTTCCGGCAGCCTTCCTTCCTAAGAATCAGCGCTTGCAGGACCTTGCGTGACGTCGCGGTGACATCGCGGCTTGTGATTGGTCGCGCGAGCGGTCACATGGGCAGCCGCGTGACCAATCACAAGCCGCGGCGTCACCGCAACGTCACCGCAAGGTCCTGGAAGCGCTGATTCGAAGGAAGGAAGGTTCCCGGTTAGTACCAGGGCGCGTCAGAGGGTAAGTATAGCGATATTTTTTATTTTAATTCTTTATTTTACATTAAATATGGATTCCGATACCGATTTCTGATATTGCAAACATATTGGAAATCGGGATCGGAATTCCGATACCACATTCAGAAGATCGCCGACTTCATGGCCGACCCCACACAGGGGTCGGGTCGGGTTTCATGAAACCCGACTTTGCCAAAAGTCGGCGACTTCTGAAAGTGGCCGACCCGTTTCGCTCAACCCTAATTGTAGTATATACAGTATATACAAGAAGCAAGGTGTTAATAAATTGGTTAAAACTAATCACCTGGCAGGTAAGAGAGTCGGCCGGCTGAGGATCAGAGAAATGCACATGGTTGCCGCCATCTTGTTAATGTCCATCTATAGTCGGTAGTCAATAAAATCCATTGAGGGTCAGTCTGCGCATGCACCAGACATGCAGAAACACATGTGCTTAAACGCTTGATGGGGTTGATACCCCACTGTTACACCTGGTCTAGTCCCTGTAACTTCGTGGGGTCCCTGTCAGGACTCCCGCTCTGTTCTGGCTCCATGCTGTCCTGACAGGGCCTCTGCTTTCCCTTCCTCCTCTGCTTTATGGCATGCAGATAGCAGGTCCTCAGGCTGTGTGCTTAGAACATGCGTGCTTGTTCCCAGTCAATTAAAGAGACAACGCACATTTTCCAAAAAGTGCTATTGACCAATGGCATGTTAAAGATTACTATTTCTAGCCCCTCCACCATAGGGAGAGTGCTGGAGCAACAAGTATCCTCAGTTGCTAACTTCCAGTTCTGGCTAGCATGTGCTTCTGTTTCTGAAGTTCTCGGTCAGTGCTCCGCTTACACTGTTTGTCTCCACAGACTATCTGCTACCAGCTTCTACCCATACCCACCAGTTAGCTCAATGTCACCTGCTAACCCTGCTTGTCCATCTGTCCCGCTGGGTCAGCTACCACGAGTCTGGGGTCTAACTGGAGGTAGCACCCGTGTCCCCAAGGTATCCCATTCTGACCCTGTTCGAGGGGTCTTACTATGGGTGTCTGGGGCTCACATAGTCAGGCCCCCTTTGGAGTTCCGCGGACGGTGGTCCCAGAGATACCACGTTTAATTTAAATAAAAATGAATGTGAACTTCACCATCTGTGCCTCCGTTTCCATTCTTTAAAAATTGCTCCGGCCATGGAACCCGCTGATCCCAGACACCTCCGGCCATGGAGCTATGTCAAGAGGTTACCCGTCTGAGGAGTCAACAGGACAAGATCACAACTTTTCTACACAACTTGTCTACTTGTATGGATACTATGGTCTCTTCGACTGCACCTGTCTCTGCCACAGGCATCCAGGTATCTAACTGCACAGCAAGTAAAGGTCCTCGCCTAGCGACTCCCAAATGCTTCTGTGGTGATCCCGTTCAGTGTCGGGGGTTCTTTAATCAGTGCACTTTGAACTCCTGGGACATATGTTTATTTCTGATTGGCTAAGGCGGGCTTCATTATGTCTCACCTTGACGGACAGGCTCTCACTTGGCTGAATCCGCTGTGGGAGAGAATGGATCCTCTGGTTACTAATCTTCAGTCTTTTTTCTAGAGGCATTCCACGGGACCTTTGATGAACCTGGTCGTGCCACGTCGACAGCTTCGGCTCTTCTTTGACTTCATCAGGATGCTCATACTGTGGCCCAGTATGCAGTGCAGTTCCGTACCCTTTCATCTGAATTATCCTGGAACAATAAAGCTCTGGTGGCCACCTTCTGGGAAGGTCTTTCAGGAAGAATTAAGGATGAACTGGTGGGACGGGACATGCCTACAACTCTGGATGACTTGATTTCTCTGGCAGTCCGGATAGATCAACGGTTTCAAGAATGATCCAAGGAGGTTAAATGTGAAAAAGGGTCCTACCACCCGGTTACTAGTACTCCTAAACCAGCGGCCTCCTCGACTTCATTACCCTCATCTATGGCTACGGGAGTAGATTGAGTAAGCTTTGGTAACTGCCACTAGGAGGCGGGTCACGAGGAGGGTAACTGTTTCTACTGTGGCAGTTCCGATCATCTTATCCGCTCCTGTTCAAGGAAGTTGGGGAAACTCTAGTGCCTAGGGTCTGTAAGAGAGGCAGCCCTAGGTTAGGATCATCTCTCTCCACCACTGTAAATACCAGTCTATGTAGTCTTTGGCAGATAAAATTTTCAGAACTCTGTCACCTGGATTCTGGGGCCACCGGGAATCTCATTCAGCAGGCGGTCGTGGATCATTATCAGGTACCAGTCCAACGCCTTCCAGAACCGTTGCAGGTGACATCAGTGGATGGCAAACCCTTGTACAAGTCCATTTGGTTCCAGACAGAGCCTGTGGAACTCAGGGTAGGTTTAACACATTCACAAAGAATTCACTTTTATGTGTTGCCTTGTTCCTCTAACCCCTTGCTTTTCGATCTACACTGGCTCCGGATGCATGAACCAGTCTTCAATTGGAAGACAGGAGAGATTCTGCGCTGGGGAGACTCCTGCTTCGATAGATGTATCATCCCAGTTTGACCTGTTTTTCCTCCAGCTCAGCCCACTGCTCTGCCGGGCCTACCCTCATCTTACTGGGCCTTTGCTGATGTCTTCGGGAAAAAAGAGGCAGAGATTTTTCCTCCGCACAGGTCGTATGATTGCCCGATTGATCTGCTCCCCGGAACATCTCCCCCTCGGGGGTGAATCTATCCTCTTTCTCAAACAGAGACGCAGTCCATGCCGGACTACATTCAGGAGAACCTGGTCAGAGGATATATTGGGAAGTCATCCTCGCCAGCTGGAGCAGGATTCTTCTTCATGAAGAAAAAAGATGGATCTCTTCGGCCCTGTATCGATTACAGGTGGCTGAACCAGATTACGGTAAAGAACAAGTATCAGTTGCCACTTATCTCAGAGGTGTTTGATCATCATAGGGTTCTAAAATCTTCACCAAACTGGACCTCAGAGGGGCCTACAACCTAATATGTATTCGTAAAGGAGACGAGTGGAAAACCACTTTTAACACCTGGGACGGATACTACGAACACCTGCTTATGCCGTTCGGTCTAAGTAATGCACCTGCAGTTTTTCAGGAATTCGTAAATGATATTTTCAGAGATCTGCTCTATTCATGTGTTGTTGTTTACCTGGACTAGTAAAGAAAAATACGGCACTCAGTAGAAACGGTGCTTTTGGTGCTCAAGTCAGGTATCCAATCCGTAGCAATATAGTAAAAAACTTGGCACTAAGTATGTAGTGAATTTCAGAGCTTACTTTTATTTGTGCATCCAGACAAAAATTATTATGAAAGTTTTTGGTCCGTCACAGGATCTTCATCAGAAAATGCTTTAACATGAGCTAAAAAATAGACACAAAATAATGAAAATTAGCAAACACGTAATGTCACATGATGCATAATAAAGAGAATTATAGACTGTCATTAATAATAGTAAAAGTCTGTTCCAAATAAAGAAAGAAAAAGGAACAATTGACATAGGAGATTCTAGCCATGTGTGCTCCGTGAAAATACGGTAGATCCAGTGGAGGTCCAATCCGTGCTCAGTTGGTCATTAAGGAGGTAATAAAGGACAATTGTTGTAGTGCCAATATACATGCTGTACACGTGTTCTGAGCGTGAAGAGTAGTAAAGGATACATAATCTCTGTTATACTGGAAATTAAGGAAAGAAAATGAATTGGAAAAATGTAAGTCGGTGGTAGATAATGTACCTGGACAGGGCCGGCGTCAGCACCCGGCGCACCTGGGCAAATGCCGGGGCCCTTGAGAGAGAGGGGGGCCCACTCACGCTGTCATAGATACAGCTGGGAGAGCAGAGCAGGAGAACATGCTCTCTCGCCCACAAAGTCACTGCTGGCTGCGCTCTCTTAACCCCTATGTGCCAGCTCTGACACAAGCATCTTCTCACTCAGTCAGTGCAGCCAGGCAGGCACACATAGGGGTTAAGAGAAGGCAGCCAGTGTGACATTGTTTGTGGGTGGAGAGAGCACGTTCTCTGCTCTGATCTCCGCCCCTGGCTGGCTGCAGTGCTGCTGAACTTATCAGGCAGATTCCGAAGGAGCTGCTACCAGTGACTGAGTGAGTGCAAAGGTATCCAGCAGTGGTTGTAGTTGGACTTGTGGCTCAGTCTGCTGCTGTCTGTCTCCGCTGCCTAAAAATGTGGGTGATGTCTGGAGGAGCAGCTGGTGGGGTGCAGCCTGCAACCTGCAGCCACCCAGCTCTCCCAAAATACATGCATGCTGCACCAAACCTGCACCAGTGGGTTAGGAGGAAGCTTAACCCCTTTCCATCTGTATGAAGGTTATTGCTAAACCTTAAAGATAACAATCTGACCCGCATAAATGGGGTTAGCCAGATGCCAGGAGGAAGGGGAGCTGCTGCCATGGATAGCACTGAGCTGTGGGCTGTAGGTTGGGGCCCCGTGGCACCAGGCTGGTGACTGGAGGGATTCTGCCCAGTGCTGGCATGTGGGTGATTTCTGCTCCGGAGTCTCAGCTTCTCTCCTCCAGGTCACACTGTGCATTCACAGCAACATTGGTTGTGTCTGTCCAGGTCCCAGCAGCTGCCACTGCTCCTACCACGGACATGGCATCACTTAACCCTTCCCCTGCAGCCACCGGCAACAAATCCACATTATTCCTTGATTAAATCAGGTTCCAACCCAATAGAGGAGCAGACATTTCCTGCTGCCATTAGGGTCAGGGAGGGGGTGACATTGGCTGCCCTGCTACTCTGTAGTGGGGGGTGACAAGGGTAACATGGGGTAACGATGACTGAGAAATGCACAGGATAATAGTGAGCACGACAGAGGGCAGTGTATGGTATGGAGCAGTCAGGGGGTGGGCTGCAGGATCCCCCCATACTGTACATGACTGCTCGGGACAGGGAGGCGTTTAAAGGGAACCTGTCACCCCGAAAATCGCGGGTGAAGTAAGCCCACCGGCATCAGGGGCTTATCTACAGCATTCTGTATTGCTGTAGATAAGCCCCCGATGTTACCTGAAAGAGGAGAAAAAGAGGTTATATTATACTCACCCAGGGGCGGTCCTGCTGCTGGTCAGGTCGGATGGGCGTCTCTGGTCCGCTGCGGCGCCTCCTATCTTCATTACAAGACGTCCTCTTCTGATCTTCAGCCACGGCTCCGGCGCAAGCGTACTTTGCTCTGCCCTGTTGAGGTCAGAGGATAGTACTGCAGTGCGCAGGTGCCGGAAAGGTCAGAGGCCCGGCGCCTGGGCACTGCAGTACTTTGTCTGCCCTCAACAGGGCAGAGCAAAGTACGCCTGCGCCGGAGCCGTGGCTGAAGATCAGAAGAGGACATCTTGTAAGGAAGATGGGAGGCGCTGCAGCGGACCGGAGACGCCCGGTTGACCTGACCAGCAGCGGGACCACCCCTGGGTGAGTATAATATAACGTCTTTTTCTTATCTTTCAGGTAACATCGGGGGCTTATCTACAGCATTACAGAATTCTGTAGATAAGCCCCTGATGTCGATGGGCTTACCTCACCCGCGAATTTCGGGGTGACAGGTTCCCTTTAATGAGCTAATGACAGGGCACTAATTGGGTCATTAGGGTTTGTGGAAAGGATTCAGCATCAGGTCCCTCATTAATGCCCGAGCCGCCTGTTACTTTGTAGCACAGATCTGTTAGGGCCGCAAAACCAAACAACGTTGTTTATGTAGAAAAGTCTTTGTTTCATAGAAAAACTCAAAACAAAAGATTTTCTGATACAACAACGCCCTGCTCACGACACTGCACAGCACCTCTCCTGTATATATACACTGCACAGCACCTCTCCCCCTGTATATATACACTGCACAGTACTGCTCCTCCTGTGTATATATATACACTGCACAGCACCTTTCCTGCTGTGTATATATACACTGCACAGTACCACTCTTCCTGTCCTGTATATATACACTGCACAGTACCACTCCTCCTGTCTTGTATATATACACTGCACAGTACCACTCCTCCTGTCCTGTATATATATACTGCACAGTACCGCTCCTCCTGCATATATACACTGCACAGCACCTTTCCTCCTGTATATGTACACTGCACAGCACCTTTCCTCTTGTGTATATATACACCGCACAGCACCTTTCCTCCTGTATATATACACTGCACAGCACCTTTCCTTCTGTGTATATATATATATACACTGCACAGCACCTCTCCTGTATGTATACACTGCACAGTACCGCTCCTCCTGTATATATACACTGCACAGTACCACTCCTCCTGTATATATACACTACACAGCACCTCTCCCCTGTTGTGAATTCTGTGGCAGAGCTCCCTCCTGTGGTCACAAGTGGTACTTCGGCTGATTCTCTCTATGAGCTTCTGTTGGTGGAGGAGAGTGGTACTGCGGCTTCTGAGTTTCCTTCCTCAGGTGATGTGGGGAAGTCGTTAGGTGCTGCTCTATTTAACTCCACCTGGTGCTCTGATCCTGGCCTCCAGTCAATGTTCTAGTATAGGAATTGCATCCTCCTGGATCGTTCCTGTGGCCTGCTGCTCTGCATAGCTAAGTTCCGCTTTTGTTATTTTGTTTGCTGTTTTTTTTTCTGTCCAGCTTGCTTATTTGTTTTTTCTTGCTTGCTGGAAGCTCTGGGACGCAGAGGGTGTACCTCTGTGCCGTTAGTTCGGTACGGAGAGTCTTTTTGCCCCCTTTGCGTGGTTGTTTGTAGGGTTTTGTGTTGACCGCAAAGTTACCTTTCCTATCCTCGCTCTGTTCAGAAAGTCGGGCCTCACTTTGCTAAATCTATTTCATCTTTACGTTTGTCTTTTCATCTTAACTCACAGTCATTATATGTGGGGGCTGCCTTTTCCTTTGGGGTATTTCTCTGAGGCAAGGTAGGCTTATTTTCTATCTTCAGGCTAGCTAGTTTCTCAGGCTGTGCCGAGTTGCATAGGGAGGGTTAGGCGCAATCCATGGCTTCCTCTAGTGTGGTTGGAGAGGATTAGGGATTGCGGTCAGCAGAGTTTCCACGTCTCAGAGCTCGTTCTATGTTTTTGGGTTATTGTCAGGTCACTGTATGTGCTCTGGCTTCTAAGTCCATTGTGGTACTGAATTACCTTATCATAACACTCCCCCTGTATATATACACTGCACAGTACCTTTCCTCCTGTATATATACACTGCACAGCACCTCTCCTGTATATATACACTGCACCTTTCCTCCTGTCCTATATATACACTGCTCAGCACCTTTCCTCCTGTTTGTATACACTGCACAGCACCTCTCCTGTATATATACACTGCACAGCACCTTTCCTCCTGTATATATACACTGCACAGTACCACTCCTCCTGTCCTGTATATATACACTGCAGAATTTACAATAGCTGTCACTCATGTAAGAAGTGAAATCTGCATTGTACTATACATTTCTCTGCCATATCTGTGCATCATAAATCGGGGTATGTGTTAAAGGGGGGGCCCACTGAGACTATTTCGCCCAGGGCCCTCGAAAACCTGGAGCCGGCCCTGCCCCCAGGTATCCCATTCTGACCCTGTCCGAGGGGTCTAACTACGGGTGCCCCCCGGACAGTGGTACGGAGGTTACATGTTTAATTTCAATAAAAACAAATGTGAACTTCACCATCTGGGTTTCTTATGAATCCCACAAAATGCAATTCTGAAGGCAGCATGAGTACAGATTGAGATCTATAAAATGTTATTTCTTAACTTTTAAGATTTGGATACTTTGTAATAACAGGCTGAGAAATGTGCAAAGGACAAAGATTTCTGACATACATGTTACAGTAGCTCTCCCTATACCACTGACTTGTTTTCTGCCGAGTCCCTGCACTTCCAATGGATTTCAATGCTGTGTGCTTCTGGAAAATGGCTGCTGGAGGCTGCACATGCGCAGGTTCAGCACTCGGGAACCGAGATCTCAATCTGCGCATGAGCCAAATTGTGACAATTTTCCCAAAGCCCACAGCAGTGAAATCCATTGGAAGTGCCGGGACTCTGCTCGCTGAAGACCTTTTCTGACAGCCTCACAGTGCCAAAACACTTCATCCCCCCAGATGGGGGCCCACAGCATCGCCCCAATACTGCCACCATCATCTTCCTGCAGCAGTGACCATGCCTCTTGATATCACACTCCACCGCAGCCACGCTCTACCCCTGGTAAGCTGCACTTGTACTATAAGACACACTCCCATTTTTCTTCCATATTCTTTGGGAAAAAGGTGTGCTTTATAATCAGAAAAATACGGTATATGTATATATTAATGATAATATTTTTTTTTAGCCATTAAAAGTGCATGAAATATAGAACCTAAAAGTGTGCCAGGCGAGGACAGGGGAAATGGTCAGGCCTTCTCTGGTTAATGTCAGCCATTTTTGTGTACATATTTTACCATGTTTTGCTATGATATTTGTTCACTATCTTTGGCTTTTCATTTACTATAACTGAATACTTTCCCACAAATATTGAGCAGCAAGTGATGTAGAATGAAGCATCACTTTGAGACTTTTCCTAGACAAGTTGATTCTCCCTTCAAATCCCAAAACTACATAGACTAATAAATATTAAACATTTCCTTTCTGTAAGAAAAGACAATATAAAAAAGATTTAGCTTTTGTGTCATTCAAAAAAGAGAGCAATGTATCCCTCAGCAGCCTAGCCGCAATATGCCTTGTAGCATCAACAAAATATAATGTCGCTTCTTAGTATACTTGATCCAACAGGACAATAGGTTTCTGTCTTAAGCAGTACATAGACAAAAATGAACAGGAATCTATTTTTCTGAAAATAAAAAAGAGACTAGTTTAAAAGGTAATTATTTTCTTAAAGGGTTTATCTTGTCAATTACACATTTTATTTATCCACAATATCCACAAGAAAGACCCGCAATGATCACAAATGTATTACCTATCTGCTGGAAATAACATTGATCATGATAATGCAATTCCTGTGTCTGATGTATAAATGAATTAGTAGTGTGCATGGGGTCATTTGTCAAATAACTGCACTACCCATTCCGTAAACCTATAGAAGTGAATATAAAGATCGTCACACATGTGCACTACTGTTGCATTCAAGCAGGGTACATGCGACCCCTGTGCTCAGCATCAGAAGGGATCTTTGCAGACAGATTATCACAGAAAATGCATTTGAAATCCTATGGAGTGGTTAGTGCTTCAGTTTGGGTTAGCACAGTGGAATAGGCAACGACCTGTATGTGATTACCAAATGTCTATCTTGGAAGCTTCAGCTTTAACTACTGATTTTGGGCTTGTGTACATCAGGGGTGTCAAACTGCATTCCCCGAGGGCCGCAAACCATTCGTGTTTTCAAGATTTCCTTATCGTTGCACAAGGTGCTGGAATCATTATGTGTGTAGGTGATTATATTATCACCTGTGCAGTACAAGGAAATCCTGACAACATGACCTGTTTTCAGCCCTTGAGGATTGCAGTTTGACACCTCTGGTGTACATGATCGTATTTGTGGTATGAGTGCGATCGGACAAAACATCAGATGACACTTGGAAGAATGTTATTCTATGGGACCTTTCACATTTTCAATATTTTGCTCAGACTAGTCTGAGGAAAAAATGCAGCATGCCTGAGTTGAATCCAATTATTGCAATCTTATTCAGCCTTGCAATTGAATAAGTCCGTGGAAAACATTGGACTGCACTCGAATAATATCTAAAGATTTGAAAAAAAATTTCCCTATCTTATCCTCATCCTAAAAAATGGAATCACACTATGATAACACGCTGAGTTTGCTCTTGTATGTTAAATGCGTACCAATTTATGCTCTGGCTCATTTCTTTGGTTTTGCTGTAGTTCTTTTTGTATCTTTGTACAAATAGTGATGCGACTCCTTTTTTGAGCTAGGCATTTCTTTTATATACCTTCTTATGGCCAGATGTTTGACCAGTCAGACCAAGTCCTGCTCTGCCCCATCTACATTGAGGTCATCTGACACATTGAGGTCATTCGAGGTTTTAATACTAGATGATAGGAACGTCCTGATTGGGGAACACATTACATAGTAATGTAGTAACATAGTTATTAAGGTTGAAGGAAGACTTTTAGTCCATCTAGTTCAACCCATATCCTAACCTAACATGCCCTAACATGTTGATCCAGAGGAAGGCAAAAAAAAACCATGTGGCAAATAGTAAGCTCCTCATTGGGGGAAAAAATCCTTACTGACTCCACATACGGCAATCAGACTAGTTCCCTGGATCAACACCCTAACAAGGAATCTAGTACATATAACCTGTAACATTATACTTTTCAAGAAAGGTATCCAGTCCCCTCTTAAATTTTAGTAATGAATCACTCATTACATCATACGGCAGAGAGTTCCATAGTCTGACTGCTCTTACAGTAAAGAATTTGCATCTGTTATTATGATTAAACCTTCATTCCTCCAGACTCAGAGGATGCCCCCTGTCCCCGTCTCAGGTCTACGAGAAAAAAGATATTTAGAAAGGTCTTTGTACTGTCTCCTCATGTATTTATACATTGTAATCAGATCCGCCCTTGGCCTTCATTTCTCCAAACTAAATAGCCCCAAGTGTAATAACCTATCTTGGTATTGCAGACCCCCCAGTCCTCTAATAACCTTGGTCGCTCTTCTCTGCACCCGCTCTAGTTCAGCTATGTCTTTCTTATACACCGGAGACCAGAACTGTGCACAGTATTCTAAGTGTGGTCGCACTAGTGACTTGTATAGAGGTAAAATTATGTTCTCCTCATGAGCATCTGTGCCTCTTTTAATGCATCCTATTATTTTATTTGCCTTTGTAGCAGCTGCCTGACACTGGCCACCCATAACCCAGGTCTTTTTCATTAGGCACATAATTACACATCTTATTTGCTCTACCCAAGTGCATGACCTTATATTTATCCCCATTAAAGCTCATTTGCCATTTATCAGCCCAAGCTTCTAGTTTACATAAATCATCCTGTAATATAAAAGTATCCTCTTCTATATTGATTACTCTGCAGAGTTTAGTGTCATCTGCAAAAATTGAAATTCTACTCTGTATGCTTATAAAAGAACCCATAATTTATCTGACCTTTTGGTGCAGAATCGGATAACAAATGTAAAAAATAATTGGTTGAGGGAATTCGCCCCAAAGGGTAATTTTAAATGCGGAGATTGCAATTTCTGCGAATGCCACCTCACAGGCACTACATTAAAAGTAGGGCATATTCAGCATAACGTTAGGCTTGAGGAAGGTCCACATCCTGGACTGAAACGTCGCACATGGGACAATAAACCACATTTATTTTTTCTATTGGAGTGCTGCCTTCATTTTTCTGGATAACAGCATAACATTAAAGAGTTAATAACCTGTAAAACAAAATATGTAGTATATATCATTTTTTGTCCCTGCACATTTTATTACATCGGTAAAACAATAAGACCGATGTGTATAAGATTTCAACAGGGAAAGGTTGCCCAAGATTTATAAAGCACATCCGTGAATTACATGGGTCTGATTTTCATTGCCTGCGGTTTGCAGGTTTGGAAGTGGTTAAATTCCCTTTATGTGGAGGTGACCATAACAAAGCTCTATTATGGCAAGAAGCCAATTCTACTATATAATTGTCTAAGGGTCACTTCCGCCACTCTGTCTGTCTTTCTCTCTGTCTGTAACGGAAATCCCAAGTCGCTGATTGGTCGTGGCAAAACAGCTACGACCAATCAGCGACGGGCACAGTCCGGTGGCAAATTGGCTGCTCCTTACTCCCAGCTGTCAGTGCCCGCTCTGTACTCCCCTCCAGTCAGCGCTCACACAGGGTTAATGGCAGCGCTAACAGACCACGTTCTGCCGCGGTATAATGCACTCCATTAACGCTGCTATTAACCCTGTGTGACCAACTTTTTACTATTGATGCTGCCTATGCACTATGCAGCATCAATGGTAAAAAGATCTAATGTTAAAAAGAATTTAAAAAAATAAAAAATCGTTATATACTCACCGTCCGTCGGCCCCTCAATCCAGAACAGGCCTTTCCCGCTCCTCGCGACACTCCGGTTACCGCTCCTTGCATTGCGATCTCGCGAGATGATGATGTAGCGGTCTCGCGAGACCACTACGTCATCATCTCACGAGACCGCAATGCACTCTTAAGACCGGAATGCACGAGGAGTGTCGGTAACTGCTTCGATCCAGGGGCCAACGGAAGGTGAGTATATAACTATCTTTTATTTTAATTCTGTTTTTAACAGGGATATGATGCCCACATTGCTGTATACTATGTGGGCTGTGCAATATACTACATGGGCTGTGCAATATACCATGTGGCTGTGCAATATACTATGTGGGTTGTGCAATATACTAAGTGGGTTGTGCAATATACTAAGTGGGCTGTGCAATATACTATGTGGGCTTTGCAATATACTATGTGGGCTGTGCAATATACTATGTGGCTGTGCAATGTGCTACATGGACAGGGCAATATACTACGTGGGCTGGGCAATATACTACGTGGGCTGGGCAATATACTACGTGGGCTTGGCAATATACTACATGGGCTTGGCAATATACTACGTGGGCTGGGCAATATACCACGTGGGCTGTGCAATATACTACATGGGCTGTGCAATATACTACGTGGGCTGTGTAATATACTACGTGGCTATGCAACATACTATGTGGCTGTGCAATATACTACGTGGGCTGTGCAATATACTACATGGGCTGTGCAATATACTACATGGGCTGTGCAATATACTACGTGGGCTGTGCAATATGCTACATGGGCTGTGCTATATACTACGTGGGCTGTGCAATATACTGCATGGGCTGTGCAAAATACTGCGTGGGCTGTGCAATATACTGCATGGGCTGTGCAATATACTATGTGGGCTTTGCAATGTACTACGTGGGCTGTGCAATGTACTACGTGGGCTGTGCAATGTGCTAGGTGGGTTGTGCAATGTACTGCGTAAGCTGTGCAAGATACTACGTGGGCTGTGCAATATACTACGTGGGCTGTGCAATATACTACTTGGCTGTGCTATACACTACGTGGGTTGTGTTTTACACTACGTGGGCTTTGCTATATACTATGTGGCTGTGCTATATACTCCATGGGCTGTTATATGCTACGTGGCTGTGCTATATACTACGTGGCTGTGCTATATACTACATGGCTGTGCTATATACTATTTGGCTGTGCTATATACTATGTGGCTGTGCTATATACTACGTGGCTGTGCTATATACTACGTGGCTGTGCTATATACTATGTGGCTGTGCTATATACTACGTGGCTGTGCAATATACTAAGTGGGCTGTTATATACTACTTGGCTGTGCTATATACTACGTGGCCGGCTGCGAACAATCAGCGACAGGTGCAGTTCGGCCGAATCCTGTGTATTAAATGTATTCTAAAATCTTCATAAATAAACTACATACATATTCTAGAATACCCGATGCATTAGAATCGGGCTACCATCTAGTGGATAATAAGAGCAAATGCACAAGGCCCTTTAGGAATGAATGAAAGACATGATTATTATTGTTTCTTGTAAGTTCTATTGTGTAGAAATTTGATATACAGGGATCATTATCAACAAAAAATATTTAATTGGTTTGTTGTTTTTTGTGCATTTTGCATGTTTTTAAATTCACACAGATGTGAATTAAATTAATCAGATTAGGTGTTGCAGCATAAAAGGAAATGACTTACCATTCATAGCATAGGAAGTGGAAGCGTGCAAGACGCGAAACGGCCGTAGTCCTCTATTGTTTTTTCTGCATGCTCTGCTAACGTCTCTCCCTTATAACCTTGTCCACATTGTGCAAATGAAATAAAGGACAAAGGTTTTTCATTTCATGGAAGATTCGAGTTGTGCGGCTGTTTTCTTCTTATTTCTGGATTACTTCACACGTGTTTTTCAGCAAGCACCTCCACACACCGTGAATATACCATGAAGGGTGTCATTGATTCAAAGACCATCATCTCCACCATTAAGTCGGTTTTTTTGTCTTTGTGCCATTCAATTTTTTCTTTTTTTCTTTGTGATTTCTACTCTGTATGCCCCCTACAAGGTTATTAATAAATATGTTAAAAAGAAGCGGGCCCAACACCAACCCCTGGGGTAATCCACTGCTAACTGCAACCCAGTTTGAGTGTGCTCCATTAAGGGTGGTTCTTTGTTTCCTATCCCTGAGCCAGTTCTTAACCCACTTACACATATTTTTCCCTATTCCCTTCGTTCAACCTTTTGTGTGGTGTCTTGTCAAAAGCTTTTGAAAAGTCCATATACAGAACATCCACTGTGTGTCCTTGGTCCAATCCGGAACTTACCTCTTCAAAGAAGCTAATTAGATTAGTTTGACAGTCTTCGTCCCTCATAAACCCATGTTGATTTTGGGTCATGAGGTTATTCTTCTTCAGATACTCAAGTATAGCATCTCTTAGAATACCCTCTAAGTAGAGGTTAAGCTTGCTGGCCTATAATTTCCAGCTTAAGTTTTTGTCCCCTTTTTAAATATTGGCACCACATTTGCTAGACATTAGTCCTGTGGTACAGACCCTGTTATGGAGTCTTTAACCCCTTCCCAACCTGTGACACAGCATATGCATCATGAAAGTCGGTGCCAATCTGACCTGTGACGCATATGCTGTGTCACAGAATGATCACGTCCCTGCAGGTCAGGTGAAAGGGTTAACAGTAATTTTGCCCGATCTGCAGGGACACAGAGAGTGGTACTTCTTCCCGGGGGGTGGCCTCACCCCCCCGTGGCCACGATCGCTCTGATTGGCTGTTTCACTTTCAACAGCCAATCAGACCAATTTGCAATATTTCAAGAATGAAACGTGGTGAAACATTACAATCCAGCCATGGCAGATGCTGCAATATCATCGGCCATGGCTGGAAACCCTGATCTACCCCCGCCACCGCCACCAATCTCCTCCCCAGTCCTCCGTCCTGTCCTGTAATGTGCTCCACTCCCCTCCGTCCTCTTGCCCGCTCCCCCATGCTCCGATCCCACCCCCCATACTTACCGAGCTCCGGTGTCTTCTCCATGGGTGCCGCCATCTTCCAAAATGGCGGGTGCATGCGCAGTGCGCCCACCGAATCTGCCGGCCGGCAGATTCATTCCAGGTACATTTTGATCACTGTGATAAAACCTATCACAGTGATCAAAATAAAAAAAAATAGTAAATGATCCCCCCTTTATCACCCCCATATGTAGCGACAATAATAAAATAAAGAAAATATATTTAATTTTATTTTCCCTTCCCCCATGACGGCACACCTGAGAGAGGGGATCCGCCCAGCCAGGACAGGAAACCCTACTGAAAATAAAAGGGCGGTACCTCTCCCTCGCTTCAGTTGGGTTTCCTGTCCTGACAGGGACCCTCTTACTGAACACGGCGGTTCACTTACCCAGGTCCCGTCCCGGCGTGGAAGAATCAGGCAGCGCCTGTGCGTCGGGTTCGGGGGTCTGGAAGCGCCGTCCGCAGGTCCTCCAGGTCTCTGCGTCCGAGCGGGCGTTGAGCAGCGTGGTCAGAGGGCTGGGTTCCCTTCCATGGCTGCCACGCCGCCCTCCCCTCTCTGCCGGCGTCCAGGTGCAGTGGCTGCTTCCGGGTCGCTCGTCTGACGTCACGCGCAAGGCACGCTGGGAATGGGCGTGCCCGCGTGACGTCGGGGGCGGGCGCCGAATCCAAGATGGCGGCGCCCATGATGAGAGCGCCGGCCGGTGAAAGGGAACTCCGGCGGCACGGCAGAGAGTGGGAGGGGGTAAATTTGGGCACCGAAGGAGGCGGGGAGTGCAGTGGTCCCCCCATAAAAGGGGGTTAGACCACAGAAGACGCGCTCATGTCCAGAAACTTCACCATGGAAGTAGGACAACAGGAGCAGCAGCAGCAGCAGCCGCCTTCACAGCAGCAGCAGCAGCAGCAGCAGCAAATGGAGCTCTCACCAGATGCCTTGCCGAGCCACCAGCATACCAAGAGCAGCCGCTCAAGTGGTAGAAACAGCAGTCGTTCTGTCCGGCAGGATTCGTCGGCGTCCAGGAGGGACGCTTCACGTGCATCTGTCCAGCCTCCAAAATCGGTACCTTTTGATTGTCGGTAGTGGTGAGTAGGGTTGAGCGAAACGGGTCGAAATTGTTCAAAAGTCGCCGACTTTTGGCAAGGTCGGGTTTCATGAAACCCGACCCGACCCCAGTGGGGGGTCGGCCATGAAGTCGGCGATCTTTTGAATCTGGAATCGGAATTCCGATCCCGATTCCCGATATGTTTAAGATATCGGGAATTGGTATCGGAATTCAGATTAAAGTGTAAAATATAGAATTAAAATAAAAAATATTGCAATACTTACCCTCTGACGCGCCCTGGTACTAACCGGCAGCCTTCCTTCTTCGAATCCGCGCTTCTAGGACCTTGCCGTGACGTCGCGGTGACGTCGCGGCTTGTGATTGGCCGCGCGGCCGCCCATGTGACCGCTCGCGCGGGCAATCACAAGCCGCGACGTCACCCGCGACGTCACCGAAGGTCCTGGAAGGGCTGATTCTTAGGAAGGAAGGCTGTCGGAAGGAAGCAGGGCGCTTCCGAGGGTGAGTATATACCTAATAGGAATATACTCATCCTCGGAAGCGCCCTGCTTCCTTCCGACAGCCTTCCTTCCTAAGAATCAGCCCTTCCAGGACCTTCGGTGACGTCGCGGGTGACGTCGCGGCTTGTGATTGGCCGCGCGAGCGGTCACATGGGCGGCCGCGCGGCCAATCACAAGCCGCGACGTCACCCGCGACGTAACCGAAGGTCCTGGAAGGCTGATTCTAAGGAAGGAAGGTTCCCGGTTAGTACCAGGGCGCGTCAGAGGGTAAGTATAAGGATATTTTTTATTTTAATTCTATATTTTACACTTAAATATGGATCCCAGGGCCTGAAGGAGAGTTTCCGCTCCTTCAGACCCTGGGAACCATGGAAACCCAATGCACTGCATTGGGTTTCGAGTTTCGGCCGACCCCGACTTTTTTATAGGATCGGCCGATTTCACTCGACCCGACTTTTCCAAAAGTCGGGTTTCGTGAAACCCGACCCGATCCTATAAAAGTGAAGGTCGCTCAACCCTAGTGGTGAGTGATCTACGTGAATGTCACACTTATGGTAACAGGGTCCATTTTTGTCTGTTTTGATCACTAGGGGTCCAGGAAAGCGGTTGGTAAAACAAAGAACCGAGAGTGTGCCCTTTGTAGAAACCCGCTTGCAGTACAGTGGCAGAAGGATCTCTGTGCTGACTGCATTACTAAAACCATACAAGAAGAGACCCCTAATTTTGCCACTAGCCTAAAAGCCATAATACAGGCTGAAATAAAAGACTCCTTGAAATTGGCCCTTAGCGAACCAAGAAGGAGAAGCCGTAAGGCGTCCACAGACTCAGATGCCTCTCAGAGACAGGGGAGTCATAAAACATCCCGGTCTCCCTCTACCTCCTCGGCCTCTGTCCAGTCTTCAGATTCCTCCTCGGACAGTGATTCAGGAGGTCGTCCATGTTTCCCAACTGAGGACGTAGATAAACTGGTCAAAGCAGTTAGATCTGCAATGGGGCTTAAAGAGGAGAAGACACCTAGGTCTCTAGAAGATGTCATGTTTGGTGGCCTAGAAGAGAAAAGGAAACGCACGCTTCCGGTTAATGCAAAAATAAAAGCATTAATTGAGAAAGAGTGGAAAAAGCCCGAAAAAATGGGTTCCTTGCCCTCTTCATCCAAAAGGAGATATCCTTTTGAGGATAAAGACTCTGAGTCCTGGGAGAAAATCCCTAAGATTGACGGGGCAGTAGCCAAATGCTTAAAAAGATCATCCCTTCCGTTAGAGGACTCTGGTGTTCTCAAAGACCCGCTTGATAAAAAAGCAGATAGTTTCCTGAGACACATCTGGGAAGCCTCAGCGGGGGGCCTTAAGCCGGCGATTGCAGGAACATGTACGGCCCGTGCCCTAAGGTCTGGCTACAACAGATAGAAGATCAGCTGAAAAACAAAGTACCTAGAACTGACATCCTTGCAAATATTTCTTTACTACAAGGAGCAGCAGCTTTTTTGGCAGACTCTTCTGCGGATTCCGCAAGACTAACAGTAAGAGCCGCGGGTTTGTCCAACGCGGCAAGAAGAGCCCTTTGGCTCAAAGGTTGCCCGGGGGATTTGCCATCTAAACACAAACTGTGTTCTATTCCATGTGACGGCCATCTTCTCTTCGGGAAAAAACTTGAAGACATCCTGGAACATGCAGGAGATAAGAAGAAAGGTTTTCCCAACATCCCTAAGGATCCTAAAAAACCTTTTTTTCGGAGGAGAAGATATAATAGAGGTCGCCCCCCAGGGGAGAGAAAAAAATGGGACTTTAGAGATAAAAGAGGATCGGGCTATATGTTTAAAGGGCCCTCCACATCGGCAAAAAAATCCCCCCAATGACATTACGCCAGAAGTGGGAGGAAGACTCTCCCTCTTCTTTCCGGCCTGGATAAATATCTCCCCCAGTATCTGGGTCACGAACATCATCAGAGACGGCCTAAAAATAAAATTCGTCTGTCCTCCCAGACGAAACTTCATAATAATTCCCCGACGGAAGTCTCAGCAGGAACAATCTGCCCTAGAAACCGAGATCTTGGTACTTGTCCACAAAAAGGTTCTTCAGGAAGTCCCGGTTCAGGAAGAGGGAGACGGGTTTTACTCCCCCCTCTTCTTGATCCAAAAACCGGATAGTTCTTGGAGAACTATTATAAATCAACCAATCCATAGAGAACTACACTTTCAAGATGGAGTCTATAAACACGACCATAAAACTTCTCTTCCAACACTGCTTCATGGCAGTAATAGACTTAAAGGATGCTTACTACCATATACCAATACATCAGAAATATTGGAAATACTTGAGAGTAGCTCTCTATATTCAGAATCAGGTAAAGCATTATCAATATACAGCTCTTCCATTCGGCCTGTCTACAGCCCCCAGAGTTTTCACCAAAGTGATGGTGGAAGTAATGTCATACCTCCGGTCCTGGGAAGTAGTAATTGTGCCATATCTGGACGATTTCCTGGTAATAGGGAGGTCAGAGTCCCACTGCACTCATCAAGTATCAGTGGTAACATCAACTCTAATGGAGCTGGGTTGGATAATAAACATCCCCAAATCCAGACTACTACCAGTAAAAATACAGTCCTTCCTGGGGTTAATACTGGACTCCGAGCGTCAGCTCTGCCTCCTTCCACAAAACAAAGTGGACAAGATAATAAACCTGACCAGTACAGCAATACGTCAACCCGCAATGACTCTCAGAAAGGCGATGTCCCTTCTAGGCTCGCTAACATCGTGTATTCCTGCAGTAGAATGGGCACAATTCCACCTAAGACAACTACAGTGGGAAGTTCTCTCAGCTCAAAGACTGTTAAGAGGGCATTTAGAAGGAAATCTATGTCTCTCCCTGAGCGTAAGGGATTCCCTAGCTTGGTGGACTGTAGAACACCACCTGACAATGGGGGTCCGGTGGAAAAATCCGGTCAAAGACATCATCACGACCGACGCAAGCGGTACAGGTTGGGGAGCTCATCTGAGATCTCACTCTGTACAAGGTACCTGGTCCATACGAGAAAAGAACTATGGATCAAACGAAAAAGAGCTATGGGCAGTGGAGAAAGCCCTAAGACATTTTCTCCCTTTACTCCAGGGTCGCCATACTTGAATCCTAACAGACAATCGAGCAGTGGTGGCGTATGTCAATCATCAGGGGGGGACGAGGTCCAAAGGCCTCATGAATGCGTCAAAACTCCTCTTCCAACTGGCAGAACAACACCTGTTATCTCTGTCGGCACTACACATCAGGGGCATAGAAAACACTCAAGCAGACTTCCTGAGTCGCAGAGGCTTAAGACAGGGGGAATGGTCCTTAATCCCCCAGATATATCAACAAATAGTCCAAGCCTGGGGCTCACCAGAAATAGACTTGTTTGCCAACTCACACAACAAAAAAGTCAGAAAGTTCTGCTCCTTAAATCCAAAAGAACATCCCTTCGCAGTAGATGCCCTACTAATACCTTGGAAGTTTTCTCTAGCCTACGCATTCCCCCCGATAGTGATGATCCCAGCTGTGATCCGGAAGATCAGAGAGGATCAGGCGAAAATTATCCTCATAGCTCCATTTTGGCCAAGGAGACCATGGTTCTCCCTTCTAAGGCAGATGTCGGTAACAGATCCATGGATTTTGCCAGAAATTCCGGACCTACTAACCCAGGGCCCAGTAACCCACTCTCAGGTGAAGGGCTTCCATCTGGCAGCCTGGAATTTGAGAGGGCGTTACTAAGTCGCCATGGATTCTCACCAGGATTAATCTCCACCCTGTTGAAATGCAGAAAACCTATAACTTCTAGAATCTATGGTAGGACATGGAAAAAATTTCTTGACTTCCTGGGTGAACCATTGGGGGAGGTGGCTCCAGTGGGTCATATCCTAGAATTTCTGCAAGCAGGATTACATCTTGGGTTAGCAACCAGCACCCTTAAAGTTCAGGTTTCAGCCTTGGGGGCCCTGTATAACTGTAATCTTGCCTCAAATAGATGGGTTTCACGATTTATAAAATCTTGCAGTAGATCTCGGCCGGTCGTTATCCCAAAAATCCCTCCTTGGGATCTAAATTTGGTCTTAGAAGCTCTAACTAAACACCCTTTCGAGCCCTTACAGGAGTTATCACCTAAGTTACTTACCCTTAAAACAGTTCTTCTAGTAGCCTTAACATCGGCACATAGGGTAAGTGATTTGCAAGCCCTGTCAATATCCCCTCCTTATACTCAGGTTTTTGATGACAGGATCGTTCTAAGACCAGACCCGGCCTATCTCCCCAAGGTGGTTCAAAAGTTCCATAGGAGTCAAGAGATTAACTTACCATCTTTCTGTTGTAATCCTAGAAATCCAGGGGAACAAAAGTTCCACATGCTAGATGTGAGAAGATCTATGTTACAATACATATCTATGACTAGTCAGTGGAGGAAAGACCAAACCCTATTCATAGCCTTTCAGGGTAGCAAAAGAGGGTGTGGGGTAGCTAAAAGTACTATTGCTAGATGGATTAGGGAGGCCATTAGTTTATCCTACTCTGCGGGTGGCACTCCGGTTCCTGAAGGCATCAAGGCTCACTCTACCAGAGCCATGGCTACCTCCTGGGCGGAAAAGGCTGAGGTATCAATTGATCAAATTTGCAAGGCTGCTACCTGGTCCTCACCCTCAACTTTTTTCAAGCACTACCGGCTAGACCTTTCCTCCTCTGCTGACCTAACCTTTGGTAGAAGGGTACTCCAAGCGGTGGTCCCTCCCTAAGGTTTCATTCTACATAAGTCTCTCAGGTGTGCCGTCATGGGGGAAGGGAAAACACCAAGGTTACTTACTGGTAACAGGTTTTTCCGGAACCCATGACGGCACCCGTATATTCCCCCCCTTTATCACCCTTTCGGTGTGCACTATTGTTTTGGGTGCTTTTTTAGTTATTATGATGTGGTGTTGGATTGCCATGTGTACTAACCAGGGGGGTCTCTCATGCTCTGAAAACCAACTGAAGCGAGGGAGAGGTACCGCCCTTTTATTTTCAGTAGGGTTTCCTGTCCTGGCTGGGCGGATCCCCTCTCTCAGGTGTGCCATCATGGATTCCGGAAAAACCTGTTACCAGTAAGTAACCTTGGTGTTTTTCCACTAGGGTTAGGGTTAGAACTAGGGTTAAGGTTAGAACTAGGGTTAGGGCTAGGGTTAGGGTTAGGGCTAGGTTTAGGGTTAGGGCTAGAACTAGGGTTAGGGTTAGAACTAGGGTTAGGATTAGAGCTATGGTTATGGTTAGAACTATGGTTATGGTTAGAACTAGGGTTAGGGTTAGAACTAGGGTTAGGGATAGAATTGGGTTAGAATTAGGGTTAGAATTAGGCTATGTGCACACGGTGCGGATTTGGCTGCAAATCCGCAGCGGATTGGCCACTGCGGATTCATAGCAGTTTTCCATCAGGTTTACAGTACCATGTAAACCTATTTAAAACCAAATCCGCTGTGCCCATGGTGCGGAAAATACAGCACGAAAATGCTGCATTGTATTTTCCGCAGCATGTCAATTCTTTGTGCGGATTCCGCAGCGTTTTACACCTGTTCCTCAATAGAAATCCGCAGGTGAAATCCGCACAAAAAACACTGGAAATTTGCGGGAAATCCACAGGTAAAACGCAGTGCCTTTTTTACCTGTGGATTTTTCAAAAATGGTGCAGAAAAATCTCACACGAATCCGCAACGTGGGCACATACAGTCATGGCCAAAAGTTTTGACACCCCTGCAATTCTGTCAGATAATACTCATTTTCTTCCTGAAAATGATTGCAAACACAAATTATTTGGCATTATTATCTTCATTTAAATTGTCTTAAATTAAAAAACACAAAAGAGAGTGAAGCAAAAAGCAAAACATTGATCATTTCACAGAAAACTCCAAAAATGGGCCAGACAAAAGTATTGGCACCCTCAGCCTAATACTTGGTTGCACAACCTTTAGCCAAAATAACTGCAACCAACCGCTTCCGGTAACCATCAATGAGTTTCTTACAATGCTCTGCTGGAATTTTTGACCATTCTTCTTTGGCAAACTGCTCCAGGTCCATGATATTTGAAGGGTGCCTTGTCCAAACTGCCATTTTTAGATCTCTCCACAGGTATTCTATGGGATTCAGGTCTGGACTCATTGCTGGCCACCTTAGAAGTCTCCAGTGCTTTCTCTCAAACCATTTTCTAGTTCTTTTTGAAGTGTGTTTTGGGTCATTGTCCTGCTGGAAGACCCATGACCTCTGAGGGAGACCCAGCTTTCTCACACTGGGCCCTACATTATGCTGCAAAATTTGTTGGTAGTCTTCAGACTTCATAATGACATGCACACGGTCAAGCAGTCCAGTGCCAGAGGCAGCAAAGCAACCCCAAAACATCAGGGAACCTACGCCATGTTTGACTGTAGGGACCGTGTTCTTTTCTTTGAATGCCTCTTTTTTTCTCCTGTAAACTCTATGTTGATGCCTTTGTCCAAAAAGCTCTACTTTTGTCTCATCTGACCAGAGAACATTCTTCCAAAACGTTTCAGGCTTTTTCAGGTAAGTTTTGGCAAACTCCAGCCTGGCTTTTTTATGTCTCGGGGTAAGAAGTGGGGTCTTCCTGTGTCTCCTACCATACAGTCCCTTTTCATTGAGACGCCGATGGATAGTACGGGTTGACACTGTTGTACCCTTGGACTGCAGGGCAGCTTGAAGTAGTTTGGATGTTAGTCGAGGTTCTTTATCCAACATCCGCACAATCTTGCGTTGAAATCTCTTGTCAATTTTTCTTTTCCGTCCACATCTAGGGAGGTTAGCCACAGTGCCATGAGCTTTAAACTTCTTGATGACACTGTGCACAGTAGACACAGGAACATTCAGGTCTTTGGAAATGGACTTGTAGCATTGAGATTGCTCATGCTTCCTCACAATTTGGTTTCTCAAGTCCTCAGACAGTTCTTTGGTCTTCTTTCTTTTCTCCATGCTCAATGTGGTACACACAAGGACACAGGACAGAGGTTGAGTCAACTTTAATCCATGTCAACTGGCTGCAAGTGTGATTTAGTTATTGCCAACACCTGTTAGGTGCCACAGGTAAGTTACAGGTGCTGTTAATTACACAAATTAGAGAAGCATCACATGATTTTTCGAACAGTGCCAATACTTTTGTCCACCCCCTTTTTATGTTTGGTGTGGAATTATATCCAATTTGGCTTTCGGACAATACTTTTTGTGTATTTTCATTTAAGACAAATTAAATGAAGATAATAATACCAAATAATTTGTGTTTGCAATCATTTTCATGAAGAAAATGAATATTATATGACATAATTGCAGGGGTGTCAAACTTTTGGCCATGACTGTAACCTCAGGGTTAGAGTTGGAATTACTGTAGGTGTTAGGATTGGAATTAGGGTTATGGTTGGAAATAGGGTTAAGATTATGCTTTTGGTTAGGGTTATGGTTAGGCTTAGGGGTGTGTTGGGGTTAGGGTTGTGGTTATGGTTGGGATTAGGGTTAGGGTTGGGATTAGGATTAGAGTTAGGGTTTTGATTAGGGTTATGGCTAGAGATGGGATTAGGGTTAGGGGTGTATTGGGGTTATTGTTGGAGTTAGAATTGAGGGGTTTCCACTGTTTAGACACATCAGGGGTCTCCAAACGCAACATGGCGCCACCATTGATTCCAGGCAATCTTGCGTTCAAAAAGTGAAATGGTGCTCCCTCCCTTCCAAGCCCCGATGTGCGCCTAAACAGTGGTTTAACCAAACATATGGGGCATCAGCATACTCAGGAAAAATTGCACAACAACGTTGGGGGTCTATTTTCTCCTGTCCTGATACCCTTGGGAAAATAACAAAATGTGGGTAAAAAAATTATTTTTGTGGGAAAAAATTATTTTTCATTTTTACGGCTCTGCGTTATAAAATTCTGTGAAGCACTTGGGGGTTCAAAGTGCTCACGAAACATCTAGATAAGTTCCTAGGGGGGTCTAGTTTCCAAAATTGGGTCACATGTAGGGGTTTTTCACTATTTAGGCACAGTAGGGGCTCTGCAAATGCAACGTGATGCCCGCAGACCATTCCATCAAAGTCTGCATTTTAAAACGTCAATACATCCCTTCCGAGCCCCGACAGGTGCCCGAATAGTGGTTTACCCCCACATATGGGGCATCAGCATACTCAGGACAAACTGGGCAACAACTATTGGGGTCCAATTTCTCCTGTTACCCTTGTGAAAATAAAAAATTGCGGGCTAAAAAATAATTTTTGAGGAAAGAAAAATGATTTTTTATTTTCACGGCTCTGCGTTATAAACTTCTGTGAAGCACTTGGGGATTTAAAGTGGTCAATGCACATCTGGATTAGTTCCATGGGAGGTCTAGTTTCCAAAATGGGGTCACTTGTGGGGGAGCTCCAATGTTTAGGCACACAGGGGTTCTCCAGATGCGACATGGTGTCCGCAAACAATTGGAGCTAATTTTTCATTCAAAAAGTCAAATGGCGCTCCTTCCCTTCCGAGCCTTGCCATGTGCCCAAACAAAAGTTTATCCCCACATGTGAGGTATCGATGTACTCAGGAGAAATTGCCCAATAAATGTTAGGATCCATTTTTATCCTGTTGCCCATGTGGAAATGAACAAATTGAGGCTAAAAGAATTTTGTTTGTGAAAAAACAGTACTTTTTCATTTTTATGGATCAATTTGTGAAGTACCTGGGGGTTCAATGTGCTCACTATGCATCTAGATAAGTTCCTTGGGGGGTCTAGTTTCCAAAATCGGGTCACATGTGGGGAATCTCCAATGTTTAGGCACACAGGGGCTCTCCAAATGCGACATGGTGTCTGCTAACGATTAGAGCTAATTTTTCATTCAAAAGTCAAATAGCGCTCCTTCCCTTCCGAGCCTTGCCATGTGCACAAACAGTAGTTTGTGACCACATATGAGGTATCGGTGTACTAAGGAGAAATTGCCCAACACATTTTAGGATCCATTTTATCCTGTTGCCTATGTGAAAATGAAAAAATTGAGGCTAAAAGAAATGTTTTGTGAAAAAAAAAATACTTTTTCATTATTACAGATCAATTTGTGAAGCACCTGGGGGTTTAATGTTTTCACTATGCATCTATATAAGCTCCCTGGGGGGTCTAGTTTCCAAAATGGGGTCACTTGTGGGGGAGCGCCAATGTTTAGGCACTCAGGGGCTCTCCAAATGTGACATGGTGTCCGCTAAAGATTGGAGCCAATTTTTCATTGAAAAAGTCAAATGGCGCTCCTTCCCTTCCGAGCCCTGTTGTGCGCCCAAGCAGTGGTTCCCCCCACATATGGGGTATTGGCTTACTCAGGACAAATTGTACAGTTTCTCCTTTTACCCTTGGGAAAATATAAAAATTGTTGCTAAAAATCATTTTTGTGACTAAAAAAGTTAAATGTTCATTTTTTCCTTCCATGTTGCTTCTGCTGCTGTGAAGCACCTGAAGGGTTAATAAACTTCTTAAATGTGGTTTTGAGCACCTTGACGGGTGCAGTTTTCAGAATGGTGTCACTTTTGGGTATTTTCAGCCATATAGACCCCTGAAATTGATTTCAAATGTGAGGTGGTCCCTAAAAAAAATAGTTTTGGAAATTTCGTTGTAAAAATGAGAAATCGCTGGTCAAATATTATCCCTTATAACTCCCTAGCAAAGAAAAATGTTGTTTCTAAAATTGTGCTGCCGTAAAGTAGACATGTGGGTAAAGTTATTTATTAACTATTTTTTGTCACATTACTCTCTTGTTTAACAGATTAAAAATTCAAAATTTGAAAATTGCAAAATTTTTTAAATTTTAGCCAAATTTCCATTTTCTTCACAAATAAACGCAAAAATTTTCAACCTAAATTTGCCACTAACATGAAGCCCAATATGTCATGAAAAAACATTCTGTTAACTGCTAGAATCCGTTGAAGCATTCCTGAGTTATTACCTCATAAAGGGACACTGGTCAGAATTGCAAAAACTGCCAGGTCATTAAGGTCAAAATAGGCTGGGTCATGAAGGGGTTAAAGATTAGAAATCATGATCTATCAATGATTGTACTTAATTCCTGTAGTACTCGTGGGTGTATCCCATCTGGCCACTGGGATTTGTCTACTTTAGTGATTTTTAGACGCCGCCGTACTTCCTGATTGGATAAGCAGGTGACATTTAATTAGGAATTTTTGTTATCACTGATCATGTTGTCTGTCATGAGATTTTCTTGTGTAAAGACTGTTGAAAAAAAGTCATTTAGCATATTGGCTTTTTCCTCATCCTCATCCACCATTTCAACCAGATTGTCGCTGTGGGATGTCTTTTGCACCTTGTTGATCAAAAATAAGTACTCTGTTATTTATATGTAGTATTACTATTTACTTACTGCAAGATATAAGCTCATTTTCTTTCTATCTTTGGTTTTGTCTGTTAAAAGGACACAGTATGAACATGCACTTATATGTTGAATGTATTCCAACTTATCTTCCTGCGCATTTCTTTAGTTTTGATAATGCATTATTTGCAATGACCAAAAAAACAGAATTTCTTATGTTTCAATACTTTGCTCTTTACAGGCATTTACTAATCAGGTCAATTAATTTTGTATTTAATAGATTGGACATTTATAGAGGCAATAATCACACATATATTTATTTCTTTACTCTCTCAGTAATGGCAACTCATTTATTCATATAGACTGATCTCCTGGGACAGATCACATTGACTGCAGATTAATTCATGATCCCCTTTGTTCCCTACTAGTTCTTTTTGGAGGCTCACTAAACAGACAGTGTTATTAGCAATTTACTTGCTAGAACTCTATGTTGCAGACATCTTATAATCTTTATAATAATAATCTTTATTTTTATAAAGCGCTAACATATTCCCAGAGCTTCACATTTATTATCATCACGTCCCCGATGAGGTTCACAATCTGAAATGCCTATCAGTATGCTTTTGGAATGTGGGAGGAAACCTGAGTACCTGGAGGAAGCCCACACAAACACGGGGAGAACGTAGAAACTCCTTGCAGATGTTGTCCTTTGCGGGAATTGAACCCGGGACTCCAGCACTATACGGCTGCAGTGCTAACCACTGAGCCATCGTGCTGCCCACCTGCTGCTGAGTCTCTCTCTCTCGCTCTACTCTCCTGTCTTTGCCAGGATGCTGTCAGCATATTTCCCCATGTCTTACATTAGGCACTTTGGACTTCACTACTTCTACTCAGTCATCCTGTCTGTGAATGTTAGATTTGGGGTAGCTTTCCACAAAATATTTGCTTCACCACGCACCAATATCTTGTATTAAATATGTGTCGCATCACTGGATCTGTTGCACTATTGTCACATCATACATATAAAGACATGACATAGTATGTCACATTGCATTCATATAATAACATACAGTATTTTAAAATTAACATAATACTGTATAGTGAAACAGTAAGTTAAGGCATCAGGTGGTGCCTCCACCACAACAGGTTTAACGGTAACTCAAATTAACTATTCACAATTAAACAACCCAGGACATTTCAGGATGTAAAATTGGGGATTCAATTAGCAACAGTCCATAATATTTGCATGAGGGTGAC
This sequence comes from Ranitomeya imitator, assembly GCF_032444005.1. Taxonomy (NCBI): domain Eukaryota; kingdom Metazoa; phylum Chordata; class Amphibia; order Anura; family Dendrobatidae; genus Ranitomeya; species Ranitomeya imitator. Next base: position 467,467,331 of record NC_091286.1, read on the forward strand.
GTATTTATCCCTCTTATAATCAGAGTGTAACTGTCAACATTATAGATGAACGGATCTTTAGAAGTTAAATTAGTCTGAATAAAAACAAAAATAATTTGAATAAATTCTTGTGAATCTCAATACTGGAAAGCTTGCAGTTGCTCAGAAAACACACATGGGGGAGAAGAGAGAAAACATCCAATTGAACATCAGAGCTTGTACTTCACAGGCGAGAAAGAGATAGGATCCTGCTGACAAGACTTTACACTTAAGGTACCTTCACACATAATGATTTCGTTAACGATATCGTTGCAACGTCACGCTTTTTTGTGACGTAGCAACGATGCCGCTAACGATATCTTTATGTATGACAGCGACCAACGATCAGGCCCCTGCTGAGAGATCGTTGGTCGTGGGGAATGATCAGGACCTTTTTTTGGTCGCTGATCACCCCGCTGTCATCGCTAGATCGGCGTGTGTGACGCCGATCTAGCGATGTGTTCACCTGTAACCAGGGTAAACATTGGGGTACTAAGTGCAGGGCCGCGCTTAGTAACCCAATATTTACCCTGGTTACCATTGTAAAAGTAAAAAAAAAAAAAACACTACATACTTACATTCTGATGTCTGTCACGTCCCCCGGCGTCAGCTTCCCTGCACTGTGTCAGCGCCGCCCGGCCGTAAAGCAGAGCACAGCGGTGACATCACCGCTCTGCTTTTCGGACGGTGCTTACACAGTGCAGGGAAGCTGATGCCAGGGGACATGACAGACATCAGAATGTAAGTATGTAGTGTTTTTTTCTTTTTTACTTTTACAATGGTAACCAGGATAAATATCGGGTTACTAAGCGCGGCCCTGCGCTTAGTAACCCGATGTTTACCCTGGTTACCTGGGGACTTCGGCATCGTTTAAGACAGTTTCAACGATGCCGAAGTCTTTCCCCGGATCGTTGGTCGCTGGAGAGAGCTGTCTGTGTGACAGCTCCCCAGCGACCACACAACGACTTACCAACGACACGGCCAGGTTGTATCGCTGGTCGTGATCGTTGGTAAATCATTTAGTGTAACGGTACCTTTAGGCTAAGTTTACACTGCGTTAGTGCAGTCCGTTCAACACATCCATTAAACGGACTGCAATAACGCAAGTGCCGATGTTTGCACAGCGCTTGCGCAGATGGAGCATCTGCTTGCTCCATTTGTGCAATCAGTGCGCTAGCAGTGACAGATCCGGAAATGCTGCAGTCCGTGTCTCGGGTCCGTCACTCAATGTCGGCACATCGCTAGCGCACGCCCATTGTGGGCGTGCGCTAGCGATGTGCTGTGCCCCAGAGTCCTGGTTCGTTGCAGTAATGTTATTCTTCCACCAGGGGGAGTGATATTAAATCTGAAAGCAATGAAGGAGATCTTCTGTCCAGGTATCATAACCACTACACACACTTCACACTCCAGTCCACCAGGGGGAGCCATGCTTTTATCCATTAGGGCACTCCTCACACTTGGGTAAAACTGGTGGGTTGGGGAGAAAGTTAGTCAGAAAGTCAGAAAGTCAGAGAAAGGGACAGAAGCTGACTGGAGGGAGAAGGGGGTGGTCAGTGGGTCCTTACCGAGTTTGGCAGAGGCTGGCTGGGTTGGGTTCCAGCCAGCTCCAGACTGCGGCCTACGGAAGGAAGGTACGCGGAGCTGCACCTGCCCCATGTGCGGCAGCATCCTAAGAAAGGACACGAAAGGAATTGTGTTGCAGTGAGTGAGCAAAGAAGTCAAAGCAACAGGAGTGAAACATCAGAGGGAGACCAGCTAGAAGCAAGCTGCCTCTTTCTGAAGCGCAGGACCGGTAGCCAGAACACCGAGGGAGTAAAGAGCTCTATGTCGTTACTTCAGAGACTGGCAGGACAGTTAATTCCACGTTAGTTGCCCGACCATTTACCCAGGAGGCAGTGTGGCAACTTGTGGGGGGCCGGGGCGTCACTAGGGTCCCTATAAAAAGCCTCAGGCCACCCGTCATACGGGTTTGTCCTATCCGTCAGGGGGACAGAGAGAAGAGACTTAACATCTACAATAGTTGTGAGAACCTTACAGAGTTGCTCAGCAGGGAGGTACTACAACACCCAGGCACTAGAGGAAGGCTATTGAATTCCACCTGGATAAGGGGACTCTGGATTTGCCTTCAGACCAGCCGGACTCTGCCTACCCTGTGGTCCCTACTCTGGACTGTGTTATTCACTGTGCCTTATATCATCCACCATCCACCATCTACACTCTGGGAAGCCCAGGGGACATACTTCACCTGTGGGAAGGTATACCATCTAGCTGCCATAACATCACACCAGCGGACCCCTAAGCAGCCTCGGTCATCCTGACCGTATACCACAGGTGGCGTCACGAACATTATCCCTTTTAAGACCTTTCCCCCCACCATTTCATCAACGGACCTCCCGAGGGCCACGGATCGGGTCAGCCACCGTGACATCCCAACCGAGAATAGAAGGGCCCAGTACCGAGCACCCCACGGCCCACGGGCACTCCAATATTTTGGCGTCATGAACAGGATCTACTTAAGCCTGAAAAATCGGGTCATGTGCGCCTACGAACTGTGCCAGAATCATATTTGAACTGTGTCTGCTGAAAGACTGTGTATTGCTATTTGCCGCCAAGATTCCCGCCAAAACCGCTGCCATTACCGCGCCATGAGGAGCGCTGGAGAAGGAGTGCGTGCCATGGAAGGAGACCGCCAAAGCGGCACCAAAAGTGACGACCGCCCCCTCCGACTACGGCTGCAGGATGACGAGCTCAAGAATCCAGGAGCTCAAACCCCAGAAAATGGAGGAGCAGCATGTGAGAGCGAACGAAGGTCCCGGAGCAGAGATGGCTACCGGCGGGGACCTGGGAGAGGGCGACCTGATCCATTACAGCCTCAAGTCATCAGAAGAGGAATACTTGGACATGCCGCCGCTAGAGGAAATTGACTTTGTGCAGCTATGGGTAGAACAGCTGCGTCGACTGTCATGGCACAACAGCTTTACGGCACCGAGGGTGGTGAGACTTACCCTACACTGAGAGAACGCCCAGGTGGAGCCGACGTTCGGGCAGGTAACGATTCCAGCATCCCGGGCAGCAGAGCTGATCAGCGCGAGGGGACCATATCCAGTGCAGGTATGAAGAACGCCGGCACCTCAGAGACCAGGCTGACTCCAGCGGTGGCTCGCTGCCCCGCATCTGATCTGACACCTGCGCTTCCGGTGCGATGGGGGTAGTGCTGGTCTCTCCCCACCAGACTGGAACAGGATATATACAGGAGATAGAGCCACCCATCAGGACCCCCGCCACCGACCAAGAAAGACCATCTCCCGCGGGGACGGACTGTACAGTCTATGAGGCACAAAAGGGGGACATAGTCACGTACACCCGCTATTGGAAAGATGGCGGTTGGCATGCACGAGATGTAAGGAAAAGTGCCCCCTTAATGTTGTCACCCAGTGCCTGGCAGATTGATTTGACCACCCCTGCAGCCACGCAGGACGTGGCAGCACAAGCTGATGCGGTGACTAATGTGCACGCTCAGACCTCGATTGCAGCCCCTGACCTGACTGTGCCTGAGCAACTGATCCATGGCGTCGACATAGACGAGGACATATACATGGATTGTCCAAGGCCAAAGGTTACCAGATACCGTACTGGGCTCTGGATGCAGTTACATCAATAAACCTCGAAGCCCTGAAAAACTGTACATAGTTCCTTAAAACATTTCCTTTTTGCTGCTTAAACCCGTCTAGGGTTATTCCTTAAAGGGGTCCCGCGTTAAAGGGATCCTATGTTTCAGTTGCACCTGTTTTTGCCCAAGTTTCTACCTTTTATACAAAAGAACTGTGGAATCATGAACTGTGCATGATTGGAACTTGCTTGTATATAGTTTGAACCTTCTTAAAGGTGCTCTCTATTGGTTTTACAAAAAGAAGCCTTTGTGAAGAAACTGTTCCTGAGGACTTCGTGAAAGTTTTTGCTGTTTTAAAAAGGTTGATAACTGACTTGTTGTTTGCACTACCTCAACAAAGACTTGAGTTTCCCTCTTAAAGGCAATGTTTACTTGTTGCACTTTGCCTTAAGAAGTTAGATAGCAATAATGTTTACATAGCAGATAGTATGTAGCAAATTAGATTGTGATAGGATGTTTTATAATGTTAGGAATAAAATGTTAAAGTGATGTACTTTAAATAAAATTGAAGTTAAGTTAAAAAATGATAGGTTTTAGGAAAGGAAATGCAGTAGGCCCGTGGGGGTAGACAGATAGTCCTGCATATATAGAAGAAAGATAAGGAAAATGTAAATTCGCAACTTAAGGGTTAATGATAGTATACCCTTAGAGGGTACTTGCACTTCGTAAGATAGAATACCTGTATGGGTAGTGTGTTTCATAGTTAGATAGTAATTGTTTTCTATTTGCCTTTGAAAGTTGTACGCACAATGTAAATATGTTATTGTTTGCAACGTTCAAGTGTTCTCACCTCCCATAAAGGGAAGCTTATTATATATTAACTTGTTTATTAGCATTTCAAAAATTTTGCATGTCTTTTGCTGATGTATTGTTGTTCTCTTTATCGCAGTCCCGGAGTACTGGATTTAACGGGGGAGCCGTGCTTTTATCTATTAGGGCACTCCTCACACTTGGGTTAAACTGGTGGGTTGGGGAGGAAGTTAGTCAGAAAGTCAGAGAAAGGGACAAAAGCTGACTGGAGGAAGAAGGGGATGGTCAGTGGGTCCTGACCGAGTTTGGCAGAGGCTGGCTATGTTGGGTTCCAGCCAGCTCCAGACTACGGCCTATGGAAGGAAGGTACATGGAGCTGTGCCTGCCTCACGTGCGGCAGCATCCTACGAAAGGACACAAAAGGAATTGTGTTGCAGTGAGTGAGCAACGAAGTCATAGCAACAGGAGTGAAACATCAGAGGGAGACCAGCTAGAAGCAAGCTGCCTCTTTCTGAAGCGCAGGACTGGTAGCCAGAACACCGAGGGAGTAAAGAGCTATATGCCGTTACTTCAGAGACTGGCAGGACAGTTAATTCCACGTTAGCTGCCCGACCATTTACCCAGGAGGCAGGGTGGCAACTTGTGGGTGCCGGGGTGTCACTAGGGTCCCTATAAACAGCATCAGGCCACCCGTCATACGGGTTTGTCCTATCTATCAGGGGGACAGAGAGAAGAGACTTAACATCTACAATAGTTGTGAGGACCTTACCAAGTTGCTCAGCAGGGATGCCGAAGCCTTCAGTAAAGGTAAAGAGACTGCAACCTTGTGTCCTCGTTATTCACTGTGCCTTACATCATCCACCATCTACACTCTGGGAAGCCCTGGGGACATACTTCACCTGTGGGAAGGTATACCATCTAGCTGCCATAACATCGCCCCAGTGGACCCCTAAGCAGCGTCGGTCATCCTGACAAAATACCACAGGTGGCATCACGAACATTATCCCTTTAAAGACCTTTCCCCCACCATTTCATCAACAGACCTCCCGAGGGCCACGGACCGGGTCAGCCACCGTGACATCCCCACCGAGAACAGAAGGGCCTGGTACCGTGTAGCCCACGGGGGCGCTCCAGATGCATCCACCATTGAAAGTAATGGTGGCATTAACGGACAACATTATACCGCGTTATGCTGCGGTATAACGTAGTCCATTAAACGGCTCACACTAACGCAGTGTGAACCCAGCCTTAACAAGAGAGAGAGGAACCTACTGACCATAAAAGCTTACACACTACAGGAGAGAGAGGTCCTTGCTGACAATAAGAACTTACAGTCTTCAGGATAAAGAAAAAGAAGACCACATTAACCACAATAACCACAAGCGCTCACACTCTATAGGAGGGAGAGACTTAGTGACTCTGGAAAATGACTCAGCCCTGCAAACTGTACTCCACTGAAAATCAATTATCTATGATGGCCCAGGTACTGACTACCATTGTACAAGGTATGATGATCCTTTTGATGTCACAGCTGCAGGGCATTATAAGGAAGCTCACATGGCAAAGCAAAATGTTAGCTATCTGTTGCATCAGCAGGGTGGGAAATGGTGCTGGGAAAGATTTTCTTTTTGCAAACTGCACATCAAATCTCAAAATATACGAATTCGCATAAAACCTTAAAGTTCAGCTAATTAGGCTCAAACTCGATCCTGCGGGCATCGATCCACTCATTTATTTCTAGTCGTCATTCTTGTTTGCTGTTGCAATTCAAGTAGCTTAATTGTGTCTGTAGATGTAGGCTATGGCAAGCAAGATCAATAATGTAATACAGTGTGTTTGTAAAGTTACTAAAATTTCTACATCAATTATGGTTTACAGCATTGTTAATATTCTTATTTTTACAGTTGGAAATAAGAGGTCAACTAAAATTTTCTAAGATACATCAGAGCAATAAAATACTGTATGTACTTTGATTTCTAAGAATATTTATTTTCATACATGGGGACAGAAGTATGCACAAATATTAAGAGTTAATGATGATGGCAAAGTTTGTGCTTGTAGCTGTTTTATCACTTCCCGCTATGTGATAGCAGTCTGTGTCTCCTATGTGATGTACACAGCATGATCTCAGTATATCCTATGTGATGACAAGAAAAATGGTAACAATGTTTTAAACTTTTGACTGTCAGGCTTCATATCTCATTTTCCATTACTGCTTTGAACATGAGATAGCCAAGATGATTGTCTATAAAATTATGGTTATTTCATTCATATATTTGACTTGTAGCTATATTGCATTTGATTGCTACTGTTTTTCTACTGGTGGTGGAAAAATCTTTTTCTTCCTGCATATTACAAAATTCAACCTGTTCTCACATTCCCTAATAATAATGTGTGTTTTTAGATTTATTCTCAAGGGAAAGGTTACTAGTTCGAATTCAAAACAGCATTAACCAGCTTATCGATAGAAGACCCAGGAAAACATACTCAGAAGGGAGGTAAGAACATTTCTAAAACAATCCACAGCGACGAGATTGGAACAAAACAAAATCCTCTAAACTGCATGCTCGCAAACACCAGAAGCCTGACAAACAAGATGGAAGAACTAGAAGCAGAAATATCTACAGGTAACTTTGACATAGTGGGAATAACCGAGACATGGTTAGATGAAAGCTATGACTGGGCAGTTAACTTACAGGGTTACAGTCTGTTTAGAAAGGATCGTAAAAATCGGAGAGAAGGAGGGGTTTGTCTCTATGTAAAGTCTTGTCTAAAGTCCACTTTAAGGGAGGATATTAGCGAAGGGAATGAGGATGTTGAGTCCATATGGGTCGAAATTCATGGAGGGAAAAATGGTAACAAAATTCTCATTGGGGTCTCTTACAAACCCCCAAATATAACAGAAACCATGGAAAGTCTACTTCTAAAGCAGACAGATGAAGCTGCAACCCATAATGAGGTCCTGGTTATGGGGGACTTTAACTACTCGGATATTAACTGTGAAACAGAAACCTGTGAAACCCGTAAAGGCAACAGGTTTCTGCTAATAACCAAGAAAAATTATCTTTCACAATTGGAGCAGATTCCAACCAGAGGAGCAGCACTTTTAGACCTAATACTATCTAATAGACAGAATAACAAATCTGCAGGTGGTCGGGCATCTAGGAAATAGCGACCACAATATTGTACAGTTTCACCTGTCTTTCACTAGGGGGACTTGTCAGGGAGTCACAAAAACAATGAAATTTAGGAAGGCAAAGTTTGACCAGGTTAGAGATGCCCTTAATCTGGTAGACTGGGACAATATCCTCAGAAATAAGAATACAGATAATAAATGGAAAATGTTTAAGAACATCCTAAATAGGCACTGTAAGCGGTTTATACCTTGTGGGAATAAAAGGACTAGAAATAGGAAAAACCCAATGTGGCTTAACAAAGAAGTAAGACAGGCAATTAACAGTAAAAAGAAAGCATTTGCACTACTAAAGCAGGATGGCACCATTGAAGCTCTAAAAAACTATAGGGAGAAAAATACTTTATCTAAAAAACTAATTAAACCTGCCAAAAAGGAAATAGAGAAGCACATTGCTAAAACTAAACTGACAGGAGACAATGGCTCCAGCAGTGCATCACTGAGAGGGTACTATAGTTCAAAGTCTCACTTTATGGCAATTGCTGCATGGGAAAATTTCTCACACAGCTATGCCAAAAGTGAGACTTGGGACTATTTTTTTACAGTGGTGGAGGAATACAGTGCGGAAGGATACCTTCCTCCCATCATTGTATTCCTGGAGCCCATAGAGAGCGGTCGCATCAGCTGATGCTGCCGTTCTCCACGGGAGATCGTCGTGGGCCAATCGTGGATTTCTGCGGATCAGGGAGTATATTGTTTGTTTGCTATTTTAATCTTTTTTACAGATGACACTGGCTTCGGAGATCAAAATGACAAGTGATGGTGAGTATGTACTCTGTCTTATATGTACTGTATGTCTATTTGTATGTATTGTATGTAATGTATGAATGTATTGTATGTAGTATGTACTGTATGTAGTATGTACATGTAGTATGTATGTTGTATGTATGTAGTATGAATGTAGTATATATGTTGTATGTATGTATGTAGTATATACTATGTATGCATGTTGTATGTATATTGTATGTATGTATGTATGTAGTATGTTGTATGTATGTAGTATATAGTATGTTGTATGTATGTTGTATGTGCGTGGTATGTTGTATGTATGTTGTATGCATGTAGTATGTATGTAGTATGTTGTATGTATGTAGTATGTACAACAATTATCATACAGATTAAATCAATATTTTCAGGGTAGCAGTGTTTGGTCATATACAGTATTTATTATGTCAGACCACATGCACAGAATTCATTATTTGATCTGTTTTTACCTCAGTGTTTGTAAGTAAAAACAAGGAGTGGAGCAATCAAAGGAAAAGTATAATAGAAACATGTCACCACTTCTGTATTTATCACCCACTTCTGGTTTTGGCTTACAAATACTGAAATAAAAAACTCACCAAATGCTCAAAGTGTGCATGTGGCTTTGTTCTATTTGTGTGGTATAAAGAGTAGATTAGGAGAAATCTTATAAAATACAAATAAGCTAGTCTTGTTAATGTAAAGTAAAGGCTCTTTTTGCCTCAAAAATACATGTATAACACTATAAGTTCTTCAAAGACAATATTGAACCCCTTGTAAGCTCTTTAACACAAACACAGCCTTATATGTCCAAGTAATCTCAACCTATTTGGCTAGGATAAAACAGATGGAAGTCAGAGGTAAACAGCCTATTTAACCACACTGTACTCAGACTTTTTAATCTACCATACTTATATTGTAAAAATGGTCCAAAAATTAACCCTTTTTGGGGCCTGATGCCTTTCTGGTGGCATATACAGGACTAATGTTGGTGTATTACAACTAGAGTTCAGCAAATGTGTTCGTATTTGGTTGCCGAATATGAATTTGCCTTGTTCGTGCCAAATTGCTAGCATATTCATGCTGAATTTATATTTCTTGATCGGTTCTAAACATTAGTTCATTTCTAATCTTATTGACTTCAATGTCGTTCGGCTGGGTTCGCTGTATATTGCAAAAACAATATTCACTGCCAATCGTAATCGAAACCGGATTTTGAAAAATTTGCTCAACTCTAATTCTAACTAGCATGTATTCAGTTTTTTATATAACACTTAACACTGTTTTTTAGTTTCAAAAAGTTTTTTATTGAAATTTCAACTTCATCAATTACAAAACGAAATTTAAATGTGAATGTGCTCCCTCGCAGGGGAGTCTATAACTGAGAAATCTAAGAACACATACTTATTATGGACGCAAGGGGGGACAAAACAAAAAAAACATAAGGGAGAAACATGAAGGGAAAGGGGAACTGTATTTACATTTTAATTTGTAACAATCATTGTCCCCAAAGGTTCGGACCACTATGGGGACAGACGTAGAGTCTGGCTCAGGAGTAAATTAGGCTGCAGGTCCATCCATGGGCTCCATATCTTAAAGAACTGATCCCACATATCATTTCTGGTAGCCTCATTGCATTCATAAAGCATGATATTATTCATCCTTTCCTTAACCAATCATAGCGACAACGTGGGGGACCTCCATGTCGAAGCAATGTGTATTTTTGCAGCCATAAAGAGAAAAGTAACCAACTTAAATAAGCTTTTAGGAAGAGTCAGGTGCCTCGCCTGTTATGATCTGGTGGCCTAGGAGCAGCATGAGAAGTACTCTGGAGAAGGTGGTACCTGTACTGACCGCAGACCCTGAACTTAGCACCTCAACTAGAAGTAGCCGTGGGATGTACCTAACACTCCCTAGACACCTCGACACAGCCTTAGGAACTAACTTCCCCTAAAGATAGAAACGGGAAAACTGTCTTGCCTCAGAGAAAATCCCCAAAGGATAGACAGCCCCCCACAAATATTGACTGTGAGAGGAGAGGGAAATGACATACGCAGACTGAAATCAGGATTTAGCAAAGGAGGCCAATCTAGCTAAAAAGAAAGAATAGGACAGAGTACTATGCGGTCAGTATTAAAATACTAGAAAATATCCACCACAGAAAATACAAATCTCCACATCTGACTAAAGACATGGAGGGTATATCTGCATCTCCAGAGACACAGCTTGGCTGCAAAAAATCCTTCACAGACAATGCTGGACAAGACAAAACATGAAAATGCACTGAACTATGAGGTCCACAGCATGTGGACAGCAAAAACAAAGCCAGAACTTATCTTTGTTGAAAAGAACAGCAAAACAGGAGAGACCAGGTATGGATGTAAATCCTTCAAAAACAATGGACAACTGGCACTGACTAAAGGATCAAGCAAGACTAAATAGCCCAGTCCAAATTGCAATTAAGTGGACACACCTGATAAATGCTGCAATCCAAAGACAGCAGCACTACCAATCATAACCACCGGAGGGAGTCCAAGAGCAGAATTCACAACAGTACCCCCACTTGAGGAGGGGTCACCGAACCCTCACCAGAGCCCCCAGGCCAATCAGGATGAGCCAAATGAAAGGCACAAACCAAATTGTCAGCATGAACATCGGAGGCAACAACCCAAGAATTATCCTCCTGGCCATAACCCTTCCATTTGACCAGATACTGAAGCTTCCGCCTCGAAAAATGAGAATCCAAAATCTTCTCATCCATACTCCAACTCCCCATCAATCAACACCGGGGCCGGAGGATCAACCGCAACAAAGATCTATGGAAAACATTATGGATGGAAAAAGAGGCTGGAAGGGCCAAACGAAAAGACACTGGATTGATAATCTCAGAAATCCTATAAGGACCAATAAACCGAGGCTTGAACTTAGGGGAAGAAACCTTCATAGGAACATGACGGGAAGACAACCAGACCAAATCCCCAACCTGAAGCCGGGAACCAACACACCGATGACGGTTAGCAAAACGCTGAGCCTCCTCCTGAGACAACACCAAATTGTCCACCACATGAGCCCAAATTTGCTGCAGCCTGTCAACCACAGAATCCACACCAGGACAATCAGAAGGCTCAACCTGCCCTGAAGAAAAACGAGGATGAAAACCAAAATTACAAAAAAAAGGCGAAACCAAGGTAGCAGAACTAGCCCGATTATTAAGGGCAAACTCGGCCAATGGCAAGAAAGCCACCCAATCATCCTGATCAGCAGACACAAAGCATCTCAAATAAGTTTCCAAAGTCTGATTAGTTCGCTCAGTTTGGCCATTTGTCTGAGGATGAAATGCGGAAGAAAAAGACAAATCAATGCCCAGCCTAGCACAAAAGGCCCGCCAAAACCTAGAAACAAACTGGGAACCTCTATCGGACACAATATTCTCCGGAATGCCATGCAAACAAACCACATGCTGAAAAAACAACGGAACCAAATCAGAAGAGGAAGGCAATTTAGGCAAAGGTACCAAATGAACCACCTTAGAAAACCGGTCACAAACCACCCAGATAACCGACATCCTCTGGGAAACCGGAAGATCTGAAATAAAATCCATAGAAATATGCGTCCAAGGTCTCTCAGGGACCGGCAAAGGCAGAAGCAACCCACTAGTGCGTGAACAGCAAGGCTTAGCCCGCACACAAATCCCACAGGACTGCACAAAAGAATGCACATCCCGCGACAAAGAAGGCCACCAAAAGGACCTACCAACCAAATCTCTGGTACCAAAAATCCCAGGATGGCCAGCCAACACAGAACAATGAACCTCAGAAATCACTTTACTAGTCCATCTATCAGGAACAAACAGTCTCCCCACAGGACAGCGGTCAGGTTTATTAGCCTGAAATTCCTGAAGAACCCGTCGTAAATCAGGGGAGATGGCAGAAAGAATCACCCCTTCCTTCAGAATACCGAGAGGCTCAAGAACCCCAGGGGAAACAGGAAAAAAACTCCTAGAGAGGGCATCAGCCTTGACATTCTTAGAACCCGGAAGATACGAGACCACAAAATCAAAATGGGAGAAAAACAGGGACCATCGAGCCTGTCTAGGATTCAGTCGTTTGGCAGACTCGAGGTAAATCAGATTCTTATGATCGGTCAGGACCACAATACGGTGCTTGGCCCCCTCAAGCCAATGTCACCACTCCTCAAATGCCCACTTCATAGCCAACAACTCCCGATTGCTGACATCATAATTGCGTTCTGCAGGCGAAAACTTCCGAGAAAAGAAGGCACACGGTTTCATCAAGGAACCATCAGAATTCCTCTGAGACAAAACGGGCCCTGCCCCAATCTCAGACGCGTCAACCTCAACCTGAAGTGGAAGAGAAACATCCAGCTGACGCAACACAGGGGCAGAAGTAAATCGGCGTTTAAGCTCCTGAAAGGCAGAAACAGCCGCGGAGGACCAATTCATCACATCAGCGCCTTTCTTCGTCAAATCGGTCAGAGGTTTAACCACACTGGAGAAGTTGGCAATGAAACGACGATAAAAATTAGCAAAGCCGAAGAATTTCTGAAGGCTCTTCACAGATGTGGGCTGAATCCAATCATGAATGGCCTGAACCTTAACCGGATCCATTTCTATAGATGAGGGAGAAAAAATGAAGCCCAAAAAAGAAACCTTCTGCACTCCAAAGAGGCACTTCGACCCCTTCACAAATAATAATAATAATAATATAATAATAATTTTTATTTATATAGCGCCAACATATTCCGCAGCGCTTTACAAATTATAGAGGGGACTTGTACAGACAATAGACATTACAGCATAACAGAAATACAGTTCAAAACAGATATCAGGAGGAATGAGGGCCCTGCTCGCAAGCTTACAAACTATGAGGAAAAGGGGAGACACGAGAGGTGGATGGTAGTGTTGAGCATTCCGATACCGCAAGTATCGGGTATCGGCCGATACTTGCGGTATCGGAATTCCGATACCGAGATCCGATACTTTTGTGATATCGGGTATCGGTATCGGATCAATAGGGATGTGTAAAATAAAGAATTAAAATAAAAAATATTGATATGCTCACCTCTCCGGCGGCCCCTGGACATCACGCTGCTAACCGGGAGGCTTCTGTGTTTAAAATGCGCGCCTTTAGGACCTGCGAATGACGTCCCGGCTTCTGATTGGTCGCGTGCCGCCCATGTGCGCGCATTTTAAACACAGAAGCCTCCCGGTTAGCAGCGTGATGTCCAGGGGCCGCCGGAGAGGTGAGCATATCAATATTTTTTATTTTAATTCTTTATTTTACACATCCCTATGGATCCCAGGGCCTGAAGGAGAGTTTCCTCTCCTTCAGACCCTGGGAACCATGAGAATACCTTCCGATACTTGATGTCCCATTGACTTGTATTGGTATCGGATATCGGTATCGGCGATATCCGATATTTTTCGGGTATCGGCCGATACTATCCGATACCGATACTTTCAAGTATCGGACGGTATCGCTCAACACTAGTGGATGGTAACAATTGCTTTAGTTATTCGGACCGGCCATAGTGTAAGGCTCGGGTGTTCATGTAAAGCTGCATGAACCAGTTAACTGCCTAAGTATGTAGCAGTACAGACACAGAGGGCTATTAACTGCATAAAGTGAATGAGAACATGATGCGAGGAACCTGATTGCCTATTTAAAAAAAAATAAATAAATAAAAATAATAGGTTTTTTTTTTTTTTCAAATAGGCCACACAGGGATCGTTAGGTTAATGCATTGAGGCGGTAGGCCAGTCTGAACAAATGAGTTTTTAGGGTACGCTTAAAACTGTGGGGATTGGGGATTAATCGTATTAACCTAGGTAGTGCATTCCAAAGAATCGGCGCAGCACGTGTAAAGTCTTGGAGACGGGAGTGGGAGGTTCTGATTATTGAGGATGCTAACCTGAGGTCATTAGCGGAGCAGAGGGCACGGGTAGGGTGGTAGACTGAGACCAGAGAGGAGATGTAGGGTGGTGCCGAGCCATGGAGTGCTTTGTGGATGAAGGTAGTAGTTTTGTACTGGATTCTGGAGTGGATGGGTAGCCAGTGTAATGACTGGCACAGGGTAGAGGCATCGGTGTAATGGTTGGTGAGGAATATGATCCTGGCAGCAGCATTCAGGACAGATTGGAGCGGGGAAAGTTTGGTAAGAGGGAGGCCGATTTGTAGAGAGTTACAATAGTCCAGACGAGAATGAATAAGTGAAACAGTAAGATTTTTTGCAGAGTCGAAAGTAAGAGTAAGAATAAAGCATTATTACAGAGGATCTGAAATACCATCCTGACCTGTTTCACATGAGACTCCCAATCATCGGAAAAAATCAAAATATCATCCAAATATACAACCATGAATTTATCAAGACAACTCCAAAAGATATCATGCATGAAGGACTGGAACACAGATGGGGCATTAGAGAGTCCGAATGGCATCACAAGGTATTCAAAATGGCCTTCGGGCGTATTAAATGCAGTTGTCCATTCGTCACCCTGCTTAATACGAATAAGATTATATGCCCCTCGAAGGTCAATCTTAGTAAACCAACTAGCCCCCTTAATCCGAGCAAACAAATCAGTAAGCAAAGGGTATTGAAATTTGACCGTGATCTTATTCAAGAGGCGATAATCAATACAGGGTCTCAAGGAGCCATCCTTCTTGGCAACAAAAAAAAAACCTGCTCCCAATGGTGAAGAAGATGGCTGAATATGCCCCTTTTCCAAAGACTCCTTAATATAGCTCCGCATGGCGGCATGTTCTGGCACAGACAGGTTGAAAAGTCGACCCTTAGGGAACTTACAACCTGGAATCAAGTCAATTGCACAATCACAGTCCCTATGCGGTGGAAGGGAACTGGATTTGGGCTCATCGAATACATCCTGGAAATCTGACAAAAACTCAGGAATTTCAGAAGAGGGGGAAGAGGAAATTGACATCAAAGGAACATGACCATGAACCCCCTGACAACCCCAACTAGTCACAGACATAGATTTTTAATCTAACACCGGATTATGTACCTGTAACCATGGAAAACCCAGCACAATATCATCATGCAAATTATGCAACAAAAGAAAACGACAGTCTTCCTGATGGGCTGGCGCCATGCGCATGCGCGTCAGCTGTGTCCAAAACTGAGGTTTATTTATAGCCAACGGTGTAGCATCAATCCCCCTTAAAGGAATAGGGTTCTGCAAAGGCTGCAAGGGGAAACCACAACGTCTTGCAAATTCTAAGTCCATTAAGTTCAGAGCGGCGCCTGAATCCACAAATGCCATGACAGAAAATGACGATAATGAGCAGATCAAGGTCACAGATAACAGAAATTTAGGTTATACAGTACTCATGGTAACAGAATTAGCGATTCTCTTTGTACGCTTAGAGCAATCAGAAATAACATGAGCAGAATCGCCGCAGTAAAAACACAACCTATTCTGACGCCTGAATCTTTGTCGTTCAGCTGTAGACAAAATCCTATCACACTGCATAGGCTCAGGGCTCCGCTCGGAGGACAACGCCACAGTGTGCACAACTCTGCGCTCGCGCAAGCACCGATCAATCAGAATGGCCAGAGACCTAGAATCACTCAGACCAGCAGGCGTGGGGAACCCCACCATAACGTCTTTAACGTCTTTTGAAATGCAGACTTTGATGGATTGTTTTGCAGGCGTCATGTTGCGTTTGCAGAGCCCCTGATGTGCCTAAACAGTAGAAAACCCCCACATGTGACCCCTCTTTGGAAACTAGACCCCCAAGGAACTTATCT
The DNA here is from genome assembly GCF_032444005.1 of Ranitomeya imitator. Lineage (NCBI taxonomy): Eukaryota > Metazoa > Chordata > Amphibia > Anura > Dendrobatidae > Ranitomeya > Ranitomeya imitator. The sequence continues at coordinate 467,483,491 of NC_091286.1, forward strand.
AGATATGTGGTGAGCACTTTGAACCCCCAAGTGCTTCACAGAAGTTTACAACGCAGAGCCGTGAAAATAAAAATCATTTGTCTTTCCTCAAAAATTATGTTTTAGCAAGCAATTTTTTATTTTCACAAGTGTAACAGGAGAAATTGGACCCTAATAATTGTTGCCCAGTTTGTCCTGAGTATGCTGGTACCCCATATGTGGGGGTAAACCACTGTTTGGGTGCACGTCGGGGCTCGGAAGGGAGGGAGCACCATTTGACTTTTTGAATGCAAGATTGACTGGAATCAATGGTGGCGCCATGTTGCGGCGTTTGGAGACCCCTGATGTGCCGTAACAGTGGAAACCCCTCAATTCTAACTCCAACACTAACCCCAACACACCCCTAACCCTAATCTCAACTCTAGCCATAACCCTAATCACAACCCTAACCCCAACACACCCCTAACCACAACCCTAACCCCAACACACCCCTAACCCTACCCACATCCCTAACCATAACCCTAACCACAGACCAATCTTAACCATATTTCCAACCCTAGCCCTAATTCCAACTCTAACCCTAAGGCTATGTGCCCACGTTGTGGATTCGTGTGAGATTTTTCCGCACCATTTTTTAAAAATCCGCAGGTAAAAGGCACTGCATTTTACCTGCGGATTTACCAGGGATTTCCAGTGTTTTTTGTGCGGATTTCACCTGTGGATTCCTATTGAGGAACAGGTGTAAAACGCTGCGGAATCCGCCAAAGAATTGACATGCTGCGGAAAATACAACACAGCGTTTCCGCGCGGTATTTTCCGCACCATGGGCACAGCGGATTTGGTTTTCCATAGGTTTACATGGTACTGTAAACCTGATGGAAAACTGCTACGAATCCGCAGCGGCCAATCCGCTGCGGATCCGCAGCCAAATCTGCTGCAGATCCGCAGCCAAATCCGCACCGTGTGCACAAAGCCTAATTCTAACCCTAGTTCTAACCCTAATTCTAGCCGTAACCCAAACCCTAACCCTAAGGCCAGGTTCACATTGCGCTAGCAGCAGCCCGTTCAGCACATATGCTAATGGGCTGCTGTTAGCGCAAGTGCCGACGTTTGCATCGCGCTAGTGCAGATAGAGCATCTGCTAGCTCTATCTGCGCTAGCAGTGACGGACCCAGAAACGCTGCAGCCCGCGTCTCGGGGTCCGTCACTCAATGTCGGCACATCCCTAGCATACGCCCATTGTGGGCGTGCGCTAGTGATGCGTCCAACATTGCTGTCAATGACGGCCATAACGGACTACGTTGCACCGCGTTTATGCCATGGTGTGACGTAGTCCATCTAACGGACTGCTTAGACGCAGTGTGAACTAACTCTAACCCTAACCCTAGTGGGGCAAAGAAAAAAAAATTCTTTTATTTTTGTCCCTACCTATGGGGGTGATAAAGGGGGGGTTTATTTATTATTATTTTATTTTGTTTGCTGTGATAGAACCTATTACAGCGATCAAAATGTACTTGTAACGAATCTGCCGGCTGGCAGATTCCTCGGGCGCACTGCGCATGCGCCCGCCATTTTCCAAGATGGCGGCGCCCATACAGCAGCCGGATGGACACCGGGAGGCACACGGGAGGTTGGTAAGTATGATCGGGGGGATTGGACAGCGGGGGGAGTGGACAGGAGGACGGAGGGGAGCGGGGGACACTATTTGACCGGATGGAGGACCTGAGGGGGGGGTGATCGGTGGTGGTGGGGGGGCACATCGCGATCTCCAGCCATGGCTGATGCTATTGCAGCATCAGCCATGGCTAGATTGTAATATTTCACCAATTTTCATTGGTGAAATATTACTATCGCTCTGATTGAAAGTGAAAGTGAAGCGTCACTTTCAACAGTCAATCAGAGCGATCGTAGCCACGGGGGGGGGGGGGTGAAGCCACACCCCTGGGCTAAAGTACAACTCCTCCTGTCCCTGCAGGCCAGGTGAAATTACAGTTAACCCTTTCACCCGGCCTGCAGGAGGCCAATCCGGCCATGACGCATATGCTGCGTCACAGGTCGGAATGGCACAGGTTTTCATGACGCATACGGTGCGTCAAAGGTCGGGAAGGGGTTAAAAGTAGTTCCTTGCGGGAATTTGCAGTATGGATAAGGTTAATATTGCAATACAAGGAGAAAAAACGAGTCAGGAGCTCATAATATACAAACGTACACAAAACTTTTAATAAATATCCATATACATAAAACTAAAACTGTTAGTGTGCCAGTGCATACAGTTCTTGGAGCAATCAGTGATGTTTATAACAATATGAGGTACATGACAAAAATTCCAAATAAGTGAGTGCCGGTAGGTCCCGCCTGCACAATTGGGCCAGCACAATATAGCAAAAAATACCAAATCAAAGTACCATAATAAATTTATAAAAATATCACAGCAGTAGCAATAAGTTTAAAGCCTATCTGTATGCTGGTAACACAAATGGTTAAATTTGGAAGCACATTATACATCCCTGTGAATGCCAACCACTCCCATTAGCTCCTAATAGAGCCTGCATAGCATGCTGAAAAAGCTGAGAGCAATAGTGGAGTTAAAGGCTACCATATATCCCTGTGGACTCCAACCACTTCCACCTACTCCCAGATAGTTCAGCATGTGCACATACCAGACTTGTCAAATCATGCCACCTACTGATGCAAGAAACATGAATTAAAAAAATGGACTGAAGAAGGTGGACTCGCACCGAAACGCGCATTGGGGAGTGAGTCCCGGGACACCTGCCTAACACGCTATGGGTAAATACTATGTTTAACTGCAGTGCCATTTTAACCATTTGTGCTACCAGCATACAGATAGGCTTTAAACTTATTGCTACTGCTGTGATATTTTTATAAATTTTTTATGGTACTTTGATTTGGTATTTTTTGCTATATTGTGCTGGCCCAATTGTGCAGGCGGGACCTACAGGCACTCACTTATTTGGAATTTTTGTCATGTACCTCATCTATATATATAATTGCCTAAGGGTTTTTCCGTCTGTCTGTCTGTCTGTCTGTCTGTCTGTCCTGGAAATCCCGGCTCTCTGATTGGTCGAGGCCGCCAGGCCTCGACCAATCAGCGACGGGCATAGCGACGATGATGTCATAAAGGACGTAAATATCCCGCGTCTGATTGGTCGAGGCCGCCAGGCCTCGACCAATCAGCAACGGGCACAGCGACGATGATGTCATAAAGGACATAGAAATCCCACGTTTCTGATTCAGCGACGGGCACAGTATCGACGTATATGTCATAATGGTTGCCATGGCGACGATGATGTCATAAAGGTTGCCTCGACCAATCAGCGACGGGCACAGTCTGCCGCAAATTCTGGAATCATCATTGTCCATATGCTACGGGGACATGCATATTCTAGAATACCCGATGTGTTCGAATCGGGCCACAATCTAGTATTGTTATAAACATCACTGATTGCTCCAAGAACTGTATGCACTGGCACACTAACAGTTCTAGTTTTATGTATATGGATATTTAATAAAAGTTTTGTGTACATTTGTATATTATGAGCTTCTGACTCGTTTTTTCTCCTGTATTATTATATATATTTGAGTCGCTCTGCCCTTTATAATATGCAATTTAGCATTAATGCTACTTCATGCATGGTATTTTTGTAGGAAGTATGTCTTTGGGATTATTTTTCAAATGAAGGTTAATATTGCGTCTGATACTGTCCGGGGCCTGCCTAGACGGTATGAACCCCACCTAATCCCTGTGGATAAGAAAGGGTAGGAAGCGATTAATTCTACTTGCAATAATTGCAGTGAATATTTTTAAATCCACGTTTAGTAAGGAAATAGGCCTAAAGTTCTTGGTTAGTAAATGGTCTTTTTTCGGCTTGGGTAGAACTGTAACATGGGAAACCAGGAACTCTGGGGGCATTTTTGAGCCGTGAAGAAGGGCATCTCCAAATTTTTTGATAAGGGGTGAGAGAATTTCAGCAAATTTTTGGTAATAAATGGCCGTAAGTCCATCAGGTCCAGGGGCCTTCCCCTTTTTCAGCGTTTTAATAACTGATTGAATCTCCTCTATGGATATTTCAGAATGGAGTTGTTTAGCTAATGTGTCTGTGATTTTAGGCAGGTGAAGGTTTTGTAAAAATTGTTGTATCGGGTGAGGTAATAGGGGCTTGGGCTGGGCGTATAAATTTTGGTAGTATTCATGGAATGTCCTATATATTATCTGGAAGGGATGATATCCTTCCCGAGCTATCTTTAATTGAGAAAATCGTGTTGATCATTTCCCTAGAACGTAACTTACGGGCTAGCAATTTACTTGGCTTATTAGCGAATTTGTAAAACGTGGCTTGTGTCCAAGTCAATGCCTTCTCGGTCCTAGTGGTGAGGACGGCGTCTAATTGAATTTTAGTTTCCTGAATTTGTTTGGAGAGGTAGAGGGAAGTGGACATCTGGTTAGCCTGCTCTAATTTTGCTAATTTGTTTTCTAATCTAGTCTGAAGTTCGGTTCTTGCTTTTTTCTTTTGGGCTGCCAGCTTAATTAGCGAGCCCGTTATGTATTTCTTGTGTGCCATCCAGGCAATTCCGGGGGATACGTCTTCTGAACTGTTAAATTTAAAATATTCAATTAATTCATCCTTCATTGTATTTGTGATCACAGGGTCAGTAAGTAGTAATTTGTTAAGTCTCCATCTGCATAAGCTAGAGGTGGACACATTGAATTTGAATACCGAGAGTACAGCGTCATAGTCAGACCATGCAGAATGTACGTGGCGTGAGTATAGGACTGTGGGAAGTGAGGTGGTTTTTGTCAGCTGAAGATCTATCCTAGAGTATGTTTTGTGTGCGGGGGAGTAGTACGTATAACCTCTATTATTGCCATTCATCTCTCTCCACATGTCTGCGAGGTGAAGGTCCTTCAGTAATCGGAGAACTTTTTTCCTCCCATTTTTAGTAATGTCAGTGCGTCTTTTGGCGTTTCTGTCTAATGTTGGATTTATTGTGAAATTAAAATCCCCACACCAAATCAGGTGCTGGAATGAGTAGGTATCTAGCTTGTTTAAAATGGATTTAAAAACCAGAACCTGAGAAGAGGCGGGAAAATAGCTATTTACTATACAGAGTTTTTGCCCTTGTAATGTGCCTAGTAGAATTAAGAAACTACCCTCATTATCTGATAGAGAACTTGTAATCTGTATTGGAAAATTGTTTTTGAGGAGTATTGCTACACCTTTTGTCTTGTTTGGGCCTGATGATATAAATACACGGGAATAGTTCTGGTCGAAATACCTTGGACATGATGAGGTGGAGAAGTGCATTTCCTGAAGCCAAAGAATATCAGAATTTTGTTTTTTCTAGTCCAGGAAGGCTTTTTTTACAGTTGATGGGGGAATTAAACCCCCTCACATTGTGGGATAAGACCCTACACATAAAGGGATTGGGTTAGTATTGCATATAGAAGCTTACCCCTAAGTTTTCCCCCGACCCTACACATCTCCCGACACCGATCCACGTGGAGTCCATGTAATGAGATAAAGCATCTGGAGCAGACATCTACGATCCTGCATAGAGTAAATACAAGAGAAGGGGAAGGAAAGAAGACGAAACAGGACAACACAAAACATACTTTTATATTCCAGTGGGCTAGAAGCCCAAACAACTTAGCGAACTGGTGACCCACATTATGTGGGAGAAACCAGACTTCACCAAAATTGGGCAACATGTAAAAACCCCCAACAAGCCCAATCCCTTCAAATTCCTATAGGTCACGAGTACCCATATTAAGGCATCAATATAACTTCAAAAAAAATTTGGGCCTCGTGAAAAGATTTACGTCGACTTTCTATATTAGAATGTATTGTGAGCAGGTGTAAATAAAAAAATAAATATATAAAAAAAATAAAAATAAATATAAGTATAAAATAATAATAAAAAAAGAGGGGGGAGTGGGGAGGGGGGAGGAGAAAGGGGAGCGGAGAGGGGGGAGCAGGGAGGGTGGGGAGAGGGGGGGGAGAATGTGAATGAACTCATTGGGAGGTAGTGCAATCCTCAAACTTCATCCGGACAACCTGGACCGCCCTTTCATGGGTAATATTCCACTCTCACAGGTATTAAGCGCAAAGAGAAACAGAGATAAATAAAGTTAAATAAGACCGCCGCACTGTTAGTGATCTTTCAAGTGATGTTCGCACGCTGGCTTCTTGTCACTCTTGGGACCTAACATAGTAACATAGTAACATAGTTAGTAAGGCCGAAAAAAGACATTTGTCCATCCAGTTCAGCCTATATACCACCATAATAAATCCCCAGATCTACGTCCTTCTACAGAACCTAATAATTGTATGATACAATATTGTTCTGCTACAGGAAGACATCCAGGCCTCTCTTGAACCCCTCGACTGAGTTCGCCATCACCACCTCCTCAGGCAGCAATTCCAGATTCTCACTGCCCTAACAGTAAAGAATCCTCTTCTATGTTGGTGGAAAAACCTTCTCTCCTCCAGACGCAAAGAATGCCCCCTTGTGCCCGTCACCTTCCTTGGTATAAACAGATCCTCAGCGAGATATTTGTATTGTCCCCTTATATACTTATACATGGTTATTAGATCGCCCCTCAGTCGTCTTTTTTAAAGACTAAATAATCCTAATTTCGCTAGTCTATCTGGGTATTGTAGTTCTCCCATCCCCTTTATTAACTTTGTTGCCCTCCTTTGTACTCTCTATAGTTCCATTATATCCTTCCTGAGCACCGGTGCCCAAAACTGGACACAGTACTCCATGTGCGGTCTAACTAGGGATTTGTACAGAGGCAGTATAATGCTCTCATCATGTGTATCCAGACCTCTTTTAATGCACCCCATGATCCTGTTTGCCTTGGCAGCTGCTGCCTGGCACTGGCTGCTCCAGGTAAGTTTATCATTAACTAGGATCCCCAAGTCCTTCTCCCTGTCAGATTTACCCAGTGGTTTCCCGTTCAGTGTGTAATGGTGATATTGATTCCTTCTTCCCATGTGTATAACCTTACATTTATCATTGTTAAACCTCATCTGCCACCTTTCAGCCCAAGTTTCCAACTTATCCAGATCCATCTGTAGCAGAATACTATCTTCTCTTGTATTAACTGCTTTACATAGTTTTGTATCATCTGCAAATATCAATATTTTACTGTGTAAACCTTCTACCAGATCATTAATGAATATGTTGAAGAGAACAGGTCCCAATACCGACCCCTGCGGTACCCCACTGGTCACAGCGACCCAGTTAGAGACTATACCATTTATAACCACCCTCTGCTTTCTATCACTAAGCCAGTTACTAACCCATTTACACACATTTTCCCCCAGACCAAGCATTCTCATTTTGTGTACCAACCTCTTGTGTGGCACGGTATCAAACGCTTTGGAAAAATCGAGATATACCACGTCCAATGACTCACCGTGGTCCAGCCTATAGCTTACCCCTTCATAAAAACTGATTAGATTGGTTTGACAGGAGCGATTTCTCATAAACCCATGCTGATATGGAGTTAAACAGTTATTCTCATTGAGATAATCCAGAATAACATCCCTCAGAAACCCTTCAAATATTTTACCAACAATAGAGGTTAGACTTACTGGCCTATAATTTCCAGGTTCACTTTTAGAGCCCTTTTTGAATATTGGCACCACATTTGCTAGCGCCAGTCGTGCGGAACAGACCCCGTCTCTATAGAGTCCCTAAAAATAAGAAATAATGGTTTATCTATTACATTACTTAGTTCTCTTAGTACTCGTGGGTGTATGCCATCCGGACCCGGAGATTTATCTATTTTAATCTTATTTAGCCGGTATCGCATCTCTTCTTGGGTTAGATTGGTGACCCTTAATATAGGGTTTTCATTGTTTCTTGGGATTTCACCTAGCATTTCATTTTCCACCCCCTAGTTTGTCTTGGTTTCCTCTGAGGCAGTGGTTGTGGATCATCTGGTATCTTGATGCCCATCTGTTCGATCATGTGTCTTCCCTCCTCAAATGACCGACATGTGAAGTGCTTGTTGCCATGGGAGAAATACCTTATTTTGGCAGCTTGCAATGCTGCAGTGAGTGGTCTGAACTCCCTGCGCATGTTAAGAGTGGTGGGAGCAATGTCAGCATATAGGTGGACTGAGTCTGGAACACCTGGCAGATTTGGGGAGTCCCGTGCTGCCATTAAAATGAGTTCTCTGGTCTCTTCGCAGTGTAACTTCAGGATTACATCCATTGGAACATTATCAGACCTTGGTTTGCCCAGCGCTCTGTGTATCCTAGTGATGTGTAGCGTGGCCTGGTCTGCCTGTGGTAGAAGGGCAGTGAATAGGACAGATGCAGTCTCTTTCAGTGTCACTATTGATTCAGGGAGACCCCTTATGCAGAGACTGCTTCTCCGTGATCGATTTTCATAGTCCTCACATTTAATTTCCAGCTCATGTATGCACTCCATTTGCTGTCTTATCTGTTTCTGATCCTCCTCAAGCGCGTCTGCCACCGTGTCCATTTTGTCCTCTAATGAGGAGGTGCGCTGCAGTATCTCCTGCATTTGTGCTGTGACTGTTTTCATGGCTAAGGCTAGTTCCTGCCTAAATGTCTCCTGGAGGGTTTTAATAAGTGCCGCTGTGGGCATTACAGCGTCCTCCTGCGCCAGCCTCTCCTTGCTGTCCCCCGCAGCGTCCTGCTGCATAGTGAGGGGATTGGAGACATCCGAGGCCGGAGCAGCGGTGGCCATTTTGGAGCTGCTGGGGTCGGTCAGCAGATCCGCTATCGAGCGGCTTACCGGCTGAGTGGGGCCTCCCTTCTTTGGCATGGTGGTGCGCCGGTGTCCATGACAGGTAAGAGGATCCTCGGTGTAATTTTTATATCGGTCGGCATGCTTATAGGGGTGGTTATGGGCTCAACGGGGAGCGGAGCTCAGTGCCGCCAAACCGCCGACATCAAGCTTCGCGCATGCGCCTCAAACAATGTTTTTTAGATGCAAATTTTACATTTTTAAAAGGATAACAGGGAAAATTCCACCATACAATTTGTTGCTCAATTTATTCTGAGTACACCAATACCCAGTACATGGAGGAAAACTAATGTTTGGAGGCACAACAGGGCTTGGAGCGGAAGGAGCGCAATTTGACTTTTTGAAAGCAAAATTTGCTTCAATAATTATATATCGGATGCCATTTTGTGTTTGGAAAGCCCCTGATGTACCTAGACAGTGAACATCCCCCAGTGACACCATTTTGGAAATTAGACCCCTCAAGTAACTTATCCAGATGTGTGCTGGGCACCTTGATCCATGAAAATAAAAAAAAAATGTGGCGATAAACTACTCTTTGGGCAAACTGCAGGGCTCAGAAAGGAAAGAGTGATGTTTTGGAACTCAGATTTTGATGGATTTGTCTGCAGGTGACACGTCTCGTTCGGAGAGCTCCTGATGTGCCTAAACAGTGGATATTCCCAAGTGAAACCATTTTGGAAAGTATGTATCTAGATATGTGGTGATTGTTATTGTAGCCCCAAATTTTTCACTTTCACAGGATAACAAGATAAAATCGACCCCAAATTTTGTTGTGCAACTCCTGAGCACACAAATACCCCACATGTAGTGATAAACTACTGTTTGCGCACATGACAGGGCTGAGAAAAGGAGTGGCGCTTTTGAATGCAGCCTTTGATTGAATATTCTGCCGGCGTAATGTCGCATTTGGAGAGCCCCTGATGTGCCTAAACAGTGGGAAACCTCCACAAGTGACAATGTTTTGGAAATTAGATGCTTCAAGGAATCTATCTAGACGTGTCGTACGCACCTGGGGCAACATAGCCCCACGGACCTTTAGGCACTCTGACAGACAGGACTGACTGGACTTCACGGTTCATTGTCTATACTTTCATTAAGCTAGGGGAACTGCACACCTTACCGATATACATGAGTATGACGCTCCCTCTGATATGAATGCCTACCAACTGGTATTGGTGTTTGACTATGTTACCGTATTTAGCTCATTATAGCTTCTTTGATAGTACGGCAAATTAGGGGGTATGATGATTCCACATGCATTGTAAGTGTGTAATACCTTTGTTCATATGCTTGTAATTTTGTCCATTATGTCCTGCAGGTATTAGCTATGGTGGGGGCCCTCCATTGATACCAAATCTATTTTTGAGTAACTATTTGATTACTATTTATTCATCTACTGTTTTTTTCTGGAGGGGTTTTATTCCCTGTCCTAGCCCTCTCAGGTGCCAAAGTACATCCCAGTCTGTGGGATATGTTCTTTACTTTCATCATTGTGGGTATTTTTGTGTTTTTTTAATTGTTTTTAATGTTGTTGTTTGCTTACCCTTTTCTAAAATAAATATTTATCTTTGGTAATCTATTCAGTCCTGTCGATCTACAATTCAACATGTCTTTTTCTATGTGGTTCAGTTGAGGTTTTTTCATGTTGAGGTAGATTCAGGACATTGCTTTACTGGTTATATTAAAGGTGGTGCCCTCCATCCTTTGAATTATGTACGCACCTTGAACCCACAGGTAGTTAACAAAATTTTACTAAGCTGATCTGTGGAAATGAAGAAAAAATATTTTTGCCTAAAATGTTGTTTTAGCCCTCAAATTTTTCATGTTCAAAAGGATATTAGGAAAATATGGACCCAAATAATTTTTGTGCAATCTCTCCTGAGTACACCAATACCCAATATGTGGTTGAAAAATACTTTTGAGGCACAATGAACAGCTCAGAAAGGAAGAAGAACCATATTGGAGTTCATATTTTGCTGAACTGGTTTGAGGGTGCCATGACACATTGGTAGATCCTTTAAGGTACTAGAACAGCATAACCCTCCATAAGAGACCCCATTTTAAAACTACACAGCTCAATGAATTCATCTAGGGATACGGTGATTATATTGAAATCACAGGTGGGTCACAGACTATTATACCATATGGCTGTGAAGAAAAATATACTTACATTTTTACCACCAAAATTTAGTTTCAGCCCCAGATTTTACATTTTAACACTGGGAAATGTGTGAAAATGGCACCACAACTTTTCCTACAATTTCTCCTGAATGTGGAAATAGCCTAAATGTGGCTGTACAGTACTGCTGATCCACATGGTGAGACATTGGAGGGATAGAGCACTATTTGCCTCCTGGAGCACAGATAGAGTTGAGCGACTTTTACTTTTTTAGGGTTGAGTCGGGTTTCGCAAAACCCGACTATCTCAAAAGTCGAGTCGAGTGAAATCGGCCGATTATCGCAAAAAGTCGGGGATCGACCGAAACACAAAACCCAATGCAAGTCAATGGGGAAGCATAGTCGGCAGTGAGTGGAGGCCAGGAAAACACCTACAGTGCCCATTTTAATGGCAAAAACATCCATTCTTGTTACTGAAGCTTGTCAATCTAAATGTACCTTCTAATAATAGTTAGGCATTGTAAATTGGGGGTCATTTGCCTAAAGTTGTGGGGGGTAGAGCTGGTTCAAGTATTTAGTGGGCCCAGGAAACGTGGACCACGTCACGGCAGTGGAGCAGGGAGAGGTAAGTATTTCAACTTTGCAAGTGCTGTGATCCTGAGCAAGCAGGGGGGCCCACTCGTTCGCATAGGCACTGGCACAGGGCCCCTCAAAGTACGGCGGTGTGTTTGCACGGCGGGGGGCGCCTCCCACCGGCATCAACACTTTTGCGTACTATGAGGGGCCCTGTGCCAGTGATGTTGCCAACGAGTATGCCCCCCCACCTGATGAAGGAACCTGCCCTTTCATCTGCACCTTCCTCTTTGTCCCCGTGTAAGGTGGTATAGTATGCGGGAAGGGGAACCTGACTTTCAGCAGGGTCAGATTCTGGCTGTGTAGCGTGCAAGGGGAATGTAGCAGTCTGGGTCAATGTACCAGCAGACTCATCTAGCACTGGCTGGGCAATGGGCAGGATGAGGAGGAAACACAGATATAGGCCCAAATAATAAAGTGGGCTAAATGCAGTTCAAAATTGGTAACAGGACTAACCAGGCAGCATTGCTTTGTTCAGTGGAGGACATCTGTAATGAGAGGCTGACACAGTGAGTAGGCCCAAATCAGTAAGTAGGCTAAATGGAGTTCAAAATTGGTAACAGTACTAAACAGGTGGCACTGCTTTGTTCAGAGGAGGAGAACAGCAAGGAGCGGCAGACACCGTTAGTAGGGCAAACAAAACTAGTAGACCAAATGCAGTGTAATTTAAAAACTACTTAATGAAAGCCTGAAGATTAAAGCTAAGGCAAGTAAACCTGGAGAACACCTTGGAGCGGCAGACACCATTAGTAGGCCCCAACTAAACTAGAATGCCAAATGCAGTGTTATATTAACAACTACTTAATGAGAGCCTGAAGATTGAAGCTTGGGAAAGTAAACCTGGAGAACACCTTGGAGCAACAGACAACGTTAGTAGGCCCCAACTAAACTAGTAGGCCAAATGCAGTGTTATATTAACAACTACTTAATGAGAGCCTGAAGATTGAAGCTCGGGAAAGTAAACCTGGAGAACACCTTGGAGCGGCAGACACCGTTTGTAGAACCCAACCAAACTTGTAGCCCCAATGCAGTTTTCAAATTCCGATAGGCTGAAAACCTGACAGTTGCAGCTCAGCTTTTTTAAGAGGAGGACAGCTATATTGAGTGGCGCAGACAGACACTGGTAGTAGGCCTTAAACCACAAAGTTGGCTCGATGCAGGTTTAAAAAAGGTTACAGGGGTACACGGGCAGCATTGGTATTGTCAGCGGAGGACAATTGGCAGGAGGGATCGCAAACAGACTTACTAGGCCTTAAATTAAAAAAGTTGGCTCGATGCAGGTTTTAATAGGTTACAGGGGTACACAGGCAGCACTGCTGTGGTCAGCGGAGGACAATTGGAAGGAGTGACTGCAGACAGACTTAGTAGGCCTAAAATAAAATAATTAGGTTCAATGCAGGTTTATTTATGTTGCAGGGGTGCACAGGCAGCATTGGTGTGGTCAGCGGAGGACAATTGGAAGGAGGGAGCGCAGACAGACTTAGTAGGCCTAAAATAAAAAAATTAGGCTCAATGCAGGTTTAATTATGTTGCAGGGGTGCACAGGCAGCATTGGTGTGGTCAGCGGAGGACAATTGGAAGGAGTGTCTGACACAGTTAGTACTCCAAAATAATAAATACATGTTAATGTCTCGCCAAAAAAATAAATAAATAAACAGGTGGCATGCCTAGGTACAGGGGTGGGCTCCTCTGCTGACTTGCAGGCATTGGTATTTGGCGCAAAGTATTAACTGGTGTAAATGTAATGTAAAGGGCCCCTGAATATTTTTACTAGCATCATACATGTCATCAAATTGTTATTGGAAGTGCCATTGAAGGATTTAACCGCATAGACTAAAGAGTAGTAGAGCAGTGAGAGATAATTTTGCAAGTGGTAGAGCACTGTTTGAGCTGGCGGGGGGGAACACTCTCTCGTGGGTGGTGGTACTGGCCCAGGGCCCCTCATGTTACAACGTTGTGTCTGACGTTGGGTGCGCACCACCACAGCCAGAGACACTTCATTGTACTATGAGGGACCCTGTGCCAGTGCCGTCGCCCAAAAGTGGGCACACCCACCTCTTCAGACAAACGCCACTCTCACGGGTAATTGCGCCAAGTGGTGACTGACCACGGCCTCGTGGGGGGAGTCGGCCCATTTAGGGAGGTTTAAAAATGTCGTATGTTGGACATACAGCAGCTGCAAATTGAGAAATTGTAATAGTCAGTAAGACCAGTCCAAAAGCAAGACCTTTTTACAGGAAAGCTAGGTGTCGGCCGGGAAAGGTGGGGCACAATAATTAGAAATCCATGATTCGTTCATTTTAATGAAGGTTAGATCATCACCATCTTGGGTAGCCAGACGAGTCCTTTTTTCGGTCAGTATTGAACCTGCAGCACTGAATAATCTTTCTGATAGCAGACTAGCTGCTGGGCAAGCAAGCTCCTGCAATGCATATTCTGCCAATTCAGGCCAGGTGTCTATTTTGGATGCCCAGTAGTGTTGAGCATTTCGATACCGCAAGTATCGGGTATCGGCCGATACTTGCGGTATCGGAATTCCGATACCGAGATCCGATACTTTTGTGGTATCGGGTATCGGTATCGGATCCATAGGGATCCATAGGGATGTGTAAAATAAAGAATTAAAATAAAAAACATTGATATATTCACCTCTCCGGCGGCCCCTGGACATCACGCTGGTAACCGGCAGGCTTCTTTGTTTAAAATGCACGCGTTTAGGACCTGCGAATGACGTCCCGGCTTCTGATTGGTCGCGTGCTCATGTGACCGCCACGCGACCAATCAGAAGCCGCAACGTCATTCTCATTCACTAAACTCCTAATTCTAGGAATTTAGGACCTGCGAATGACGTCACGGCTTCTGATTGGTCGCGTGGCGGTCACATGAGCACGCGACCAATCAGAAGCCGGGACGTCATTCGCAGGTCCTAAACGCGCGCATTTTAAACAAAGAAGCCTGCCAGTTACCAGCGTGATGTCCAGGGGCCGCCGGAGAGGTGAATATATAAATATTTTTTATTTTAATTCTTTATTTTACACATTAATATGGATCCCAGGGCCTGAAGGAGAGTTTCCTCTCCTTCAGACCCTGGGAACCATCAGGATACCTTCCGATACTTGGTGTCCCATTGACTTGTATTGGTATCGGATATCGGTATCGGCGATATCCGATATTTTTCGGGTATTGGCCGATACTATCCGATATGATACTTTCAAGTATCGGACGGTATCGCTCAACACTAATACCCAGTAATCAAATGGGAATGACGGTGAGGGAGAACATCGATAAGGGAGGAAAAATAATTTGTAACCATACTGGACAAATATTGTTTCCTGTCACTTTGATGTGATGCTGCAGTACCTGTCCTGTCTGTCCTGTCTGCGGTCATTGCGAAATCACTCCACAACCTTGTCAGAAAACCCCTCTGTCCAACGCCACTTCTGATTTGTGCACCTCTAACACCTCTGCCATGTTGCCCCCTGCAGCTCGTGTGAGAACCATCACCGCCGCTGTGTGCTGGAAATGCCTGAACCAAATGGTCTACAAGAGTTGCTTGTTTGGTTGCCAATATTTGTTCAAGGTTCACATGTGGCATGATATTTTGCAATTTCCCTTTATATTGTGGATCCAGGAGGCAGGCCAACCAGTAATCGTCATCGGTCATCATTTTTATAGTGTGGGTCCCTTTTTAGGATACGCAAGGCATAATTCGCCATGTGGGCCAATGTTCCAGTTGTCAATTCACTGCTTGTGCTGGGTTGAGGAGCACTTTCGGGCAAATCAACGTCACTTGTCTCCCTCAAAAACCCTGAACCTGTCCTTGCAACACCACCAGTTTCTATTGCCCCCTGAGAAGCTTCCTCATCAAAAAAGTATTCATCCCCATCATCCTCCTCGTCTTCCTCCTCTTCGCCCGCCACCTCAACCAGTAGACTTCCCTGACCAGACAGTGGCTGACTGTCATCAAGGCTTCCCTCGTCCTCGGCTGCAGACGCCTGCTCCTTTATGTGCGTCAAACTTTTCATCAGCAGATGCATTAGGGGGATGCTCATGCTTATGATGGCGTCGTCTGCACTAACCAGGTGTGTGCATTCCTCAAAACACTGAAGGACTTGACACAGGTCTTGTAGCTTCGACCACTGCACACCTGACAACTCCATGTCTGCCATCCAACTGCCTGCCCGTGTATGTGTATCCTCCCACAAATACATAACAGCACGCCTCTGTTTGCACAGCCTCTGAAGCATGTGCAGTGTGGAGTTCCACCTTGTTGCAACGTCGATGACTAGGCGGTGCTGGGTAAGCTTCAAAAATCGCTAATGGTTCTGCATACGGCTGGAGTGTACGGGTGAACGGCGGATGTGCGAGCAAAGTCTGTGCACCTTCAGGAGCAGGTCGGGTAACTCCAGATAACTTTTCAGGAAGTACTGCACCACCATGTTCAAGGTGTGAGCCAGGCAAGGAATGTGTTTCAGTTGTGAAAGGGCTATGGCAGCCATAAAATTCCTTCCGTTATCACTGACTACCTTGCCTGCCTCAAGATGTACACTGCCCAGCCATGACTGAGTTTCTTGCTGCAAGAACTCAGACAGAACTTCGGCGGTGTGTCTGTTGTCGCCAAAACACTTAATTGCCAACACAGCCTGCTGACGCTTGCCACTAGCTGTTCCATAATGGGACACCTCAGGTGCAACAGTGGCAGCTGCGGATGCAGAGGTCGTGCAACTGCGGTCTGTGGACGAGCTCTCGCTTCTGCTGGAGGACGAGGAGGAGGAGGAGGGGTGGCGAACGCCTACAGCCAACTGTTTCCTAGACCGTGGGCTAGGCAGAATTGTCCCAATCTGGCTGGCCCCTGTTGACCCTGCATCCACCACATTAACCCAGTGTGCCGTGATGGACACGTAACGTCCCTGGCCATGCCTACTGGTCCATGCATCTGTTGTGAGGTGCACCTTTCTACTGACAGATTGCCGGAGTGCATGGACAATGCAGTCTTTTACATGCTGGTGGAGGGCTGAAATGGCTTTTCTCACAAAGAAGTGTCGACTGGGTAGGTCGTAGCATGGTACAGCGTAGGCCATCAGGGCTTTGAAAGCTTCGCTTTCAACTAAACAGTAGGGCATCTCTAATGAGATTAGTCTAGCAATGTGGGCGTTCAAACCCTGTGTACGCGGATGAGAGGATGAGTACATCCTTTTCCTAAGGAGAATCTCTTGTAAGGTGAGCTGGACTGGAGTGCTGCATACGGTGGAACTAGCGGGGGTGATGGTGGACATGGCAGACTGAGAGAGGGTTGGTGATGGTATTCTTGCAGTTGACCTACATACAGTGTTTCCTACCATGAACCTGGTGATTCCCTGACTGCTTTGGCCTTGCGACAAAACCTCCACATTTGCTGAAGGTGGTGTGGTAAACCGTGGGCTTACAATGAGGGAAGGAATGTAGCATTGCTGACTAGCTTCATTGTGAGAGGGTGCAACAATGTTAAGGAACGTTTCGTAGTTAGTCCAGGCTTGCAAGTGCATGTTGGTTAAATGTCTACGCATGCAACTTGTATTTAGATTTTTCACATTCTGACCTCTGCTGAAGGTCCTTGAGCATTTCTTACAGGTGACTTTGCACTGATCATTTGGATCTTGCTTAAAAAAGTGCCAGACTGCACTCTTCCTACTATCGGATACCTTTTCAGGCATTGCATACTGAGCTACTTTATCCGGATGGCCACGCTGTCCTACAACTATTTTAGGTTTTGACACATGTTTTTGGCCAGATACGGGCCTGCCAGATGGAAGCTATTGCGATGTTGATGCTTGCTGCGGCTCCTCCTCCTCCTCTGCTTGAGAGCTACTGCTGGCTGCACCCTGTTCCCCCAATGGCTGCCAATCGGGGTCAACAACTGGGTCATCTATGACCTCCTCTTCTATGTCCTGTGCACCTTCCTCTGTATCACCGTGTAAGCCGGTGCTATAGCGTTCCTAACGGGGCTCCATAGTTTCATCAGGGTCAGATTCTGGATCAGTACACTGTGAGGGCAATGTTGTGATCTGAATCAAAGGAACAGCATAATAATCTGGCTGTGGCTGTGCATCTGTGCACTCCATGTCCGATTTATCTTGTAATGGGCATGGCCTGTTAACAATTTCCCTTTCTAACTCAGGCACGGTATCGGTATGTGTAAAGAGCTCCATGGAGTAACCCGTCGTGTCGCCTGACACATCTTTCTCTGTTGTTCTAGGTGAAGAGCACAAGGAAGCGACTTGTTCCTGACTGGGAACATCCACTGACGACGCGCTGCTTTTAAATTTTGCACTTTCCGAAGAGGAGGCGAAAGAGCTAGAGGCAGAGGCAGCAAGGAAAGCCAAAACTTGTTCCTGCTGCTCCAGCTTTAAAAGCGGTTTTCCTACTCCCAGAAAAGGGAACGTTCGAGGCCTTGTGCAGCCAGACGATGACAGTGGCTCAACAACTCGAGACTTAGGTGCTATATTGCTTTTCCCATGACCACCTGATGCTCCACCACCACTACCATCATTACCAGCTGGCAATGACCGCCCACGGCCACGACTTCTTCCACCAGACTTCCTAATTCTTGGAAAAATGTAACCAAACTAACAAATGTTATATGGAACTGTAAAACCAGTTAGAAGGTGTACGCAAACTTGTTGTGAATTTAAATCTCCCTTGATAGGTGTGTTATGATCCGGTGACCTTGGAGCAGCATGAAAACTTTCACTGGAGTAGGTGGTAACTATACTGACCGCAAATCCTGATCTTAACACCGCAACTAGAAGTAGCCGTGGGGTGTACCTAACAAGCCCTAGACACCTCGTCACAGCCGGAGGACTAAATACCCCTAAAGATGGAAATAGGAATACTACCTTGCCTCAGAGCAGAACCCCAAAGTATAGGCAGCCCCCCACAAATATTGGCTGTGAGTAGGAGAGGAAAGACACACACAGTCAGAAAACAGGATTTAACACAAGAGGCCACTCTAGCTAAAATAGGAAAGGATAGGACAGAGTTCTGTGCCGTTAGTATTAAAACCCTTCCAAAAATTTCCACAGCAGATTATACAAAAAATTCATCCATCTAACTAAAGACGTGGAACGTATATCTGCAACTCCAGAGACTACTAAACTCAGAGCAGGAATACAATCAAAAAACAAGCACACAGCTTGTGTGCCATAGAAAAAGAACAGACACTTATCTTTGCTGAATTGGCAGCTAAGCAGGAGAAGCCAGGCAGAGATGCAACACTTCCCAAGAAACATTGACAACTGGCAAGGACTAATGAGTAGTGTTGAGCGATACCGTCCGATATTTGAAAGTATCGGTATCGGATGGTATCGGCCGATATCCGAAAAATATAGGATATCGCCGATACCGATATCCGATACCAATACAAGTCAATGGGACACAAATATCGGAAGGTATTCCTCTATGGTTCCCAGGGTCAGAAGGAGAGGAAACTCTCCTTCAGGCCCTGGGATCCATATTCATGTGTAAAATAAAGAATAAAAATAAAAAATATTGATATACTTACCCTCGGACGCGCCCTGGTTGTAACCGCTGCAACCACCATGATTCCCTTCCTAAGAATGAGCGCGTAAAGGACCTTCGATTACGTCGCGGCTTGGGATTGGTCGCGTGACTGCTCATGTGACTGCTCACGCGACCAATCACAAGCCGCGACGTCATCGAAGGTCCTTCACGCGCTCATTCTTAGGAACAGAAGCATGGCGGTTGCAGCGGTTACAACCAGGGCGCGTCCAAGGGTAAGTATATCAATTTTTTTTTTTTATTCTTTATTTTACACATCAATCTTCATCCCGATACCGATTCCCGATATCGCAAAAATATCGGAACTCGGTATCGGAATTCCGATACCGCAAATATCGGCCGATACCCGATGCTTGCGGTATCGGAATGCTCAACACTACTAATGAGTCCTGCAAACCTAAATACCCCAGTCAGAACTGCAATCAGCAGATACACCTGTCCAGGACTGCAGCCCAGGGACAACTGCATTACCACCTACAACCACTGGACGGAGCCCAAAAGCAGAATTCACAACAGGTGTGTGAGACTGCAGGGAAAATCAGGCCCACTGTATTACAGTACACAGCTTCAGTGGCAGACAGTGGCTGACAGATATGCCACAAACAGGACTGACGCAGATGCACACACTGGTAATATAAATCTCAGTCTTTATGTGTACGAGACAGCAGAAAAATCAGGCCCACTGTATTACACTACACAGTTTGATTGGCAGAAAGAAGCTGACAGATATGCCACTAACAGGACTGACGCAGATGCACACACTGGCAATATAAATCTCCCTTTTTGTATATCGGAGACTAGTGAATAAATCAGGCCCACTGTATTACAGTATAGTTTCTGTGACAGAAAATGACTGACAGATACCACAGACAGGACTGGTGCAGATGCACAGATTTGCCAATATTAATCTCCCCTTTTTTTATATGGGAGACTAGTGAATAAATCCGGCCCACTGTATTACAGCATAATTTCTGTGGCAAAAAATGACTGACAGATACCACAGACAGGACTGGCACAGATGCACAGATTTGCCAATATTAATCTCCCCTTTTTTTATATGGGAGACTAGTGAATAAATCAGGCTCACTGTATTACAGTATAGTTTCTTTTGCAGAAAATGACTGACAGAGATACCACAGACAGGACTGGCGCAGATGCACTGATTGGCAATATAAAAATACAGGCCCACTGTTTTACACTACACAGTTTCAGGGGCAGAAAGTGGCTTGAAGATATATATATATATATATATATATATATATATATATATATATATATATATATATATATATATATATATATATATATGGGATTGTACTACAATTACTATCTCCCTACAATAATCTCAGAAACGTATGGCAGGCAGCAATAAAAAGGACTGTTGCACACAAAAGTGTGGACAAGCAAACAAGATAGCTGTGCAGAAAGGAAGGAGCAACAGGATTTGTGCTTTGAAAAAAGCAGTTGGTTTGCACAGTGGCGTACAAACAGCAATGCAGCTATCAGGGAGCCTTCTAGGGCAGCCCAATAAGCTACAGAGCTGATGAAGAAAAATCTAGCCTCCACTGTCCCTGCAAAGAAAAGGTGGTGTTGGACAGTGGAAATCGCTACAGCACAAGCGGTTAGAGGGTTAATGTACCCTGCCTAACGATATCCCTGCCTCTGATGAAGCGGCAGCAACCTCTCCCTATGCTCAGATCAGCAGCAGTAAGATGGCAGTCTGTGTGCACGCCCCTTTATAGCCCCTGTGACGTGGCAGAAAGCAAACCAATCACTGCCATGCCCTTCTCTAAGATGGTGGGGACCAGGACCTATGTCATCATGCTGCCCACACTCTGCATCCACCTTCATTGGCTGAGAAATGGCGCTGAACGCATCATATTAAACGCGACTTTGGCGTGAAGATCGCGTACCGCATGGCCGATCCCACGCTGGGATCGGATCGGGTTTCATGAAACCCAACTTTGCCAAAATTTGGCGACTTATGAAAATGACCGATCCGTTTCGCTCAACCCTAGTGGGCATTACAGAACTTCTTGCGGTCAAGTTGGCTTTTGAAGAATGGAGGCATTTTTGGGAGGGGGTGGTTGTTAGGGTTGTCGGAACGCACCAAATGTATATATTTATTTAGAAGAAGTTGGTGCGTTCGCAACCCGGGATCCACCGTTCAAGAAAGAACCTGCTGCTAGATATGGCGGTACAAAAAGCAGTATAAACAGACTCTGTCACTTCACAGAGTCTGTTAGCAAAGATAACGCTGTGCCCTTTTTTCTTTGCTCACAGAGGAACACAGCTACATAGTAAAGCAGATGGTGGTCATGCAGTCAAATGCAAACATGAAACTCCTCGCCAGAGGTGCCAGCATTCTAGGGGATTATTTCAGCCCGGTCCCTGAATACACACACACGAAACTCCTCGCCGGAGGTGCCAGCATTCTAGGGGCTTATTTCAGCCGGGTCCCTGACTGCATACAAACATGACCACACTGGCGCTGAGCTTGTACATAAATTGATACTAGTGCATGGCCGTGCAGCCATGCAAACCTTATATAGCTACAGCATGTACAGGACCTTCTTGGAAGGACCAATGAGAGGCTGCCACAGAGCCTGAGGAACTTCAGGACCTTCCTGGAGAACCAATGGGTCTTGCTGCAGTATCTGAGCATGTGACCCTTGATCTCCAATGAGAGATCTTACCCTGGGCATGCTCAGAAGGGGAAAAGCAGGACTTAGTCCCAAAAGCATCTGCTCGCCGCTGCCCAACACTGGCTTCAATGGCAGAAGCTGGAAAAGCAGCAGTAACCCTTTGCACAGAGTCAGACTGAGCGAGACGTTGGGACTGGTGTCTCCACTGAGCAGGCTCCACCGTGGCAGGAGAAGAATGGGGGACCGCAGCGGAGAGGGCCCGAGATTCCCCCCATGCAGAGGCGGGAACTCGACCCCTAACAGTGGTTCATCCTATTTCTGTGGTCAACGATCGTAAAAACCTAGCTTACATCAAGTCTGCAAAAAGATTCACCCCAAGGCAGGCCCGGTGGTTCCTTTTTTTTTTCTCGGTTTCAATTTTACATTACTTTTCGCTCGGGATCAAAAAATTTAAAGGCTGATGCATTATCCCATAGCTTTGATCCAGTGTCCCTTCACAAACCTCCATCCTCCATTATTCAAACTGGGGTGGTTGTGGCCAATATCTCATCTGAGTTGGAGAGAGAGATTTTTGAGGCTCAGTCTCTTGCTCCCAGTTCCAAGCCGGTTGGGAGATTGTTTGTCATTGAGCAATTTCATCTTACGCTCCTACGGTATGGCCCCCTTCCTTGTTAACGCTGGGTTTAACCTGCATTATGGAGAGTTTTCACACTTGGACTCTGGCTGCCCTGGGTCTGAGGGTACTGTGCAGCATTTGAAGGTCCTATGGGCTGAGGTTTGTTGTGGCATCTCCAAAGCTCAGGGATGGTACAAGTTTTTTGCTGACAAAAAAGGTGTCGGGTCCTATGTTCCAGGTTGGAGAAAAGGTGTGGTTGTCCACTCGTAATATATGACTCAAAGTTCCCTCTGCCAAGTTGGGTCCAAAATTTATTGGTCCATATGAAGTTGTGGAGATTATTAACCCAGTGGCCTATAGGTTGTGTCTCCCAGCTTCATTAAAAATTTCCAACGTGTTCCACAAGTCCCTGTTGAAACCCTTGGGAACTGTTGAGGAGAGTTCTTTGTCCACTGCTTCCCTAATATTGGTGGAGGGTCACTTGGAGTACGAGGTGAGATGCATCATAGAGTCCCGGTGGGTGTGCAGTACTTTTCAGTACTTGGTACACTGGAGGGGCTTTGGTCTGGAGGATCGGTCAGGGGTCCTGGCCCATTCTGTACATGCTGACCGTCTTTTCTGGTGTTTCATGCCAGGCATCCTGAGAAGCCTGGGAGTCCAGTGGCCCCCATTGAGAGGGGGGTACTGTCATGGTTTGTTCAGGATTTCTTTGGCTGTACTTCTAGGGTTATTTATGTGGCCTCTCTTTGGGTTGGGGAGGGCTATATTTACCCACCCCTGTGCTCTGCCTATTGTCAGTTATACATCCGATCGCGGCTGAGCAGCTGACCCCATGAATACTTGTGTGTATTGCTTATTGCTGTTTGTGTGCTTGTGTATGTCCTGGTCTGTAACCCATTTTCGCATTTGTCTCACGATTCGGTACTTCTCGTCATACTCCTGGTTTTGATCTCTGCTTTGTCCCCTGACTTCCTGCTCGTTAGTCCTTCTGGTACCTTGTGTCTCTCTCTGGCTTTTGACTCCTGCTTGTCTCTTACCACACTAGTAGTCTCTCCCCTTGGCTACCACACTGTCCTCTGGTCTGACTTTGGCATGCCTAACACTTCTCTTGGTTTCTATGGCTCCTGTTATCATCTCTGGGAGTTCAGGACCTAACCCCGCCTCCAACCACTCCCATGGTGGTCACGTGCTGCAAGTCCTGCTCATCTGCAAGCGTGCTCACAACAGCATCTCATGTCACAGCAGGAGTTCCCAGCTTTCCCAGCATGTCCACGGACACTCGTACAGACCTAGGGGGTAAGTCTGTTATGGTGTCCGTTACATTTTTTTTGATTGGTCCTGGCTAATTTTAAATGAAACTAATGCTATTCTTGCTATACTATGATTAAGGGCATCCTGGATGTCAGAAATTTGACAGTTTTTTCACCCTTTTTTATGGCTTGCTAAATCAAATCCTTGTTTCATTCAGCCGCTGGAAGTGTTGCTCTCTCTCTTTTTTCCTTTTTCTAGGCTGACTTCAATGGTGAGCTTTCAAGCGTCCATTTTACACCCGATTTTTCATCTTGATAGTAACATAGTTAACAAGGCCAAAGAAAGACCTTTGTCCATCCAGTTCAGCCTATATTCTGTCAGAATAAATCCCCAGATCTACATCCTAAAGAACCTAATGATTGTAAGATACAATAATGTTATGCTCCAGGAGGACATCCAGGCCTCTCTTGACTCATCCAGAAAGTTTTTCTCTAGTTTGCCTCATGAGTTCAAAACAAAAGCAGCAACAGGGCTTTTACTTGAGGGAGATGCTTAACACCAATGCAAAAACTTCTTCAACTGTAAAATGCTATCCAAGCAAAACGCACCAATGTCCTTGGATGGACTCGAACCACCAACCTATCAGTTAACTGCCAAACGCACTAACCGATTGCGCCACAGACTTTCCCTTTTGTTTATTAGATGAACCATCAGTTCCTTTATTTGGTTGTTGAAGATTTTGTTCAATGAGACGAGAATAAATTCTCCAAGTGCCATTAGGGGTTTTTACCCAATTGTGGCGTGTAGATGAAGCAATGACAATAATATAATATGAGAAATTTCACAGATATGAAGTTCCAAAAATAACACTTGAAGTTGATTGAATTCTAGTCATCATTTAATTTATAGTATATTTTGTTTAAGAGGGTAAGTGCAAAGTGTATAGTGGTGTGTCTATGAAATGAAAAAGGCAAAAATTAATCATAAAATCATGAAATATTTCTGTACTTTTGTATACTAAAATGAGCAAATAAACTGTGAGCTGTAAAATGATGATAATTTATCACTTTAAGTATCTATGACTAAATTAATATAACCTTTCTGAGGAAACATAAAGAAAGTAGAACTTGCATCAAGCACAGTATATTGAAATTTTTATTTTTCTCTATTCCCACTTACCATCTAAATAAACCAATTCCAAAAGTGTAACTGCTTGGGACTGAGGTTTTGGGGTGAAAGCAAATCTGTCACCCCATTTTAGGCCTATAATCTGCAGCCACCGCCAGCAGTGGTTTATCTACCACATTCTGTAATGCTGTAGATAAGCCCCCCGATGTAACCTGTAAGATAAGAAAAACAAGTTAGATTATACTCACTCAGGGGTAGTCCCAGTGCGGTCCGGTCCAATGGGCATCTTGGTCCGGCGCCTCCCTTCTTCATATGATGACGTTCTTTGCTTCCTGTTGCGGCTCCTGCGCAGGCGTACGTTGTCTGCCCTGTTGAGGGCAGAGCAAAGTACTGCAGTGCACAGGCGCTGGGCCTCTCAGACATTTCCCAGCGCCTGCGCACTACAGTACTTTGCTCTGCCCTCAACAGAGTACACCTGCGCAGGAGCCATGACAGGAAGAAAAGAAGAGGACGTTATCGTATGAAAATGGCGCCGGACCCGGACCACGACGCCCATCAGACCGGACCGCAGCAGACCACCCCTGGGTTAATATAATCTAACTTGTTTTTCTTATCTTACAAGTTACATCAGGGGCTTATCTACAGCATTAAAGAATGCTGTAGATAAGCCCCTGATGGCGGTAGCCGCAGCTTATAGGCCTAAAATGGGGTGACAGATTTTCTTTAAGCGATAGTTCATTTAACTTCTTAGGTTATTTATTCCCATATAGGTATAAAGTTGTGTTAGATACTATTAAGTATTTTTTTTTATTCTGAACTATAAAACAAGTAGAATTTATGTTAATGTAAGATTTTATGAAGACTTCATTTTTGACAGAAGAAAATGAAAAATGAAGTGCTCTGTTTTTACCTGGACTAGCCAATCAGACAATCTGAGCACATAGCCTCATTTGCTGCAAGAGGCAAAAAGATTATAATATTTACTATACTTATTAATTGGAAGAGAGTATAAGAAAATAAATCTTATTTTTGTTGTCCTTTTAGATGTATACTATGATGTGTGCGCAAAGTCAGGCTTGTCATTTCGTCCGTACTCTACTTACTCATCTCCACAACATTATTTTCACACTCCAGCGGGCATACAGATATTCTCCAGTGCATCAAAACCTATATGAGCCATCCTGAATTAATTACCTCTTTCAATCTCAGTTCGGTAATAAGTCTCTGTGGGAATTGATAGAATTAAAAAAAGTTCCTGGCAGACTAAGTTGAAACAGCGTTGAGCATTCTGTTGAAGTGTAGCAGTTTATTCCATACAGATAACTTACACAGTTGAGAAATGCACAAATGTCTTGCTGTGTTAGAAGAAGTACATTGTGATACATTGATATATCTCTACACTATATTAGCTGTGGTGTGGCTTCTATAATACTTGTGTCTTCAAATGTGGAAAGGGTGCCACCTTAAGCATCATTGCTTGGGTGTGACTGCTAATTCTGCTGCTCCTATAACTACAAATCAAATATTCAATGCTTGCACATATAACACCCACATGGTACTGCTGCATTTTTGAGTTTCCTTGCTGATGCAGATTTGCACCCATGTATTGAATTCACAATGTAAGGAGGCGCTGACAGTTTTTTTTTTTCAGATTATATTCTGTCATAAAGTTTCATCAGTTTTACTTTTCGATCACGTACCCCATTACTTTAGTGCTCACTAGCAAAATATTAGTCAGTTGCGGAATATTCATTTTCCAAGTATTTTAGGTAAGATAAAATGTTTTGACTACAAAGGCTTATGATAATTTTATCTTCTCTTCCTTTCCTTTCCAAAGCTTAAAGGTGCCGTCACATTTAGCGACGCTCCAGTGATATAGACAACGATCCGACCTAAACTAGATTGCTGGAGCGTCGCTGTTAGGTCGCTGCAGAGACGTCAAACACAGCAACTCCAGAACAATGCAGGAGCGATCCAGTGACGTACTTATCGTTCTCGCTGGTTGTTAGCTCTGTGAAAAAACATTGCAGGTATCGTTGCTTTTGCTGTCAAACATGACAAATCACGCCGACCTGATGACGAAATAAAGTTCTGGACTTTCAGCTACGACCAGCGATGTCACAGCAGGATCCTGATCGCTGCTGCGTGTCAAACCCAACGAGATCGCTATCCAGGACGCTGCAACATCACGGATCGTTATCGTTCTCGTTGTAAAGTTGCTCAGTGTGAAGGTACCTTTAGGCATACTAGAAAAAACAAGAAAAAATTGGAGCGCACTTACCCAGGTAAAATGGTCACCACTTTATTAGGACATTATACAAAAAGCAGGGAAGGGGGTGGACAAAAGTCGGATGACGGCCGTTTCGTGCAGCACGGCACTTCAACGGGTCCGACTTTTGTCCACCCCCTTCCCTGCTTTTTGTATAATGTCCTAATAAAGTGGTGACCATTTTACCTGGGTAAGTGCGCTCCAATTTTTTCTTGTTTTTTCTTCTATGGACTGTGTATGCACTTGTTGGACGCAGCACCCCGTTGGTAACATACAGGAGATTGTCAGCCATAGCACCTATTAGTGTGGTTTAAGGTATCGAGCACATTGGTGTTAGCTAACTGCAACAGTGCGGAGGTGAATCTTCTTTGATGTATAGACCTTTAGGCATACTATTTACAATTGTCTCTGAGCGTCCATACAGGGACATGAGAGGTTTCTCATGCACATTTTTAGTGCACATATTCAGAAGCAGCAGCATGAAGGGCATTATATAGCAGGATTGAGTAGTATTGCTGTGAATCCATCTTTTGGATGAGTTAAACACTTACTAGAAATCAACTGTTTCATCTGTATGCATTTCTCTATCACTCTGAAACTTCTGCCACCTACCCACTCCCCACCCTATAGACTATTTTATTAACTGTGTATAACTTTCTTGATTATACCTAATCATTACTAACTCCTGAAAGGAAAAAGTTCATCTGGGTAAAGTCTGGTAACCTTTGTGGCCATTCAACCAGGCCTTCTGTAGACCTATATACTTATTGTAATAAACAATAATATGAATAGTCACTGCATATCTACAAATGCACCACCGCCGTGATATGTTAAATTGTCCCTTTTTCACAAATGTAAAAATAAGCACCTTTCTAAGTAGTATTTATTATTTTCTAACATTGTGTTGCTTTTGATTCTAAATAACAGCTTCACATAACTTTTTTTTTGTTTGTTTTCATCATATGTAGCATCAGGGTAGGGAATATTGTATATCAGATTGTAGAAAGCAAGGGAAGTAGCCAAGATTTTAGATAATACTAATCAAACAGACTGGAGTGTAAAGAAGTGCAGATATTTCCCACAGCATAGGGCAGACAAAATGCCTCAGGTTCTGTAATAAAGAGACTGTACTGGAGTAAAGCTGAGCAAATACAGCCTTTCGGATTCACAGACCCTACATCCAGCATCTATTACCATGAGGGACACTCTGACATGCCTGAAGTCAGGGCTAGCGGAGCGCACCGAGAAAATAGAGATGTTTATTATAAATGGTTCGCAGCCCGGGGTCCACCGTGCAGGAGGAAACTGCTGCTAGCGAATGGCGGCACTGTTTGGCGGTATAGACTAGCTCTGTTACTCCACACAGTAGCCATGAAAGGGAAGCACTGCACCCTGTTAGCCTCACAGGAGCACAAGCTTACTGCCAAGCTGATAGCAGTCAGTGGTTATGCAACACGCAATCTCCTCACCGGAGAAGCCGGTATTCTAGGGGCTTATTTCAGCAGGGGCCCTGAACACACTCATGCAATCTCCTCACCGGAGGTGCCGATATTCTAGGGGCTTATTTCAGCTGAGTCCCTGAACACACTCATGCATAACCACACTGGAGCAAAGCACATATATAAATTGACACTAGCGCATGAACCAATGAGAGACTGCCATACCTGATCATGTGACCCTAAATCTCCACTGAGTGATCTTGCCCTGGGCATGCTCAGTGTGTGCAAAGCAGGACTTAGTCCTATCACTTAAAGGACCTTCCTGAAAGGACCAATGGTCTTAGCTGCAGTATCTGACCATGTGACCCTCAATCTCCACTGAGAGATCTTACTCAGGGCATGCTCAGAATGAGAAAAGCAGGACTTAGTCCCAGAAGCGTCTGCTCGCCGCTGCCCAGCACTGACTTCAATGGCAGAAGCCGGAAAAGCAGCAGTAACTCTTTGTACAGAGTGGGACTGAGCAAGACGCTGGGACTGATGTCTCCACTAAGCAGGCTCCACTGCAGCAGGAGAAGAATGGGAGACCGCAGCGGAGATGGCCCGAGATTCCCCCTGTGCAGAGGCGGGAACTCGACCCCTAACATGTACCACTAATAAATGTAAAAAAAAAAAATCCCCAATAAAATGTCTATTACCCTCAAAGTAATGACAAATTGGCAGCACAGCTATTGAGAGAACCATACAACACCCATCGCCTGTCTAAGGTCTCACTCCTAACTTTGATTAAGTCCGATAAAGGCAATCCTTTTAAAATAGGATTGCTTTCGTACCAAGTTAATCCTATGCTCTGTTCTCAATGGCGTTTTTTTCCTGTTCCGATCTTTTCATGATCAGACAAAAAATTGCAGCATGCCAAATTCAGATAGCACAACCATATGAGTCAATGGTGCGTGTGAAACATCGCGCTGCACTTGAGTGATTCCCACCAATGCCAGCAGCCAAAGAAATGGAGACCTTTATTTTTCCATCTCCTCTGCAGAGCAGCAGTGTCAATAGCAAATTGCAGTCGGTGCTCTCACATTGAACGTGATATGCAAGTAGGACCCTGGCCTTAGTAGAAAATTAAAATACCCTGACCCTATAGCCTAAGCATACATACAGTAGTTAATGGCAATGAAAGATCCGTATAAATATTCTCCCACGCGTCCATTGATTCAACAGCTATACATATCTTCCATAGCTAATCTACACTTTTTTTTTGTTAAATGACAGATTCCAGTATTTGATTTTGCTTGTGTATTACAACATAACAGATCATCTACGTGCCTGTTTGCTTATATATTTTTTCCTTATAAGAACAATAAGTATTTTTAACTTCAAATTATTCTAAACATTCAAAATAAATTTCTGTATTATAAAATTTAGTATTCACAAAAAAAAGACATCCACTGTAACTATTCCCTGGAATCATACATGTTAAAAAATATTGTGCAAATGAGCTGTTCTTTTAAAATCAATTTCTTACCAAGGATGATACTACCCATGCCCTGTTTTCTCCTGGGGATTCAAAATGAACAAGTTTCCTAGCTACAGATAACACTGGGGAACACAATTTTTTAAGAGTTAGGTCAGACAACTGTTCTTAATTAATTTTTGGATTTTGAATCCAGAAATGATCTCAGTTTTTCTCTATCACATCAAGTTTTTGAACTATAGGATTTTTGTCTTCTCAAAACTATGTAAACTACTGTACCTAAAAAGTGTTTTGTTTTTTTAAATAGTACAAATATGAACAAAAAATGAAATATATAAGAAATAGGCATGACAAAGTTGTGACTACTCTTACAAGTTGCCACGTAGCTCTATATGAGTCGAATTGTAATCAGATAACAAGTCTTATTACAGATATCAGTGCAATTGTGCTTCTCTGGCAGGTAAGTTGTGTAGGAAAAACTTGACGTGCTAGAAAAAAACTTTGGAAACAATTTTTTTTTGTTAGGGAGTTATAAGGTTTAAAATTTGACCAGCAATTTCTCATTTTTACAACACCATTTGTTTTAGTGACCACATCACATTTGAAGTCATTTTGAGGGGTCTATATGATAGAAAATAACCAAGTGTGACACCATTCTAAAAACTGCACCCCTCGAGGTGCTCAAAACCATATTCAAGAAGTTTATTAACGTTTTGGAATGTTTTAAAAAAATGAACATTTAATTTTTTTTCACAAAAAATTTATTTCAGCTACAATTTATTTTATTGTACAAAGGGTAACAGGAGAAAATGGACCCCAAAAGTTGGTGTACAATTTATCATGAGTACCTTGATACCCCATATGTGGGGGTAAACAACTGTTTGGGCGCATGGCAGAGCTCGGAAGGGAAGGAGCGCCATTTGACTTTTCAATGCAAAATTGGCTGTAATTGAGATGGGACGCCATGTTGCTTTTGGGGAGCCACTAATGTGCCTAAACATTGAAGCCCCCCACAAGTGACACCATTTTGGAAAGTAGACCCCTATGTATAATATCTAGATGTGTTGTGAGAGCAACAGTTTTTGACGCAAGAGCCATGAAAATAAAAATTATTTTTTCTTCCACAAAAATTATTTTTTAGATCTCAGTTTTGTATTTTACCAAAGGTAACAGGAGAAATTGGACCCCAAACGTTGTTGTGCAATTTGTCATGAGTACGCTGATATCCCATATGTGGGGAGTAACCACCCTTGGGCACACGGCAGAGCTTGGAAGGGAAGGAGCGCCATTTGTAATGCAGACTTAGATGGAATGGTCTGCAGGTGTCACATTGTGTTTGCAGAGCCCCTAATGCACCTAAACAGTAGAAACCCCCTACAAGTGACCCCATATTGGAAACTAGACCCCCAAGGAACTTATCTAGATGTGTTGTGAGAACTTTGAACCCCCAAGTGTTTCACTACAGTTAATAACGCAGAGCCGTAAAACTAAAAAATCATTTTTTCCACAAAAATTATCTTTAACACCCAGTTTTATATTGTTCCAAGGGTAACAGGAGAAACTGGTCACCAAAAGTTGTTTTCCAATTTGTCCTGAGGACGCTGATACCCCATATGTGGGGGAGAACCACCGTTTGGGCACATGGCAGAGCTCGGAAGTGAAGGAGCGCCATTTGGAATGCAGACTTAGATGGATTGGTCTGCAGGCGTCACATTGCATTTGCAGAGCCCCTGATGTACCTAAACAGTAGAAACCCCCCACAAGTGACCCCATATTGGAACCTAGACCCCCCAAGGAACTTATCTAGATGTGTTCTGAGAACTTTGAACACACAAGTATTTCAGTACAGTTTATAATGCAGAGCCGTGAAAATAAAAAATCATTTTTTTTCTACAAAAATGGTTTTTTATCCCCCCAAATATTTATTTTCCAAAGGGTAACAAGGGAAATTGGACCCCAAAAGTTGTTGTCCAATTTGTCCTGAGTACGCTGATACCCCTGTTTGGGCGCACGGTAGAGCTCGGAAGGGAAGGAGCACTGTTTTACTTTTTCAATGCAGAATTTGAGGGAATTGAGATCGGACACCATGTCGCGTTTGGAGAGCCCCAGATGTTCCAAAACAATGGAAACCCCCAATTGTAACTGAAACCCTAACCCAAACACACTCCTAATCCCAACCACACCCTTAACCCCAACCCTAACCACACCCGTAACTCCAACACACCCATAACCCTAATCCAAACCATAACCCTAACCACACCCCTAACCCTGACACACCCCTAACCCTAACCCCCACCGTAAATGTAATCCAAACCCTACCCCAGCCCTAACCCTAACCCTAGCCTTAACCCTAACCCTAACCCTAATGGGAAAATGGAAATAAATAAATTTTTTTATTTTTTTTAATCCTTCTCTAACTAAGGGGGTGATGAAGAGGGATTTGATTTACTTTTATAGCGGCTTTTTAGCGGATGTTTATGATTGGCAGCTGTCACACAATAAAAGACGCTTTTTATTGCAAAAAATATTTTTTTGCGTTATCACATTTTGAGAGCTATAATTTTTCCATATTTTGGTCCACAGAGTCATGTGAGGTCTTGTTTTTTGCGGGACGAGTTGACGTTTTCATTGGTAACATTTTCGGGCACGTGACATTTTTTATCAATTTTTATTCTGATTTTTGTGAGGCAGTATGACCAAAAACCAGTTATACATGAATTTTTTTTGGGGGGGGCGTTTATACCATCCCACGTTTGGTAAAATGGATAAAACAGTTTTATTCTTCGGGTCAGTACGATTACAGTAATACCTCATTTAGATTATTTTTTAATGTTTTGGCGCTTTTATACGATAAAAACTATTTTATAGAAAAAATAATTATTTTTGCATCTCTTTATTCTGAGGACTTTAATTTTTTTTTTTTTTTCATTGATGACGCTGTATGGTGGCTCGTTTTTTGCGGGACAAGATGACGTTTTCAGCGGTATCATGGATATTTATATCTGTCTTTTTGATCGCGTGCTATTCCACTTTTTGTTTGGCAGTATGATAACAAGGGGTTGTTTTTTGCCTCATTTTTGTAGTTTTTTTACGGTGTTCACTGAAGGGGTTAACTAGTGGGGCAGTTTTATAGGTCGGGTCATTCCGAACACAGTGATACTTAATATGTGCACTTTTATTATTTTTTTATTTAGATAATGGAATGTATTTATTGGAACAATATATATATTTTTATATTTATTTAGGATTTTTTTTTTTTTACACATGTAGAAAATTTTTTTTGACTTTGCCCTAGGGGGGCATCATGTTATAGTGACAGATCGCTGATCTGACCAAAAAACGCCTCTCAAAAATACTACAAGTTGCATTTTTGAAAATGAATGCATGCAGTAAAAAAAACGCATGCGATTGAAAACGCGACCAAACGCGTACACAAAAAAACGCATGCGTTTTCAATGTTAAATATTGTGCAAAAAACGCAGCAGACAAAAACGCAAGTGTGAAACCACCCTTAATGAGCTTTTCTATATTACTAAAACATTTCATTATAAATTAAAAATTTGGTATTGTGCCATTCTACTGTAAAAAAAAAAAGTTTCCTTTGAACCACCCTATTTTCCGCTGTCTGTCACTATGGTATATGTTTTTACACTTTCAGCTTTCACTAAACTTTGTTTTAATTTATCCCAATAAGAAAAAGAATGGTTGTTAGTTTAGAGAAAAGCACAACACAGGAATTAGCAAGGCTTTTAGGGTAAAAAAAAGATCACAAATTTGTTGCAAAGATGCTTGAGTTTTTGCTATTTTTAAGTAATTGTCACTTTTAACCCCTTCCCGACCTGTGACACAGCGTATGCGTCATGAAAGTCGGTGCCAATCCGACCTGTGACGCATATGCTGTGTCACAGAAAGATCGCGTCCCTGCAGATCGGGTGAAAGGGTTAACTCCCATTTCACCCGATCTGCAGGGACAGGGGGAGTGGTAGTTTAGCCCAGGGGGGGTGGCTTCACCCCCTCGTGGCTACGATCGCTCTGATTGGCTGTTGAAAGTGAAACTGCCAATCAGAGCGATTTGTAATATTTCACCTAAAAAATGGTGAAATATTACAATCCAGCCATGGCCGATGCTGCAATATCATCGGCCATGGCTGGAAATACTAATGTGCCCCCACCCCACCCCACCGATCGCCCCCCCAGCCCCCCGAACTGTGGCCCGCTCCCCTCCGTCCTGTGCTCCGCTCCCCCGTCCTCCTGTCCGCTCCCCCCGTGCTCCAATCACACCCCCCCGTGCTCCAATCAAACCCCCCCGCACTCCGATCCCCCCCGTGCTCCGAACCACCCCCCCTGCACACCGATCCACCCCCCCTGCACACCGATCCACCCGCCCGCACACCGATCACTCTCCCCCATGCTCCGATCCCTCCCCCCCGTGCTCCGACGCCCCCCCGTGCCCTGATCTCCCCCCCCTGTGCCCTGATCTCCCCCCCTTATACTTACCGATCCTGGCGGGGTCCGTCCGTCTTCTTCCCCGAGCGCCGCCATGTTCCAAAATGGTGGGCGCATGCGCAGTGCGCCCGCCGAATCTGCCGGCCGGCAGATTCGTTCCAATGTGAATTTTGATCACTGTGATATAATCTATCACAGTGGTCAAAATAAAAAAACAGTAAATGACCCCCCCCATTTGTCCCCCATAGATAGGGACAATAATAAAATAAAGAATTTTTTTTTTTTTTCACTAAGGTTGGAGTTAGAACTAGGGGTAGGGTTAGGGGTAGGGTTAGGGGTAGGGGTAGGGTTAGGGGTAGGGTTAGGGGTAGGGTTAGGGTTAGGGTTTCGGTATGTGCACACATATTCTGGTCCTCTGCGGATTTTTCCGCAGCGGATTTGATAAATCTGCAGTGCTAAACCGCTGCGGATTTATGGCAGATTTACCGCGGTTTTTCTGCGCATTTCACTGCGGTTTTACAACTGCGATTTTCTATTGGAGCAGTTGTAAAACCGCTGTGGAATCCGCAGAAAGAAGTGACATGCTGCGGAATGTAAACCGCTGCGTTTCCGTGCAGTTTTTCCGCAGCATGTGTACAGCGATTTTTGTTTCCCATAGGTTTACATTGAACTGTAAGCTCATGGGAAACTGCTGCGGATCCGCAGCGTTTTCCGAAGCGTGTGCACATACCTTTAGAATTAGGCTATGTGCACACGGTGCGGATTTGGCTGCGGATCCGCAGCGGATTGGCCGCTGCGGATCCGCAGCAGTGTTCCATCAGGTTTACAGTACCATGTAAACCTATGGAAAACCAAATCCGCTGTGCCCATGGTGCGGAAAATACCGCACGGAAACGCTGCGTTGTATTTTCCGCAGCATGTCAATTCTTTGTGCGGATTCCGCAGCGTTTTACACCTGTTCCTCAATAGGAATCCGCAGGTGAAATCCGTAGTAAATCCGCAGGTAAAACGCAGTGCCTTTTACCCGCGGATTTTTCAAAAATGGTGCGGAAAAATCTCACACGAATCCGCAACGTGGGTACATAGCCTTAGGGTTAGGGTTGGGTTGGAATTAGGGTTGTGGTTAGGGTTAGGGGTGTGTTGGGGTTAGGGTTGTAGTTAGGGGTGTGTTGCGGTTAGGGTTGTGGTTAGGGTTACGGCTACAGTTGGGATAAGGGTTAGGGGTGTGTTGGCGTTAGAATTGAGGGGTTTCCACTGTTTAGGCACATCAGGGGGTCTCCAAACACAACATGGCGCCACCATTGATTCCAGCCAATCTTTTATTCAAAAAGTCAAATGGTGCTCCTTCCCTTCCGAGCCCCGACGTGTGCCCAAACAGTGGTTTACCCCCACATATGGGGTATCAGTGTACTCAGGACAAACTGGGCAACAATTACTGGGGTCCAATTTCTCCTGTTACCCTTGAGAAAATAAAAAATTGCTTGCTAAAACATCATTTTTGAGGAAAGTAAAATGATTTTTTATTTTCACGGCTCTGCGTTGTAAACGTCTGTGAAGCACTTGGGGGTTCAAAGTGCTCACCACATATCTAGATAAGTTCCTTGGGGGGTCTAGTTTCCAAAATGGGGTCACTTGTGGGGGGTTTCTACTGTTTAGGCACACCAGGGGCTCTGCAAACGCAACGTGACGCCCGCAGACCATTCCATCAAAGTCTGCATTTCAAAACGTCACTACTTGACTTCCGAGCCCCGACATGTGCCCAAACAGTGGTTTACCCCCACATATGGGGTATCAGCGTACTCAGGACAAACTGGACAACAACATTTGCGGTCCAATTTCTCCTATTACCCTTGGCAAAATAGGAAATTCCAGGCTAAAAATCATTTTTGAGGAAAGAAAAATTATATTTTATTTTCATGGCTCTGCATTATAAACTTCTGTGAAGCACCTGGGGGTTTAAAGTGCTCAATATGCATCTAGATAAGTTCCTTGGGGGGGTCTAGTTTCCAAAATGGGGTCATTTGTGGGGGAGCTCCAATGTTTAGGCACACGGGGGCTCTCCAAACACGACATGGTGTCCGCTAACGATGGAGATAATTTTTCATTCAAAAAGTCAAATGGCGCTCCTTCCCTTCCGAACCTTACCATGTGCCCAAACAATGGTTTACTCCCACATGTGAGGTATTGGTGTACTCATGAGAAATTGCCCAACAAATTTTAGGATCCATTTTATCCTGTTGCCCATGTGAAAATGAAAAAAATTGAGGCTAAAAGAATTTTTTTGTGAAAAAAAAGTACTTTTTCATTTTTACGGATCAATTTGTGAAGCCCCCGGGGGTTCAAAGTTCTCACTATGCATCTAGATAAGTTCCTTGGGGCGTCTAGTTTCCAAAATGGGGTCACGTGTGGGGGAGCTCCAATTTTTAGGCACACGGGGGCTCTCCAAACGTGACATGGTGTCCGCTAAAGAGTGGAGCCAATTTTTCATTCAAAAAGTCAAATGGCGCTCCTTCCCTTCCAAGCCCTGCCGTGCGCCCAAACAGTGGTTTACCCCCACATATGAGGTATCAGCGTACTCAGGACAAATTGGACAACAACTTTCGTGGTTCAGTTTCTCCTTGTACCATTGGGAAAATAAAAAAAATGTTGCTAATAGATAATTTTTGTGACTAAAAAGTTAAATTTCATTTTTTCCTTCCATGTTGCTTCTGCTGCTGTGAAGCACCTGAAGGGTTAAAAAACTTCTTGAATGTGGTTTTGAGCACCTTGAGGGGTGCATTTTTTAGAATGGTGTCACTTTTGGGTATTTTCAGCCATATAGACCCCTCAAACTGACTTCAAATGTGAGGTGGTCCCTAAAAAAAATGGTTTTGTAAATTTCGTTGTAAAAATGAGAAATCGCTGGTCAAATTTTAACTCTTATAACTTCCTAGCAAAAAAAAATTTTGTTTCCAAAATTGTGCTAGTGTAAAGTAGACATGTGGGAAATGTTATTTATTAACTATTTTGTGTCACATAACTCTCTGGTTTAACAGAATAAAAATTCAAAATGTGAAAATTGCGAAATTTTCAAAATTTTCGCCAAATTTCCGTTTTTATCACAAATAAACGCAGAATTTATTGACCTAAATTTACCACTAACATGAAGCCCAATATGTCACGAAAAAACAATCTCAGAACCGCTAGGATCCGTTGAAGCGTTCCTGAGTTATTACCTCATAAAGGGACACTGGTCAGAATTGCAAAAAACGGCCAGGTCATTAAGGTCAAAATAGGCTGGGTCATGAAGGGGTTAAAAAGTGAATGCTACCTGGGAGTTGCTAACTATGCAAACTCTTTTTAACAGAGGTGCAAAAAAAAGTCACAAATGTGACTAGTGTGACACGTGTGCTTGAGTACAAACTGTAAAGTAACAGTAAGTAACTGTAACTTTAAAATAGACTTTTAGACAAACGTTATATGTAAAAGTGCACAAAATATATAAAAACATGACATTTTGATGAATGCCATAAATACTGGCAAAAAAACCACAAAAGTGTCATAATCCAGACCGGGTTTTGACTCCTGCTTTCCCTTTTTCCCGAAAACACAAAAAAGCACAGTAAAACCAAAAACACTTGCAAAAAATTCACAATGAACCGCAAGTGCTAGTAAAAGATTTTAAAAAAAGGGTATTTGGTTGATATGTTTTTTGCAAAAAATGTATACTAAGCCGCTCTATTAAACGTCAAGGTATACCCGTATCAGAGCAGTCCTAACTAATGTATGTAATCCCTATCTGATGTATTTAAAAACCTGGTCATCTGTACAATACCTGTATGAGCAGGGTTCAGAAAGGAAATGTCCAATGTGGGCACACTGGATAGAACAGCTCTTGTGCGCATGGCTCCAAAAAAGAGGGATGGAGGCTTCCCCAGTTTTGTGGACACAAGAGAACAATCATGTAAAACAGGAAAACATGAGCTGTGCACACAGTGAACAAGCCTGTAGAGACATGTTCACATCACCAAGAGACTTGAAAACACAAAAAAGCACAGTGAAACCAAAAACACTCTGTTGCAACAGTGTTTTTGGTTTTACTGTGCTTTTTTGTGTTTACAAGTCTCTTGATGGCGTGAACATGTCTCTACAGGCTTGTTCACTGTGCGCACGGCTCGGTATAGCGGCTTAGTATACATTTTTTGCAAAAAACGTAACAACCAATACCCTGTTTTTTCCATCTTTTTACTAGCACTTGCTGTTCACTGTGATTTTTTTTGCAACAGAGTGTTGTTGGGTTCACTGTGCTCTTTTGTGTTTTCAAGTCTCTTGGTGGTGTGAACATGTCTCTACAAATATGATATATGATATGTTTAAAATATCCATTTTTCTAACAAATGATTGGGGATGGGCGGTCCCCTGGATGTTAGGGTCTGGCACGTTCACTCAAACAGTTAATCAAAGTTCAGATCCAAGTACCAGAACAGTGCATGGACCCAAACCTGAACCCAGACCCTATTCTCTTGAATGGAAGGCCTGAACATCCAGTATTTGCCATGCTGTCATGTACATGACAGAGTGGCAAAGACTGCTTCTGATCCGCAGTAAAATTATTGCCGCTGGTCACACAGCTGTGATTGCCTCGCTGTCAAATGACAGCATGAGTCTGCAGCTATGATCTTAGGTAGAAAAGTTAACCTTCGGGCACTGGCGTTGGCTGATCGGAATGCTATTCTCATCAGCCTATGCCTGCTGCCACTAAAGATAGCGATAGCAGGCAGCAGCTTATTCATCAGCCGGTGCCTGCACTCTAAATAAATAATTATAAAAAAGAAACTAGCATGGTTTCCTCTGAGTTTTTGATAACCAGCCAGGCAAACCTGACAGCTTGGGGTTGCAACCCTCATGTGATAAAGTTAGCAAGGTTGGTTACCAAGAATAGAACAGTCCCCATGCATTTTTTTTTATTATTTCTGGTGTTTTGCTCAGCTATTCTCACTTGCCCTGTGGTGGTGGCAAGTGGGGTTCATATTTGTGGGGTTATTGTCACCTTTGTATTGTCCAGTGACATCAAGCCTATGACTGATTAATGGATAGGCCCAAGGGTTATTAACTCTCTTGATCAAAGTTTGAAGAATTATTAGCAAGTGTAACAGAGGGATCCAGGATTCTTGAAATTGCTAAGATATTTGAACGTGATCATAGAACCCCCAATAATTCTGTTGCAAATAGTCTACACGGTTACAAAAGCATATTAAAAAAAAAAGATGCACATTAACTACCAAAGATTTGATAAAATGTGAAGTGAACAGGAAGATATTTTCCTCCAATGTATTCATATTTCAAAGCTGCAACCTCCTTGGAAGGCCAAGAAGTACAAGGTGTTCAGTGCTCATAGACATTGCCTAGGTAAGGGAGGCTAATATTTGACCACCAGTAAACATGAATGACTTGTAACGTCAAAAATGGATAAATAAATTTCTAGCTAAGAAGTGGAGTGCAATGGAACATTGTCCTACATAAAAAGTATGGTTTTCTTGAATGATGCAAAGTTTTTCCTCTATCACTGTTTGAAGAAAGCGTGATCTAAAAACTACCAGTAACTTTAACCCCTTCGCGCCACGCGCCGTACTAGTACTGCGCTGCCGGCACTGCATTTGTGCCAGCAGCAGTACTAGTACGGCGCACCGATCACCGCGGTCTCGCGCTGAGCGCCACGGTGATCGGGTGCGTGTGTCAGCTGTATATGACAGCTGACACCCCGCAGCAATGCCCACGATCGGCGCTATCGCCGATCGCGGGCATTTAACCCCTCTGATGCCGCTGTCAGTAGTGACAGCGGCATAGAGGGGGATTGCGCAGGGACGGGGGCTCCCTGCGCTCTCCCACCGGAGCAACGCAATGAGATCACGTTGCTCCGGTGACCCGGAAGGAGTCCCCGGATCCAAGATGGCCGCCGGACTCCTTCCGGGTCATGAAATGACCTGGCTAGCCGGCGCCTGCTGAGAGCAGGCGCTGGAAAGCCAGCTAAACTGCCTGTCAGATCGTTGATCTGACAGTGTGCTATGCACAGTGTCAGATCAACTATCTGATCTACTACAGAGATGTCCCACCCTGGGACAATGTTAGAAAGTAAAAAAAAAAAAAAATAGAATGTGTAAAAAAAAAAAAAAAAAAAAAATCCCCAAATTAAAAAAAAAAAAACATTTCCCAATAAATCCATTTATGTATGTAAATAAAAAAAACAATAAATGTACACATATTTGGTATCGCCGCGTCCGTAACGACCTGCTCTATAAAACTATCCCACTAGTTAACCCCTTCAGTGAACACCGCAAAAAAAATAAATAAAAAACCATGCAAAAAACATTGCTTTATTATCATACAGGCGAACAAAAAGTGGAATAACACGCGATCAAAACGACGGATATAAATAACCATGGTACCGCTGAAAACGTCATCTTGTCCCGCAAAAAAAAGCCACCATACAGCATCATCAGCAGAAAAATAAAAAAGTTATAGCTCTCAGAATAATGTGATGCAAAAACAATTTTTTTTATATAAAATAGTTTTTATTGTGTAAAAGCGCCAAAACATAAAAAAAATTACATAAATGAGGTATCGCTGTAATCGTACTGACCTGAAGAATAAAACTGCTTCATCCATTTTACCACACGTGGAACGGTATAAACGCCCCCCCTAAAAGAAATTCAGGAATTGCTGGTTTTTGTTCATTCCGCCTCCCAAAGATTGGAATAAAAAGCGATCAAAAAATGTCATCTGCCCGAAAATGTTACCAATAAAAACATCAACTCGTCCCGCAAAAAACAAGATCTCACATGACTCTGTGGACCAAAATATGGATAAATTATAGCTCTCAAAATGTGGTGATGCAAAAACTATTTTTTGCAATAAAAAGCGTCTTTTAGTGTGTGACAGCTGCCAATCATAAAAATCCACCAAAAAACGCTATAAAAGTAAATCAAACCCCCCTTCATCACCCCCTTACTTACGGAAAAATAATAAAATGTAAAAAAATGTATTTATTTCCATTTTCCCATTAGGGTTAGGGCTAGGGTTAGGGCTAGGGTTAGGGCTAGGGTTAGGGTTAGGGGTGTGTTTGGAT
This sequence comes from Ranitomeya imitator, assembly GCF_032444005.1. Taxonomy (NCBI): domain Eukaryota; kingdom Metazoa; phylum Chordata; class Amphibia; order Anura; family Dendrobatidae; genus Ranitomeya; species Ranitomeya imitator. The sequence continues at coordinate 467,524,959 of NC_091286.1, forward strand.
TAGGGTTTCAGTTATAATTGGGGGTTTCCACTGTTTAGGCACATCAGGGGCTCTCCAAACGTGACATGGCGTCCGATCTCAATTCCAGCCAATTCTGCTTTGAAAAAGTAAAACCGTGCTACTTCCATTCTGAGTTCTCCTGTGTGCCCAAACAGTGGTTCCTCCCAACATATGGGGTATCAGCGTTCTCAGGACAAGTTGGACAACAACTTTTGGGGTCCAATTTGTCCTGTTACCCTTGGGAAAATAAAAACATAGAGGATAAAATATCATTTTCGTGTAAAAAAAAAAAAAATATTTTTTATTTTCACGGCTCTGCCTTATAAACTGTAGTGAAACACTTGTTGGTTCAAAGCTCTCACAACACATCTAGATAAGTTCCTTGGGGGGTCTAGTTTCCAATATGGGGTTACTTGTGGGGGGTTTCTACTGTTTAGGTGCATCAGGGGCTCTGCAAATGCAACATGACACCTGCAGTCCATTCCATCTAAGTCTGCATTTCAAACGGTGCTCCTTCCCTTCCGAGCTCTGCCATGCACTCAAACGGTGGTTCCCCCCCACATGTGGGGTATCAGCGTACTCAGGACAAATTGGACAATAACATTTGTGGTCCAATTTCTCCTGTTACCCTTGGGAAAAAAAATTGCGGGCTAAAACATCATTTTGTGGAAAGAAAAAATGATTTTTTAATTTTCACAATGCTACATTCTAAACTTTAGTGAAACAATTGGGGGTTAAAAGTGCTCACCACACATCTAGATAAGTTCCTTAGGGGGTCTTCTTTCCAAAATGGGGTCACTTGTGGGGGGTTTCCACTGTTAAGGCACGTCAGGGGCTCTCCAAATGCGACATGGCGTCCGATCTCAATTCCAGCCAATTTTGCATTGAAAAGTCAAATGGCACTCCTTCCCTTCCGAGCTCTGCCATGCGCTCAAACAGTGGTTTATCCCCATATATGAAGTATCGGCGTACTCAGGACAAATTGCACAACAACTTTTGGGGTCCAATTTATCCTGTTACCCTTGGGAAAATAAAAAAGATAATTTTTTGTGAAAATTAATATACATTTTTTTTTACGGCTCTACATTATAAACTTCTGTGAAGCACTTGGAGGTTCAAAGTGCTCACCACACATCTAGATTAGTTCCTTAGGGGGTCTACTTTCCAAAATCGTGTCACTTGTGGGGGTTTCCACTGTTTAGGCACATCAGGGGCTCTCCAATCGTGACATGGGCTCCGATCTCAATTCCAGCAAATCTTGCATTGAAAAGTCAAATGGCGCTCCTTCCCTTCCGAGCTCTGCCATGTGCCCAAACAGTGGTTTACCCCCACATATGGGGTATCGGCGTACTCAGGACAAATTGTACAACGACTTTTGTGGTCCAATTTCTCCTGTTACCCTTGGTAAAATGAAACAAACTGGACCTGAAGTAAACATTTTGTGAAAAAAAAGTTAAATGTTCAATTTTTTTACATGCTAGCCACCTTAGGGAGAGACCCAAGTTGGGCTAAATGTAGCGGGACGAAAGAGACCGAAAAGCCCTCTACTTAAAGGAAATACATAGTGGATGCTTTCCTGATACGGAAAATACTTGCAGGCAGCATAATACAAAGAATAGCAGGTTTACCCAGAATCCTTTGCAGTAGGCAGAGCTATGCAAATCATCTCTTTCCACCCCTGTCTAATCCACAGCGCTTGGAACCGCCAAGCGTGCAATGCTGCGGATTAGTTTCTAAATTTACACAGCCAACCAATTCCTACCTGTGGACACGTGTTTCGGGCTTTAGGCCCTCATCAGCACAGGGCTGGAATTGGTTGGCTGTATGGAGTGGGGCTCGGTGAGCAAGCGATACATACATGCTAGCCACCTTAGGGAGAGACCCAAGTTGGGCTAAATGTAGCTGGACGAAAGAGACCGAAAAGCCCTCTACTTAAAGGAAATACATAGTGGATGCTTTCCTGAAACGGAAAGTACTTGCAAGCAGCATAATACAAAGAATAGCAGGTTTACCCAGAATCCTTTGCAGTAGGCAGAGCTATGCAAATCATCTCTTTCCACCCCTGTCTAATCCACAGCGCTTTAAGCATTCAAAAAATTCCTGTGAAGCACCTGAAGGGTTAATAAACTTTTTGAATGTGATTTTGAGTACCTTGAGGGGTGCAGTTTTTAGAATGGTGTCACTTTTGGGCATTTTCTGTCATATAGACCCCTCAAAGTCACTTCAAGTGTGAGGTGGTCCGTAAAAAAATGGTTTTGCAAATTTTGTTGCAAAAATGAGAAATCGCTGGTCAATTTTTAACCCTTATAACGTCCTAACAAAAAAAAATTATGTTTCCAAAATTGTGCTGTTGTAAAGCAGACAAGTGGGAAATGTTGTTTATTAACTATATTATGTGATATAACTCTCTAATTTAAGGGCATAAAAACTAAGAGTTTGAAAATTGCTAAATTTTCATAATTTCCGACACATTTTTGTTTTTTTCACAAATAAATACAAGTCATATCGAAGAAGTTTTACCACTATCATGAAGTACAATATGTCACGAGAAAACAATGTCAGAATCACCATGATCCGTTGAAGTGTTTCAGAGTTATGACCTCATAAAATGACAGTGGTCAGAATTTTAAAAATTGGCCCTGTCACTTAGGTGAAAACAGGCTTTGGGGTGAAGGGGTTAAGACTGAAGTTTTGAGTCCGAGTCCATCTTCAAAACAAAAAGGTCCAACAAGCTTATCTTTTTGTAAAACTAGCCCATAGCAGTACCCCACCTCCGTCTTGCAGGTGTCAAAGTTGATATCTGTTCCTGTTTCTGAACCAGCCACTGGACCAATGTACTGGTCCATCAAGATTCAGTCTCCTCTTATCGCTCTATAAAACCTTTGAGATGTATTGTGCCTAGGACGGTAGTTGTGGGCAAGCTGCTGCTCCTCCATAACACCCTGGAACATTACAAACTCATGTACTAGTCCATAAGAGTTTGCTGTGTACATTGAATTGTACTCACTTGCAGGTTTGAGGCATTCACTGTCTCCATGTATTTGGATCCAAGACCAGCCACACACAAATCAGGGGGCACCCATTTCATTTTTACAAGTTCAACTTTACTGGACAGGTCACGTACATCAGTCTTTAGTACACGGTGCAGGCACAGCACTTTCCGATTCTTGTTTTATCAGCACAGTACATTACAAGCCGTTGCTTACGTTCAGCTCAGACTATCCCTACTTTAACAGCTTCTCTTAGCCCAGAGATTTTGCATTAGTTAGAACACTCTCTATACATTTTACATGTCATAGAGTGCAATAAAACTGCATATCAATATTCACACTACACATTTTGTTTTCTGTGTTCTCTTCAAGGGCAAGTACATGGCAGTCTCTTTCAAATCCCTAGAGAGACACTTGTTCAGTGGTGGTCTGGTATCAGCCTTTCCTACCTTGGTCACATCTTTAAGCACTGAACAACTTGTGCTTCCAGGTACGCCATGGAGGTTGCAGTTCTGATCTAAGCCAGAATAGGAATAAAATGGGTTTCTTGTCGCTTCACATTTGATTTTTCTCAATTCTTAGCAGTTAATTTGCAACCTTTTTCTTAACATATTTTTGTGACCCTGTAAAGTAATTACAAAAAATGATTTTTCTCTGATCATACCCTAATCTTTTAGCAATTTCATGAGTGTTGCATACCTCTGAAAGCACAAAAATTGTTACAAGTCTTACAGAGTGAGTTTTTTTTGGCCCATTTTGCCTGAAATAAACAAATTGCCTAATAATTCAGCACAGCTTGCTAAAGGGAATTGATATCTTTTTAGCTTTTTACCTTACCCTACCACACTGCACAAATACACAACACCTTGATCTACTTCATCCAATAAGTATTCAAGTTTATACAGCTCAGAGCTGCAAAATATGCATACAACATGTTGATGTGGCTAAATTATTAACTTGCCTAATAATCCTGCACACAGTATACAGTATATATCCAAATGATAAAGATTATTTTTATTATGCAACAAACAAAAATATTTCTTATCTAAATAGCAGAAGAAAAATTCACATAAATTCTTTTGTTGAGGGCCAAATCCTGAATAAAATAATACTAAGAATGCTGAAATTCTGATCTAAGAAGCTAATCGGAATCTACTTAAATGTAGCATTTAACATTAGTCAAGCTGGAATCCTGGATACTAAAAAGTTAATTCTACTGTTCTAAATAATTAATTCTCGTTTTCACAGAAATTGTGCTATACAGCTCTGGCAAAAATTAAGAGACCACTGCAAAATGTTCAGTTTGCCTGATTTTTCTCTTTATAGGTATATTTTTGAGTAAAACGTAAAATTTTTCATTTATTCCATAAACTACTGACAACATGTCTTTGAATTTCCAAGCAATAAATTTTGTGCAATGACATTACTGTATTGTGCTCCTTGGGCCAACCCGCTCTTAAGTGAAAGACACAAGAGCTTGATGTTAAAAAACAGATTAATGGAGTATAAATGGAATATTTTGTGGAGGGTGTAGCACACAAGGGGTATAACTTATGAAGTGGGACTCTGGCAGGTATTGGTAAAGAAAGGGGACAATGGGCACATTATTACTGAAGAAGAGATTTGGAGGACACTAATACTGAAAGGAACATAATTACTGGCGAAACACTCTGGCAGCATTAACACTTGAATGAGACAACGAGTATTTGTGTAGTTTGGGAATATATTGAGATATGCTGTAAATGTGAGAAGTTAAATGCATCTTTATCACACACACTGCACATACAGTGACATTTAAAAGTCTGGGCACTTCTGGTCAAAATTATTGTTATTGTGAACAGTTAAGCAACTTGAAGATGAAGTGATCTTTAACCCCTTAGCGACCGCCGATACGCCTTTTAACGGCGGCCGCTAAGGGTACTTAAACCACAGCGCCGTTAATTAACGGCGCTGTGGAAAAAGTGAATAGCGCCCCCAGAGTCGGATTTTCTCCGGGGTCTCGGCTGCCGGGGGTAGCCGAGACCCCAGAGAACATGATTCGGGGTTTTTTTTACCCACCCCGCATTTGCGATCGCCGGTAATTAACCGTTTACCGGCGATCGCAAAAAAAAACAAAAAACACGATCTCTTTTTAATTTCTCTGTCCTCCTATGTGATCGCACATCGAAGGACAGAGAAAAGGGGTCCCAGGTAGCCCCCCAATACTTACCTGTCTCCCCCGGTGTTCCTCGTGGCTCCCAGTGGGCGCCGCCATCTTCAAAATGCGCCCGCCGGCCCACGAGAATCCTTCGGGTCTCGGCTGCCTGGGGTAGCCGAGACCCCAAAGAACATGATCGGGGTCGGTTTTACCGACCCCTGTTTTGCGATCGCCGGTAATTAACTGTTTACCGGCGACCGCAAAAAAAAAAAAAAAAAAAAAGTAAAGTGTAATTCTCTTTCCTCTGATGTGATCGCACATCAGAGGACAGAGAAATAGGGGGATTCGGGGACCCTATCATACTCACCTGGGTCCCTGGATCCTCCTGCTGCTCCTCCTGGCCGCCGGCAAAAGAAAATGGCGGGCGCATGCGCAGTGCGCCCGCCATCTGTCTCCATCTGCTGGCCGGCAGGAGAACAGCAGTTGGGGCTAAAATTAGGGTTAGGGCTAGGGTTAGGGTTAGGGCTAGGGTTAGGGTTAGGGCTAGTGTTAGGGTTAGGGCTAGGGTAAGGGTTAGGGCTAGGGTTAGGGCTAGGGTTAGGTTAGGGCTAGGGTTGGGGCTAAATTTAGGGTTAGGGTTGGGGCTAAATTTAGGGTTAGGGTTGGGGCTAAATTTAGGGTTAGGCTTCTTTCACACTTACGTCGGTACGGAGCCGTCGCAATGCGTCGGCCCGACATACCGACGCACGTTGTGAAAATTGTGCACAACATGGGCAGCGGCTGTAGTTTTTCAACGCATCCGCTGCCCAATCTATGTCCTGGTGAGGAGGGGGCGGAGTTACGGCCACGCATGCGCGGTCAGAAATGGCGGATGCTACGTACAAAAAACGTTTCATTGAACGTTTTTTTGTGCCGACGGTCCACCAAAACACAACTGATCCAGTGCACGACAGACGCGACGTGTGGCCATCCATCACGATCCGTCGGCAATACAAGTCTATGAGCAAAAAACGCATCCTGCGGGCACATTTGCAGGATCCGTTTCTTGTCCAAAACGACGGATTGTGATGGAATGCCCAACGACGCAAGTGTGAAAGTAGCCTTAGGGCTAGGGTTAGGGTTGGGGCTAAAGTTAGGGCTAGGGTTGGGCCTAAAGTTAGGGTTAGAGTTGGGATTAGGGTTAGAGTTGGGATTAGGGTTAGGGTTTGGATTAGGGTTGGTATTAGGGTTAGGGTTGGCATTAGGGTTACGCTTGGGATTAGGGTTAGGTTTGGGATTAGGGTTAAGGTTAGGGTTGTGATTAGGGGTGTATTGGGATTAGGGTTAGGTTTGAGGTTAGGGTTGAGATTAGGATTAGGGGTGTGTTGGATTTAGGGTTTTGATTAGGGTTATGGTTAGGGATGACATTAGGGTTGTTTTGGGGTAAGGGTTGTGATTATGGTTAGGGTTAGTGATTAGGATTATGGATCAGGTTGGGATTAGGGTTAGGGGTGTGTTGGGGTTAGGGTTGGAGCTAGAATTGGGGGGTTTCCACTGTTTAGGTACATCAGGGGGTCTCCAAACACGACAGCCAATTTTGCGCTCAAAAAGTCAAATGGTGCTCCCTCCCTTCTGAGCTCTGCTGTGCGCCCAAACAGTGGGTTACCCACACATATGGGGCATCAGCGTACTCGGGAAAAATTGGACAACAACTTCTGGGGTCCAATTTCTCTTGTTACCCTTGTGAAAATAAAAACTTGGGGGCTACAAAATCTTTTTTGTGGAAAAATATATATTTTTTTTTAATGACTCTGCATTATAAACTTCTGTGAAGCACTTGGGCATTCAAAGTTCTCACCACACATCTATATAAGTTCCTTGGGGGGTCTAGTTTCCAAAATGGGGTCACTTGTGGGGGGTTACTACAGTTTAGGTACATCAGGGGCTCTGCAATCGCAACATAATGCCCACAGACCATTCTATCAAAGCCTGCATTCCAAAAAGGCGCTCCTTCCCTTCCGAGCTCTGCCGTGCGCCCAAACAGTGGTTTACCCCCACATATGGCGCATCAGCGTACTCGGGATAAATTGTACAACAACTATTGCAGTCCAATTTCTCCTGTTACCCTTGTGAAAATAAAAACTTGGGGGCTACAATATCTTTTTTGTGGAAAAAAAAATATTTTTTATTTTCACGACTCTGCATTCTAAACTTCTGTGAAGCACTTGGGCATTCAAAGTTCTCACCACACATCTAGATAAGTTCCTTGGGGGGTCTAGTTTCCAAAATGGGGTCAATTGTGGGGGGTTTCCACTGTTTAGGCACATCAGGGGCTCTCCAAACGCGACATGGCGTCCAATCTCAATTCCAGCCAATTCTACATTGAAAAAGTAAAACGGCACTCCTTCTCTTCCAAGCTCTGCGGTGCGCCCAAACAGTGGTTTACCCCCACATATTGGGTATCAGCGTACTCAGGAGAAATTAGATCACAAAAGTTGTTGTGCAATTTCTCCTGTTACCCTTGTGAAAATAAAAATTTGTGGGCAAAAAATCATTTTTGTGTAAACAAAAGCGATTTTTTATTTTCACAGCTCTACGTTATAAACTTCTGTGAAGCACTTGGGGGTTCAAAGTGCTCACCACACATCTAGATAAGTTCCTTAAGGGGTCTAGTTTCCAAAATGGTGTCACTTGTGGGGAGTTTCCACTGTTTAGGCACATCAGGGGCTCTCTAAACGTGACATGGCGTCCGATCTCAATTCCAGCCAATTCTGCATTGAAAAAGTCAAACGGCGCTCCTTCACTTCTAAGTTCTGCGGTGCTCCCAAAAAGTGGTTTACCCCCACATATGGGGTATTGGCGTATTCAGGAGAAATTGCATAACAAAATTTATGGTTACATTTCTGTTTTTACACTTGTGAAAATAAAAAAAATGGTTCTGAATTAAGATGTTTGCAAAAAAAGTTAAATGTTCATTTTTTCCTTCCACATTGTTTCAGTTCCTGTGAAGCACATAAAGGGTTAATAAACTGCTTGAATGTGGTTTTGAGAACCTTGAGGGGTGTAGTTTTTAGAATGGTGTCACACTTCATTATTTTCTATCATATAGACCCCTCAAAATGACTTCAAATGTGATGTGGTCCCTAAAAAAAATGGTGTTGTAAAAATGAGAAATTGCTGGTCAACTTTTAACCCTTATAACTCCCTAACAAAAAAAAATTTTGTTTCCAAAATTGTGCTGATGTAAAGTAGACATGTGGGAAATGTTATTTATTAACTATTTTTCATGACATATCTCTCTGATTTAAGGGCATAAAAATACAAAGTTTGAAAATTGCAAAATGTTAAAAATTTTCGCCATATTTCCGTTTTTTTCATAAATAATCGCGAGTAATATCGAAGAAATGTTACCACTAACATGAAGTACAATATGTCACGAAAAAACAGTCTCAGAATCAGTGGGATCCGTTGAAGCGTTCCAGAGTTATAACCTCATAAAGTGACAGTGGTCAGAATTGCAAAAATTGGCTCGGTCATTAAGTACCAAATTGGCTCTGTCACGAAGGGGTTAAAAGGCCATCCTCTTGTCAACTTCAGATTTTTACAAATGGTGTTATGTTTGCGTCAAGAATGTGTTGAAATTTCATTGAATCTATTCTTCCCTCTTCCGATCCCTTCCCCCTCCCTCCCCTTTCACCTCTCCCCCATCTAGTGCTTCATATATTTTCAAGTAGTTTTCAAGAATGTATTACATTACCGAATTCCACATGTATGTACCTTTTATTTTTCCACTTTTTAATTAATAAATTATACCCTTTACAAATTGCACTTTTTCCTCACTTTTTTTTCACTTTCCCCTCTCCCCCCACCCAGTGCTCCATATATTTTCAAGTTTTCATGAATGTATCACATTACTGTATTCCATATGGATGTACTTTTTAGTATTTTTCTACTTCTTAATAAATAATCTCCATTTATACAGTGCACTTTTCCCTCACTATTTTCATTGGGGTTTTACTTTTGCTCTTTCGAACCTAATCTTTGCAGTATGGTTGACACTAATATTTCTAAAACAATTAATATTTCTATTTACATTTTAGTGTTTTAATATAATCAGATTTATTGATATTTATGGAGATTTCATCATGGTGTGAACACTAATTTATTGAATTATTCTGTACTTACTTTACATTAACATATATTTAGCCTTTTTAGACCACCAATTACCTTACTATATTATTTACTCACTCCTATACAGTATTTGTCACCCTCCATCCATTGGTAGAGTAATATATTTATTTGCACCATCATGATATCTTATTATTTATTACTATTACTCTTTAATACCAATCTTATATGCATCCATTTTATGAATAATTTTATTGGTATTGAGTTAATCAATAAACCAACCTCCTCCCCAGCCCCTGTTGTTTCCCCTTCCCTCCCCCTGTTGGCTGTCAGTCATCATTATATATCATTTTTATTTTCATATTCACTTAATTCACTCTCTCCGATATTATCCTGCTTGTGTTCCATGGTCTGCGCATGCGCTGGGTCCGTATTCTCCTATGACTTCCGCAAGTGCTCCATACGTGTGATCGCAGTGCGTTGCACTGCGTTCTACGGAGCATATTACGGAAGGCCCATTACTTACAGGGGACGGCATCCTGGGCGCATGCGCTACTGGTACCCGGAGACAACATTTCACCTATGGACACTCCATATTTAAATGCTTTGGCACCCCCCCACTGTATACGCCCCCGGAAGAAGCGAGCAGCAGAATGGCATCTGTCGGGTGGGAGGTGAGAGCACAGCCTTTCTAATAACACATGTGGTTAGCATTTCAGGGGCACTATCTATCCCTCAGTCTCACTAAGGTAATAATACATTTTACCGGGTATTCTTAACCCTTAAAAGAAGAGAATGTCCAGCTTCACCGAATCCGTAACAAAGATTTTTCTTTATTCACAAACTTTAAGCATAGAGAATACAGACTTCAGCACGAACCATATGGGTAAGAATCTCAGCGCGTTTCTGGAGACTAAGCTCCCTTAATCATGACATAATCAAGATTGCCATGATTAAGGGAGCTTAGTCTCCAGAAACGCATTGAGATTCTTACCCATATGGTTCGTGCTGAAGTCTGTATCCTCTATGCTTAAAGTTTGTGAATAAAGAAAACTCTTTACGGATTCGGTGAAGCTGGACATTCTCTTCTTTTTTGGACTTTATACTCTTGGACTCAACGGGTCCGTGCTCCTGAAGTTTGGTTTATGCATCACGGGGGAGCTGGCTTATATTTGTTCTTTCTAAATTCTTAACCCTTACTTTGGCTAGCTAGCAGATAGAGTGTGCATTTGTATATCAAGGTATATTTACTCCAGCTGACTGATATATTAATCCATTTTAGGTCTAAATATATTTGATTATTGTGTGCTCTAAGTGTCTTTCCATTATAATGCACTTATTCTTCCTTGAAATTAACCTATTACTGACATCTTATTATTGTCATGCTATCACAATACCCATAGTGTCAAGATATTGTGCTTTGTCTCCTCTCCAGATGGAGGTTTCAGCCCTGTCTTTTTTATACATCCTGTTATTTTAAATTGATTAATAAACTTTGTATTTTTAATTCAATTCTGGTTAGAATATCTTCTTGTCTTATGGCGATAAGATCATAATAAACATCGTGTTGATGCATACTGATTGAAGTGTCTAACAATTAATAACTTAAGGACACATAGGCATTTATCATTTTAATTAGCATAAGTGCGCCAACCAGACACTCTTTGTAGGTTACTCAGCACAAACCTGCTGACAGATTCACGTTAAGTGTTACTTGAGGTTCAGTGAATTTAGAAAGGAGTAACTTGACCTGTAATAATTCACTATTTTTATTTACTTATTTAAATTTCTGATTCATGCCATTCCCTTAAGTAACATTTTATTCATTTTTATCAATGCCGTCTAGTGTACAAATTGATGAATGTTTGCAATCCTTAAACTCATCCTTAAAAAATGTTTGAGGGTGCATACTTCTTTGGAATATTTTGGAAGCTCAGATACAGAACTTAATGGGGAGGATAGTAGCATGCAAGTTCAGAGCAATGAAGCAGCTAACTGGGTGAGAGCTAGAAGGCGGGATAGAGCAAAGCATGTGAGGGAGTCTAGTCCAGATCTTGCACATCCTAACAAGTTTGCAAACATATCAGGTGAAGGGAGTGTCAGTATAGGGATAAGATTGCAGCAGCAAAACATGGTTTCTGAAATTTAGGGGAATATCTGCTCCAGTAAGGGTGAAATAGAAGAATAGTAAAAGTTCAGACAGGTGGTGGTAGAGAGGGATTCAATTGTTAGGGTAACAAACAGGGCAATCTGTCACAAAGACCAGTATAGTCAAGTGGTGTATTTCGTTCCTGGTGTTCGATCTCAATGCATCTTGAAAAGGATTCACAAAATCTTGTTAGGGGCTTGTGAGATTCCAATGGTTATGATGTACTTTGCCACCAATAGCAAAGTTTCAGGTAGGTGGAAAGTCCTTAAAAATGACTTAAGGGAATTAAGTTTGTAAGATTAAGGCAAAAACCTCAAAGTTAGTATTCTCTGAAACATTTCCTGTATCACGTGTGTCACAAGAGAGGCCACGAGAGATTAGCTAGGCAAATAAGTGTCTGAAGAATTGGCGTATCTAGCAGGGTTTCAGGTTCCTGGAGAACTAGGTTGGTTTCTCTGTTAGAAACAGGTTCCACTTTAGGAATGGACTGCTCAACTATAGAAGTTTGGTGGAGTGTTTAAACAATGGACTTGAGGGAAAGGCAAGTGCAGCGCCCCAGGGTCCTGGTCGTTGCAGTAACATCATTCTCCTCTAGGGGGAGTGATGTTACGTTTTGGAGGTGAAGAAAGACAACTGAATCCAGGTATCACAAACATGCAACATAGTTCGTACTCCAGGCCACCAGGGGGAGCTATGCTCCTATTTATTAGGGCACTCTTCACACTTAGGTAAGACTGGTGACCTAGGAAAGAAGTTAGGCAGTTGCTGGCTGAGCTTTGCTCAGGTAGTTGGTCCCTGACAGGGGTGGGATCCTGTCAGAGGCCGAGACAGATGGACACAAAGCTGCGCCTGCCCTGAGTGCGGCAGCTTCCAGAAAGAGACACGGAAAGAGAACTGTATTGTAGAGAGGGTGAAGAAGTCGTAGCAAAGGAGTGGATATCAGAGGAGTTCTTCCCTGCACAGGCTGGCTTGATGCGCAAGATCCCGGTAGCCAGAACACCGAGGGAGCAATAGTCCATTATACCTTGCTCCAGAGACTGGCAGGACAGCAAATTTCATGTTACTGATCCACCCTTATACCCAGGAGGCAAGGTGGCACCACTTAGAGGCTGAACATGATAGAGTCCCTGTAAAAAGCCTCAAGCCACCAGTCATACGTGTTTGTCCTATCCATCCAGGGGACAGAGAGAGAGAGAGAGACATAACATCTGGAACATCTTCAACTGTTGTGAGGACCTTATGAGAAGCTTAGCAGTAAGGTACTACAACACACGGCACTAGAGGAAGGCTACTGATTTCTATCTGGATAAGGGGACTCTGGATTTGCCTCCAAACCGGCAGGACTCTGCTTCCCCCATGGTCTGGTACCCTGGACTGTGGATGCTGAAGCGTTCAGTAAAAAGGTAAAGAGACTGCAACCTTGTGTCCTCGTTCTTCACTACACCTCACACCCTCCACTATCTACACACTGGGAAGCCCTGGGGACATACTTCACCTTTGGGAAAGTATGCCATCCAGCTGCCATAACATCACCCCAGTGGACTCCTTAGCAGCGTCGGTCACCCTGACCGAATAACACAGGTGGCATCATGAACATATCCCTTTAAAGACCTTTCCCTTTAACTTGGACATCCCACGGGCCATGAACCGGTCAGCCATCGTGACATCCCCCTGTGAACCGAAGGACCCGGTACCGAGTACCCCTTGCCCACAGTGGTGCTCCAAGTTTTTGGCGTCACAAACAGGATCTACTTAAGCCAGAAAATCAGGTCATGTGTGCTTAGAGACTGTTCCAGAATTGCGCTTGAACTGTGATTTGCTAAAGGACTGTGTATTGCAAAAGACCGCCAAAAATTCCCGCCAAAACCGCCGCCATTACCGCGCCACGAGGAGCGCAGGAGAAGAAGAAGGGCGTGCCATTGTGGGTATGAATGAACTGAGAAGCGTGAAAAATAATGGCCGCCCAGTCTAAATATCTCTGTACCTTGAGGATGTGTCTGTCAGCAGCCAAGATCCACCTCCTGATCCTAAATGGAGGGCGGAGACAAAGAAAAAGAAACCATCCCCAGAGGAGAGAGCGGGAAAAAGACTATGAAGGAGCCAGCCATGAGGACGACGCCATGGCCAGCTGCCCAGAACCAGAGCGTGGGATGGAAGCCGAGGACTCCCCCAGCTACCAGGATGGAAGCAGCAGTGAGCTGTCACCAGAAGTCCTGGAGTTTCTGAAAGCGGAGGTGGAAGAGCTCAGCGACCAACTCCTGCAGACGCTGCTGAGCAGTGTGGCCGGGTGGAAGAAGACCTTCATCGGGAGCCTCACCCGACTTCCATCGGCAGCCTCATCTGGTCCGGAGCAAGAAAGAAGTTACGGCGCTCCGAAGCCAGAAAGCAAGGCCCTGCCGGAAAGCGAGATGCTGCAAACAGAGATGACAATGCCACAGCACAAGGCCTTGCAATCAGCCTTCCAGACACCAGCTGAGATGGAGCAGACCGGCACGGGAGGGACTGCATCTGAAGCAGGTATCAGGAACGACCCTGCCCTGGTGACCGACCCCACTCCGGCAACTGCTCGTGCCACAGCTACCGACTCTGCTCCAGTGACTGACCTTACTGCGGCCACTGACTGTGCCACACTGCAGATCGATGAGTCACTGGTAGGCCCGCTCCCAGCATGATAGTTAACTATTTACAGTCACATTCTTTCTTTTACTCTCTGTTTGCTGCAAGTTCTAAAAATGACTGCTACAGTTTAAAAGTTTGTTAAACCTGACCAGGTTTCCATTTAAAGGGGATCCCTCAATTAAAGGGATCCTCTGTTTACAGAGTTTCGTTTGGCTTCAAGGATATTTGGATCATGGACAGTTTATGGTCCACAAACTTTCCATTGCACATAGTTGGCACCCACAAGGTGTACCTTGGTTCTACCCACTTGCTGGCGTGGGAAGTGCTGGACTTGCTTGTAAATAGTTTGCACCTTCTTAAAGGTGCTTCCTACTGGTTTTACAATGGAGGCTTTTACAGAGACTGCCTCCAACAGAGACTTTTGCTAATCTTGTTGTGAGAACTGCTTTGTTTTTCAGACCTGAAGAAAAACCCATTGGTGTGGCAGAATTCCGGGTCAGGATACACGCCTTGTAGCCCACCCAAACCAACGTTGGAGGTTCGTAAAAGGTCCCTCGCTCACGTCACTTATATTGCTAAACTGACTTGAATCTTGATGTGATTGATTGTTTGCACTACCTCATTGAAACACTTGAGTGTTATTCGAACCCATAAAGGGTTCAATGTTTAATTGTTGCACTTTGCCAGAAAGTTAATATATTGCGGAGTTAATCTGATAGGATTGTTGTATACATAGTCGATAGTATGTAGCTAGCGATATAGAGAATAATAATAAAATTGAGATTAAGATAGGTAGTAGAAAAATGTTTAATGATGCACTTTTGAATAAACTAAAGGAAAAATGCAGTGAGCCCGTGGGGGTAGATAGACTGTCCTGCATGTGGAAAAGAATAAAGAAAATGATTGTTTTGCAATAGGAGTAACAAAATGTTTCATTTTGTACTTAAGAGATAGTATACCCATAGAGGGTACCTGTACTGCATAGATAGTTAATATATTGTTGCTAAAGTGTTCTATTTCCAAAAGTAGGCCTGTAATGTAAATATTTTTTGTTATGCAACGTTCAAGTGTTCTCACCTCCCATAAAGGGAAGCAACAGTTTACATTAACTTGTTTTACAGCATTCCAAAAATTTGTATGTCTTTTGCTAATATATTGCTGTTTTCTTTTTCCAGTCTGGGAGTACTGGATTTAACAGGGGCGGGGGGGGGGGGGGAGGGAGGTGCAGCGCCCCAGGGTCCTTGTCACTGCATTAATATCATTCTCCTCTAGGGGGGAGTGATATTACGTTTGGAGGCGAAGAAAGACAACTGAATCCAGGTATCACAAACATGTAACACAATTCGTACTCCAGGCCACCAGAGGGAGCTATGCTCCTATTTATTTGGGCACCCTACACACTTAGGTAAGACTGGTGACCTGGGGAGGAAGTTAGGCAGTTGCTGGCTGAGTTTTGCTCAGGTAGTTGGTCCCTGACAGGGGTGGGATCCTGTCAGAGGCCGAGACAGAAGGACACGGAGCTGCGCCTGCCCTTAGTGCGGCAGCTTCCAGAAAGAGACATGGAAAGAGAACTGTATTGTAGAGAGGGTGAAGAAGTCATAGAAAAGGAGTGAATATCAGAGGAGTTCTGCCCTGCACAGGCTGCTTCCTTCTGAGGCACAAGATCCCGGTAGCTGGAACACCGAGGGAGCAACAGTCCTTTATGCCTTGCTCTAGAGACCAAGAGGACAGCTGATTTCACGTTACTGATCTGCCCTTATCAGGAGGCAAAGTGGAACCGCTTAGAGGCCGGGGCATGATAGAGTCCCTGTAAAAAGCCTCATGCCACCAGTCATACTGGTTTGTCCTATCCATCCGGGGGACAGAGAGAGAGAGAGAGAGACATAACATCTGGAACATCTTCAACAGTTATGAGAACCTATGAGAAGCTTAGCAGTAAGGTACTACAACACACAGTGCTAGAGGAAGGCTACTGATTTCTATCTGTATAAGGAGACTCTGGATTTGCCCCCAAACTGGCCAGACTCTGCCTATCCCATAGTCTGGTACCCTGGACTGTGGATGCTGAAGAGTTCAATAAAAAGGAAAAGAGACTGCAACCTTGTGTCCTTGTTCTTCACTGCGCCTCACACCATCCACCATCTACACACAGGGAAGCCCTGGGGACATGCTTCACCTGTGGGAAGGTATACCATTTAGCTGCCATAACATCACCCCAGCGGACCCCTTAGCAGCGTCAGTCACCCTGACCAAATACCACAGGTGGCATCACAAACATATCCTTTTAAAGACCTTTCCCTTTAACTCGGACATCCCACGGGCCATGGACCGGGTCAGCCACCGTGACATCCCCCATGTGAACCGAAGGGCCCGGTACTGAGTACCCCTTGCCCATGGTGGTGCTCCACAAGTACTGTACAGTAGGGGAAGATAGTGCAGACAGTGATCTAATGGTGATCTTATTTAGTGATCTAAATAATGAATGTTGGAGGTAAATGAAGGCAGGAATTAGAACAGCTAATACAGAGAAGCAAAATGAAAAATGCATACAGTGAATGTATACTAATACTAAAATCTCACAAAGAGATTGATGAATTAGAAATAATATTGTTAGAAGAGAATTATGATATCGTGGAAATAATGAAGTCATTGCTGAGTGAAATCTTAGACTACTCTGCTCTGCACATGGAAAATCATTGTTATCCTCCTGCTCTGCCACTGCTGAAGACTAGAGGAAGCTGTACAGAGAACCAGATTTTTTTTCACCCATTTTAGTAGTATCAAGATTTGTTTTATAAAATTCAAGGCAAATTTAATTTGCCTCAAATTAATTCACTCATCTCTAAACCTCATTCTAATGGTTCTCTGATTCCAGCAACAATGCCTCCTTAGTACTATTTTCAATACACCCTTAGTGCTGTCAACATTGTCAACCAAAGTACAGGCCACAACACTTTGCATTGCCATTCACAAAGGCAGTCTACCCACAATGCCTTATTCTGTGACATCAACAATCTATCTTAGTTCCATTCACCATACTGCTTTAGTTTCAATACCCTCTTAAATGCTACTCAAAATGACTCTATAAGACTAAGTTCACATTTGCGTTAAGGGGCTTTGAGGAGGGTGTGGCACCCCTAGGGGTATTTGCCACAAAAATAGTTACTGACAGTAAATGCAAATACTAAAATAGCAAGACTGCACTACCACCTCCGGCCAGAAGGGGGAGCTCCAGAGACTCCCCTTGATCCATTCTGGTCTGAGAGAAAAAATGGCAGTTGGGCCAAGGAGCTGATGGTGAGAGGTCATACAGTTGAATCTCTAACAGCCCTGTGACTGTTACCAGGCCTAAATCACCGGCCTGAGGAGAAGAGGGATAGAGAAAAAGGACATTGTGAGAATCGGGTAGCATTAATCACTACCCAGAACAGGCGCAAAGACGGATACCGGATCCGTGGCTGTATTCATTATATATAATACAGCAACCGGAAAAACGTGAGGTGATATCAGCTTCACTAGGGTCGGATGCAGCAACAGACACAGAGTTCAGCGGTACTCCCAGAGGGGGTAAACCGATAAAAGGACTCGGGTTGCCCGTCGAACCAGGACCCGGAGGGGACAGATTGGGCCGGCAGCCAGTTCACATACAGCAGCAGGGCCACACAGAAATTGCGCACAATAAGAGGCGAAGACCCCGGCAGGGTCAAAGTAACTCAGAGTTCCCATACAGACTCCGGTGACAGGACTGGTTGTAAATCCTTTTATGTCAAAGTAAACTGGTTAAACGTTTCAGTGCCTCAGTCTTTCATTTGGACAATAGCCATCTATCCAGGATCAGGATCGTCACCGCTGGGAGAACCTGCTGCTGATCAAGTAAGTGCCTATCCCCTCATGATACCTCTTACACTGTGCATTGCCTGAGGCCACAGCACCGGGTCAAGCCACCCGTGACATCCCCCTCAAGAGACAGACTCCATTGGTCCGGTGCTGGGTATCCCGGTCTCCTGGGCGTCACAATTGGCGTCACGAACAGGATCTAGCCAGCCCGTATACCGGATATTGTGTGCCGTGATTGGAGCCCAAAACTGTGAAAACTGGGATGAAAAATCTTGAAAATTGACTTTATTAAAGAAAAATCCATTCCCCATTGAAAACTATTGAAAGTGACTTTTCCCCATTGGTTATAATGGAGTAAAGATGGCCGCCATCCCCTGAGGTAATCACTTCATAACCGTTAGGCACGAGACTGTTAATTGAGCTACGCCATCACCTGAGCCCCAGTCTAACTGAAAAACTTCAGAATCCGCCATTACAGAGCGCGGTGGGTGGGAGCAGCAGGGGGCGTGTCATTGTGGGCGGCACCAAGCTGAGCGCTCTGACATCAGAGCAAGGGGAAAATCGATCCTGCTGCACAGCGGAACGAATCTATACTATCCCGACGGAAGCGGAGGACCGGAAGGGTCCGGATTAACTAAGGGGGCACAGTATGTCGCAGCACGGAGACGCCGCAGCACTCGGCAACGCTAATGCAGCTGAAAGACAGAGTGTCAATAGAGAGTCCGGCAGCGCAGCGGTGCAAGGAGTGGCGCCCATCATGCCGGTGCTGATGCCATATACCCCGGGTGGCCCATGGCTTCCAATGTATGAAGGTGAGCCTAATACCCTTGACGATTTCAGAGAAAAGATGCTGGCCCATTTTGACATGTTCCCTGTGGGTGAAGTTCAGTGTGTTAGTCTCCTGATGATGCAGTTAAGTGGCCATGCTAAGCGAGAAGTCACAGCATGGGCAGCTGATCTAAAAGGCACTGTTGAACGCATATTTGCTGGATTAAAAGCTACATTTGAAACCACGGCCAGCAGCAAAGCTAAAATACGATTCTTTAGTTGCAAACAAAAAGCTAATGAGGGCGTGAGAGACTTTGCCTTAAACCTGCAGGAAGCCCTTAAATCACTTACACTGGCTGAACCCATTTTTAACACCGGAGCGGATAAACTGCTAAGAGATCAATTTATTGAGGGACTCTACACCCCTTCTCACCGGGGGCATGTGAGCATGCTTGTTTTTAAGAACCCTGAATTGACATTTGCCCAATTAAAGGAGAGCGCTATACGTCTCCAGCTGGCAGAGGCACCTCGGGATCAGGATCCTGCGCAACCCATGGCAGAGGCACCTCAACAACAGGGAGTGCCAGTGACATCAGCTATGTCCGGGGCCATTGCTAAGCCCCTGGGGCCCAGTACTAATGAGGCTCTTCAACAAAAGCTTGACTCTTTAGCTGATGTTGTTGCTTCAATGGCTAAAACCATGCAGGAGATGAGAGGACACAAGATGGAGTTGGCAAACTGTAGAGAGGATGTTCCATGGATGAGACCCCGGAGATACCCGACATGGAGAGGACGACCCCGCGACTGCTACCAACCGGATGGACAGCCCATTTGCCGCCATTGCCAGCAGCCGGGCCACTTTGCACGAGATTGTGATTTAAACGGGAATCCCCTGGGAATGCGGGCCGCTTCGCAGGAATGAACTTTCAAGGCCCAACACCCTGGCACGACAGGTACATCGGAGGACGACCCATTATCCCTATCGTGCTGGACGGAATTCCCCTCAACGCTTTGCTGGACACAGGTTCCCAGATTTCATCTATACCGTATATCCTTTATAAGAGGTACTGGGCTGATGCAGATATTGATAAAGGGCCCTCTGATGTCGAACTAGATATATGGGCCAGTAATGGTAAGTTGGTACCGAAACTAGGATTCAGGGAGATGACCATAAAGATTGGTAAAGTAGAACTGAAGAAACAGGGTATAATTGTTGTTGATGTTGACCGGCGGAACTGTGAACCAACTGTATTGATAGGAATGAATGTGTTAGAGAACTGCTTTTCCGAAGTCATTTCTGTCTTACAGCAAATTGCTGAAACTGCCCAATCCTGCCAGCAGAGAGTTCTCCGGAGGGAAATAAAAGTATTGATGTTAAGGCAACAGGTAGAAGTTGCAGGTGGAGAATCGGCAGTGTGAGGGTAAGTGATCCAACGTCTATTGTAATCCCACCAAAAACAGAAATGCTGGTATGGTGTAGAGCAGCCATTGGTACTAAGGGACGAGATTATCAAGCCTTAATAGAACCAGTGTACACCGACAGCAGGCCCACTATACTCACAGCACGAGGGATAGTCGAGGTACACCGGGGACGAGTGCCGGTACGACGTTTGAACTGTGGAGAGGAAGAGGTCACTTTGCCAAGGTATGCTACAATGGCAAAGCTATATACTGTTGACAACAATGCCATCACAACCATTGAGCCCTTAGAACCAACCTGTCAGGTGGAAGGCAATGGCTCAGATGGAGAAATGGAGGATTGGTGCCAACAGCTACACGTGGGCATAAATTCAACACCTACCCATCAAAAACAAGGGGTGTATAGGCTAGTGACGGAATATGAACAAGTCTTCAGTAAACACCCATTGGACTTCGGACGGATAGAAGGGGTAGAACACACAATCCCCACAGGTGACCATCCCCCAATAAAAGAAAGATATAGACCCATACCGCCCGCTCACTATCAATGTGCAAAAGATATGCTGAGGGAAATGAAACAGGCCGGGGTAATAAGAGACAGCTGTAGCCCCTGGGCGGCCCCTCTAGTGATTGTCAAAAAAAAGGACGGAACCATGAGAATGTGCGTAGACTACCGGAAGATTAATAACATCACCCATAAAGACGCCTACCCCTTGCCTTGGATAGAAGAGTCCTTAACTGCTTTGAAATCTGCTAATTATTTTTCCACCTTAGACTTAACAAGCGGGTATTGGCAAGTCCCTGTGGCTGAGAGAGATAAGGAAAAGACGGCATTCACCACACCAATGGGTCTATGTGAATTTAATCGCATGCCGTTCGGACTCTGCAACGCATCCGGTACCTTCCAGCGGCTGATGGAATGCTGCCTCGGACACAAGAACTTCGAGACCGTCCTCCTGTACCTAGATGATGTGATCGTCTACTCAAAGACTTACGAACAACACTTAATAGACCTGGCAGAAGTGTTCGAAGCCTTATCCAGGTATGGCATGAAAGTCAAGCCATCCAAATGTCACCTTCTCAAGCCAAAGGTACAGTACCTGGGACACATCGTGAGTTCGGAGGGAGTAGCACCAGATCCCGAGAAAATAAGCACCATAAGGGATTGGCCAAGACCTACCAGCGCAAAAGAAGTGAGACAATTCCTGGGATTGGTGGGTTACTATCGCAGATTTATAAAAGGATTTACCAAGTTGGCAGCACCCTTGCAAGACACCTTGGTAGGGCAGACGAAGAAACCTTCAAACCGAAACCCTCCTTTTCAGTGGAACGACGAAAGGGAAGACTCCTTTGAACAACTAAAGAAGGCACTAACCGGAGAAGAGGTTCTGGCATACCCAGATTACCATAAACCTTTCATCCTCTACACCGATGCCAGTAATGTGGGACTAGGAGCGGTGCTGTCACAAAAGCAAGAAGGTCGGGAGAAAGTCATCGCCTTTGCAAGTAGAAAGCTCCGGCCTACTGAAAGAAATTCAGAAAATTACAGCTCCTTCAAATTGGAACTACTGGCAGTAGTTTGGGCTGTGACGGAGCGTTTCAAACACTATCTGGCCGCTGCAGAATTTATTGTCTATACTGACAACAATCCGTTGACCCACCTGGACACAGCCAAATTAGGTGCGTTAGAACAGCGATGGATAGCCCGGTTATCTAATTACAACTTCATAATCAAGTATCGAGCAGGTCGCAAGAATGGAAATGCCGATGCCCTATCCCGGATGCCACACTTGAGAGATGTAGAAGAGGAAACGGGGGAGCTTGAAGAAATTGAACTACCAGCCTTCCATCGTCCCAAGGCAAAACATCATCAGTCAAGTACCTATCAGAAACAACAAGAGGTGAATTTTAATCCGTTAGCACACCATAGATGGGCTGACACCCAAGACAGCAATCCGGCTGTGAAGTTGGTGAAGGAACTGTTGACTGAGCAAAGTGCATATCCCTATGAGGATGCCCCAGAAGAGACGCATCAACTCTGGAAAGAGAGAGGCAAAATGTTCCTGTATCAAGGGAAGCTCTGTAGAAGATACACCAATCCGAAAACACATGAATTGGTTTGGCAGATTATTGTGCCTAAACAAGATGTGAAGATGGTCCTCGAAGCTTACCATAATGGTGCTGGTCACTTCGGTTGGAAAAAGTTAGAAGTACTTCTAAGAGAAAGATTTTATTGGGTCGGGATGAGAAAATCAATCGAACAGTGGTGCAGAAATTGTGGCCCGTGTAACCTCAGAAGAAACGATCAAAAGAACCAAAGAGCACCACTGCAGCCCATAATCACCAAACAACCACTTGAACTTGTAGCCATGGACCACGTGAAGTTGACACCAAGCCGGTCCGGCTATGTCTATGCCTTGACCATCGTGGACCATTATTCACGTTTCTTGGTAGTAGTACCCGTAAAAGATCTGACAGCAAAAACAGCAGCCAAAGCATTCCAAACGTACTTTTGTAGACCCCATGGATATCCGGAACAGGTTCTCACCGACAAAAGGTACAGCCTTTGAATCAGAGATCTTCAGAGAATTCTGTAATATGTATGGTTGCAAAAAGATCCGGACGACGGCCTATCATCCACAAACAAACGGCTTATGCGAGAAGATGAACCATATTGTAATAGACCTACTAAAGACTTTACCTGAGACAGAAAGGAATCAATGGCCAGAGAAATTGCCTGACTTGGTGGATCTGTATAATCATGTCCCGGTGAGCTCCACCAACTGCACCCCAGCTTACCTTATGCGTGCAAGACCCGGCCAATTACCAATCGATCTAGAAATGGGAATTCTGAAACCAGACGCAGAAGTTCAAGACTCCAATTGGGATATCATACGGCAAAAGCAGTATCGCCAAGTGCAAGAGAGTGTGGAAAGAAGCCTTCGGCAAACTAGAGAAAGACAAGAGAGAACTTTCAACCAGAATGCTCTAGCGACCCCATTAAGACCGGGTGGCCAAGTGCTCAAGAGAAATCGTCGAACCAATAAACTGGACAATCAGTGGGAAGCCGTACCCTACACAGTTTTACCAACAAGAGTGGATAATCCTAAAATGTGTCTCATTAGCAAAAACGGAGGCTTAACATCTGTACTAGTGTCACGAGACAATCTTAAATTATGTCCGGAAGCATTGAAAGAGCCAGACGTTGTCCAGCCAGAACCAGAAGTTATTCAACCCATACAGGTTCAACCAGTAAAGGAAAAAGAAGAGGAAGTGTATCACACCTGTATAGGAGACTTTCCCAAAACCCTACTAACATACCATGGTGCAGTAGTGGTTCCCATGGTGGCCTTTTACCCAACACCGAACCCAATACCAGAAGTCCCAAGACAGGAAGAGGCTGACCCCGTACTACAGGAGGTTCCAGGCCAGGAAGAACAGATTCCTGGTCAGAGTAATCCCATTCACGGTGGACTTGCCAACTCCATAGTCGTGGAATTATCTTTAGCAGAGCGGGCAGATACTACATCCGCAGTAGACAGTAGTACACCACATGAAGAGACACCGCTATTACGTAGATCACAGCGTAGTACCCAGGGTCAATTACCGGCCAGGTATGCAGATTACCAACTATAAAGCTCATAATGTGAATTGTATATATGTTATGCCGTATATAGTTAAACAGAAAATGTAGTATAGTCATTGCTACCAGTCTGCAACGTTTAAGCCCAGTACCTACAGAGACTTGTCTGTATGAACTTCTTGCATATTCTTGAACTTTTTATCAGCCCGGAGGCACTAAATCAAAACTCTGGAAAGTCTGCTTTTTGAACTTTGCTTTTTGCTCTTTTTGAACTTTCTTTAGACTTTATATTGATAACTCCGTTGGAAAAATGGAACTAAATTCCTGGACACAAAGTGCAGTGCCTTTCCTAGTACCTTCAAGGATAGAACTGTATTAATGGACGCTATTTGAAGTGACTTTTTACAGAACTCTATTTTTGTTTCCTTGAGTGGTTTTTGTAACTTTTCATTTTTAAGACTCTGTACATATTAATTGTTATTTCAAAATGTTATCGTCCCACAGTCCCGGAGTACTGTTCTTAACTAAGGGGGAATGTGGCACCCCTAGGGGTATTTGCCACAAAAATAGTTACTGACAGTAAATGCAAATACTAAAATAGCAAGACTGCACTACCACCTCCGGCCAGAAGGGGGAGCTCCAGAGACTCCCCTTGATCCATTCTGGTCTGAGAGAAAAAATGGCAGTTGGGCCAAGGAGCTGATGGTGAGAGGTCATACAGTTGAATCTCTAACAGCCCTGTGACTGTTACCAGGCCTAAATCACCGGCCTGAGGAGAAGAGGGATAGAGAAAAAGGACATTGTGAGAACCGGGTAGCATTAATCACTACCCAGAACAGGCGCAAAGACGGATACCGGATCCGTGGCTGTATTCATTATATATAATACAGCAACCGGAAAAACGTGAGGTGATATCAGCTTCACTAGGGTCGGATGCAGCAACAGACACAGAGTTCAGCGGTACTCCCAGAGGGGGTAAACCGATAAAAGGACTCGGGTTGCCCGTCGAACCAGGACCCGGAGGGGACAGATTGGGCCGGCAGCCAGTTCACATACAGCAGCAGGGCCACACAGAAATTGCGCACAATAAGAGGCGAAGACCCCGGCAGGGTCAAAGTAACTCAGAGTTCCCATACAGACTCCGGTGACAGGACTGGTTGTAAATCCTTTTATGTCAAAGTAAACTGGTTAAACGTTTCAGTGCCTCAGTCTTTCATTTGGACAATAGCCATCTATCCAGGATCAGGATCGTCACCGCTGGGAGAACCTGCTGCTGATCAAGTAAGTGCCTGTCCCCTCATGATACCCCTTACACTGTGCATTGCCTGAGGCCACAGCACCGGGTCAAGCCACCCGTGACATCCCCCTCAAGAGACAGACTCCATTGGTCCGGTGCTGGGTATCCCGGTCTCCTGGGCGTCACAAGGGCTACGTACTTCCTCTGTTAAGCTCTACCTGCTTCAGCATACTTCTTCATGCATCCTGCATACTTATCTTTAACATTGGGTATGCAGGACATGCGGATGTATGCGCCGACCGCACAGGAATGCAACAAGTTGCATCGTGTGTGGATGGCAGGCACATCAAAACGACACATCCACATACATCCGCATGTCCGGCATACCCAATGTTAAAGATAGGTATGCAGGATGCATACAGAAGTATGCGGAAGTAGGCAGAGCTTGACAGAGGAAGTATGCAGCTCTCTGCAAAGCCCTCAAGCACAAATGTGAACCCGGCCTAACTGCAGTCCACAGTACTCACTCAGCACCAGAAGCTGCAATGCCCTCTCAGTGCCATAAATAATGTTCCCTTAGTTCTGTTTGCAGTATCATAAGTTCCAGAAATAAAATTGCACACTTGACATCTAGAGCAACCCTATTGCCAGCTACAATGCACTCTGTTTGCAGATCAAATCACCCAATAGTACCAGTACTCAAAATGACAATTATTTTTGGAGTTCACGTTTAGTGTCATGTACAATGCTTACCATGGTTTAATCTAAATTATCTCTTTGTTATTTTCCATAATGACCCATACAATGCATCATAGCTAGTGTTGAGCGATACCTTCTGATTCCCAGAAGTATCGGATTGTATCGGCCGATATCCAAAAAATATCGGATATCGCCGATACCGATACCCGATATCAATGCAAGTCAATGGGACACAAATATCGGAATATAAATAAGCCCTTTCTGTCCATAAACATCCTGTTCTGGAGGGGGAAAGAGTGTGGGCAGTGCGTGGGCGGTGCGTGGGCATGTGGGGTGTCTCTGTGCAGCATGCGGGGTGTCTCTGCAGTGGGTGGGGAGTCTCTGTGGCGGGTGGAGTCTCTGTGTGGTGGGCGTGGTTTCTGTGCGGCTGTCAGGTTCTCAGCGGGGCGTGTGGGGTGTCTCTGTGCGGCGTGCGGGGTGTCTCTGCAGCGTGCGGGGTGTCTCTGCAGTGGGTGGGGTCTCTGTGTGGTTGGTGGGGTCTATGGGGGGCATGCGGGGTATCTCTGCGGGGCATCTCTGCGGGGCGTGCGGGGTGTCTCTGTGGCGTGTGGGGTGTCTCAGTGCGGGCATCATCCGATGGGACTACAAGTCCCATTGGACAATGCCTACTACACTGACAGTGGTTGACACATTAGCCAATGATGGGACAGTAGTAGTCCCATCATCCGGCTAATGTGTTGAATGAAAAAAAAAATACTCCATACATACTCCATACATACTCCATGCAGTACATTCATACATTACATACATGACATACAGTGCATTCAACATAGAGTTCATACTCACCATTACTTGTCATTAGGGTTGAGCGAAACGGGTCGTTCATTTTCAAAAGTCGCCGACTTTTGGCAAAGTCGGGTTTCATGAAACCCGATCCGACCCCTGTGCGTGGTCGGCCATGCGGTACGCGACTTTCGCGCCAAAGTCGCGTTTCAATGACGCGAAAAGCGCCATTTCTCAGCCAATGAAGGTAAACGCAGAGTGTGGGCAGCGTGATGACATAGGTCCTGGTCCCCACCATCTTAGAGAAGGGCATTGCAGTGATTGGCTTGCTGTCTGCGGCGTCACAGGGGCTATAAAGGGGAGTTCCCGCCGACCGCCATGTTACTGCTGCTGATCTGAGCTTAGAGAGAGGTTGCTGCCGCTTCGTCAGAAGCAGGGATAGCGTTAGGCAGGGTCCATTAACCACCAAACCGCTTGTGCTGTAGCGATTTCTACTGCCACACACCACCTTCGGTGTGCAGGGACAGTGGAAGCTACATTTTTTTTTTTTTTTCCCCCTCAGCGCTGTAGCTCATTGGGCTGCCCTAGAAGGCTCCCTGATAGCTGCATTGCTGTGTGTACGCCGCTGTGCAAACCAACTGCTTTTTTCAAAGCACAAATCCTCTTGTTCCTTCCTTTCTGCACAGCTATCTTTTTGGTTTGTACACACTTTTTATTTAATTTGTGCATCAGTCCACTCCTTATTGCTGCCTGCCATACCTGGCTGAGATTACTGCAGGGAGATAGTAATTGAAGGACACTCCCTGTTTTTTTTTTTTTTTTTGTGGGAGATTAAGATTGACATTTCTGCTAGAGTGCCATCCCTGTCTGTGTCATCTCTCACTCAGTGGGCCATAGAGAGCCTATTTATTTTTTTGCTTGATTTGGGTTATAAAATCTACCTGAAAAAATCACTACATCAATCAGTGGGAGAAAAATATTGGCCTCAGGGCTTGTGTGCCACTCTTGACTCCTGTGTGCATCATCACTCACTCAGTGGGCCATAGAAAGCCTATTTATTTTTTTGCTTGATTTTGGTTCTAAAATCTACCTGAAAAAATCACTACATCAATCAGTGGGAGAAAAATATTGGCCTCAGGGCTTGTATGCCACTCCTGACTCCTGTGTGCATCATCACTCACTCAGTGGGCCATAGAAAGCCCATTTTTTTTTTTTTTTTGCTTTATTTGGGTTCTAAATTCTACCTGAAAAAATCAATAAATCAATCAGTGGGAGATTAATATTGGCCTTTGGGCTTGTGTGCCAGTCCTAAGCGTGCCATCTCTCTCTCTCAGATAGTGGGCCATAGAAATCCTATTTATTTATTTTTTTTTTTATTGGGTTTATAAATTTTCCCTGGAAAAAAAAAAAAAAGTGGGAGATTAATATTGGCCTCTGGGCTTGTGTGCCAGTCCTGAGCGTGCCATCTCTCTCACAAATAGTGGGCCATAGAAAGCCTATTTATTTATTTTTTTTGGTTTTATAAATTCTCCCTTAAAAAACAACATCCAATTGATCAGCGCAAAGTCATCTGTCAAAAATGTTCAACTACCTTAAGCAGAGGACAGAATCTGAAAAGTCTCAATACAAGTTGCATGCATAGACATTTAACCACCATGCATTTGCAAGCCTGGACTAACTACCAAACGTCCCTTAAGGTTGTAGCACCCTCGGCCAATGAAGCTAGTCAGCAACGCAACATCCCTTCCGGCAGTGTAGGGCCACCATTTTCCGCACCACCTGCAGTATCTGTGCAGGTTTCTTTGCCAGACCAAAGCCGTCAGGGTCAGGGAATCACCAGTTTCGTAGTAGGAAACACTGCATCTAGGGCACCGGTGGCAACAATACCATCTCCCACCGTCTCTCAGTCTGCCATGTCCACCGGCACCCCCGCTAGTTCCACGATCTCCAGCTCTCCAGTCCAGCTCACCCTACATGAGACTATGGTTAGAAAAAGGAAGTACTTAGCCTCGCATCCGCGTACACAGGGTTTGAACGCACACATAGCTAGACTAATCTCGTTAGAGATGATGCCCTACCGGTTAGTTGAAAGCGAAGCTTTCAAAGCCCTGATGGACTACGCTGTACCACGCTACGAGCTACCCAGTCGACACTTTTTTTCCAGAAAAGCCATCCCAGCCCTCCACCAGCATGTTAAAGAGCGCATCGTCCATGCACTCAGGCAATCTGTGAGCACAAAGGTGCACCTGACAACAGATGCATGGACCAGTAGGCATGGCCAGGGACGTTACGTGTCCATCACGGCACACTGGGTAAATGTGGTGGATGCAGGGTCCACAGGGGACAGCAAGTTTGGGACAGTTCTGCCTAGCCCACGGTCTAGGAAACAATTGGCTGTAGCCGTTCGCACCCCCTCCTCCTCCTCTTCGTCCTCCTGCAGAAGCGAGAGCTCGTCCACAGACCGCAGTCGCACAACCACTCCATCCGCAGCTGCCACTGTTGCACACCAGGTCTCCCATTATGGGGCAGCTACTGGCAAACGTCAGCAGGCTGTATTGGCTATGAAGTGTTTGGGCGACAACAGACACACCGCGGAAGTTCTGTCCGAGTTCTTGCAGAAAGAAACGCAGTCGTGGCTGGGCACTGTAGATCTTGAGGCAGGCAAGGTAGTGAGTGATAACGGAAGGAATTTCATGGCTGCCATCTCCCTTTCCCAACTGAAACACATTCCTTGCCTGGCTCACACCTTAAACCTGGTGGTGCAGTGCTTCCTGAAAAGTTATCCGGGGTTATCCGACCTGCTCCTCAAAGTGCGTGGACTTTGCTCACATATCCGCCGTTCGCCCGTACACTCCAGCCGTATGCAGACCTATCAGCGTTCTTTGAACCTTCCCCAGCATCGCCTAATCATAGACGTTGCAACAAGGTGGAACTCAACACTGCACATGCTTCAGAGACTGTGTGAACAGAGGCGGGCTGTTATGTTTTTGTGGGAGGATACACATACACGGGCAGGCAGTAGGATGGCAGACATGGAGTTGTCAGGTGTCAGATTTGAGAACTGGAACTTTGGCCCACATGGCGGATTATGCCTTACGTATCCTCAAAAGGGACACACGCATAACTAAAATGATGAATGATGACGATTACTGGTTGGCCTGCCTCCTTGATCCTCGCTATAAAGGCAAATTGCAAAATATAATGCCACATGAGAACTTGGAACTAATATTAGCAACCAAACAATCAACTCTTGTTGACCGTTTGCTTCTGGCATTCCCTGCACACAGCGCCCGTGATCGTTCTCACACGAGCTGCAGGGGCCAGCAGACCAGAGGAGTTAGAGGGGCAGAAATCAGAAGTGGCGTTGGCCAGAGGGGTTTTCTGACCAGGTTGTGGAGTGATTTTGCTATGACCGCAGACAGGACAGGTACTGCAGCATCAATTCAAAGTGACAGGAGACAACATTTGTCCAGTATGGTTACAAACTATTTTTCATCCCTTATCGATGTTCTCCCTCAACCGTCATTCCCATTTGATTACTGGGCATCAAAATTAGACACCTGGCCAGAATTGGCAGAATATGCATTGCAGGAGCTTGCTTGCCCGGCAGCTAGTGTCCTATCAGAAAGAGTATTCAGTGCTGCAGGTTCAATACTAACAGAAAAAAGGACTCGTCTGGCTACCCAAAATGTAGATGATCTAACCTTCATTAAAATGAACCACAACTGGATTTCGAAATCTTTTGCCCCACCTTGCCCGGCTGACACCTAGCTTTCCTATGAAAAGGTCTTGCTTGTGGACTATTCTGAATGCCTTTTCCAATCTCGTAATTTTCTGCACCTGATTGTCCAGCATACGACATGTTTACACCTCACTAAATGGCCAAACTCCCCACACGGGGCCGTGGTATCGACACTTGGCGACAGCACCCGTGAGAGTGCAGTTTGTCTGAAGAGGTGGGTGAGCCCGCTTTTGGTCGACGGCACTGCCACTGGGTCCCTCCTAGTACAATAAAGTGTCTCTGGCGGTGGTGGTGCGCACCCAACGTCAGACACACCGTTGTAATATGAGGGGCCCTGGGCCTGTACCGCCGGCCACAAGACAGTTTCCCCCCACCCCAGCTCAAACAGTGCTCTACCACTTGCAAAATTATCTCACAGCTCCACCAATGTTTAGTCTATGCGCTGACATCCTTCAATGTCTGCCACTGACAATACCATTGTATTGACATTTTTGTTATGTTAGGCCTTCGATGCCTGTCTGCGGTGACTCCTTCCACCAGGCCTCCACTGACCACACCACTGCTGCCCGTGTACCCCTGGAACCAATTTAAAATTGCCTACAGCCATGTGTTATCATTTTAGGCCTTCGATGCCTGTCTGCGGTCACTCCTTCCACTAGGCCTCCACTGACCACACCACTGCTGCCCGTGTACCCCTGTAACCAATTTAAAATTGCCTACAGCCATGTGTTATTATTTTAGGCCTTCGATGCCTGTCTGCGGTGACTCCTTCCACTAGGCCTCCACTGACCACACCACTGCTGCCCGTGTACCCCTGGAACCAATTTAAAATTGCCTACAGCCATGTGTTATTATTTTAGGCCTTCGATGCCTGTCTGCGGTCACTCCTTCCACTAGGCCTCCACTGACCACACCACTGCTGCCCGTGTACCCCTGTAACCAATTTAAAATTGCCTACAGCCATGTGTTATTATTTTAGGCCTTCGATGCCTGTCTGCGGTGACTCCTTCCACTAGGCCTCCACTGACCACACCACTGCTGCCCGTGTACCCCTGGAACCAATTTAAAATTGCCTACAGCCATGTGTTATTATTTTAGGCCTTCGATGCCTGTCTGCGGTCACTCCTTCCACTAGGCCTCCACTGACCACACCACTGCTGCCCGTGTACCCCTGGAACCAATTTAAAATTGCCTACAGCCATGTGTTATTATTTTAGGCCTTCGATGCCTGTCTGCGGTGACTCCTTCCACTAGGCCTCCACTGACCACACCACTGCTGCCCGTGTACCCCTGGAACCAATTTAAAATTGCCTACAGCCATGTGTTATTATTTTAGGCCTTCGATGCCTGTCTGCGGTCACTCCTTCCACTAGGCCTCCACTGACCACACCACTGCTGCCCGTGTACCCCTGGAACCAATTTAAAATTGCCTACAGCCATGTGTTATTATTTTAGGCCTTCGATGCCTGTCTGCGGTCACTCCTTCCACTAGGCCTCCACTGACCACACCACTGCTGCCCGTGTACCCCTGTAACCAATTTAAAATTGCCTACAGCCATGTGTTATTATTTTAGGCCTTCGATGCCTGTCTGTGGTCACTCCTTCCACTAGGCCTCCACTGACCACACCACTGCTGCCCGTGTACCCCTGGAACCAATTTAAAATTGCCTACAGCCATGTGTTATTATTTTAGGCCTTCGATGCCTGTCTGCGGTCACTCCTTCCACTAGGCCTCCACTGACCACACCACTGCTGCCCGTGTACCCCTGGAACCAACATCAGAAAATATAAAAATAAGTATTTTGCTTATAAAAAAGAAAATACTGGAGAGATATCAAATGCAGACATTTTAACATTAAAAACAAACATATACAACAAAAATCTGGTACAGTACTAAAAATGGCCACCAGCTACAATAACTTTCTCCTGCAAGTAGTTAACTGAAAGGTTTTTTCAATTTTAAACACAGATATGGCATCCACCGAGTGTTGTCCTGTCGCGTCTTCTTTATATTATTGCCAAGAAGATGCAAAACAATGAAAATAATAAAATCATTATTTACCAAAAAAATAGAGTAAGTCAAAACCACATTGCAAATAAACATTCATTACAAATAAAGAAGCAGGGCGCGTCCGAGGGTGAGTATATACCTAATAAGAATATAATCACCCTCGGACGCGCCCTGCTTCTTTCCGACAGCCTTCCTTCCTAAGAATCAGCCCTTCCGTGGTGTAGAGAGAGGGTTTGTTACACTCCAAGGTGTTCCCCAGGTTGCCTTTCCTGAGCTTCGATCTTCCGGCTCTCGTTTAGTAGTTGTTGGAAACTACGCTGCATTGGGCCTACAAATTGGGTATGGGGTGTAGAGAGATGGTGTGTTACACTCCAAGGTGTTCCCCAGGTTGCCTTTCCTGAGCTTCGATCTTCCGGCTCTCGTTTAGTAGTTGTTGGAAACTACGCTGCATTGGGCCTACAAATTGGGTATGGGGTGTAGAGAGATGGTGTGTTCCACTCCAAGGTGTTCTCCAGGTTGCCTTTCCTGAGCTTCGATCTTCCGGCTCTCGTTTAGTAGTTGTTGGAAACTACGCTGCATTAGGCCTACAAATTGGGTATGGGGTGTAGAGAGATGGTGTGTTACACTCCAAGGTGTTCCCCAGGTTTCCTCTCCATTGCTTCGATCTTCCGGCTCTCGTTTAGTAGTTGTTGGAAACTACGCTGCATTAGGCCTACAAATTGGGTATGGGGTGTAGAGAGATGGTGTGTTCCACTGTAGAGAGATGGTGTGTTCCACTCCAAGGTGTTCCCCAGGTTTCCTCGCCAATGCTTCGATCATCATGCTCTCGTTTAGTAGTTGTTGGAAACTACGCTGCATTAGGCCTACAAATTGGGTATGGGGTGTAGAGAGATGGTGTGTTCCACTCCAAGGTGTTCTCCAGGTTGCCTTTCCTGAACTTCTATCTTCAGGCTCTCATTAAATTGTGGTTAAACGGAACAACTGCATTTGGCGTACTAGTTGGTTTGGGGCCTACTATCGGTGTCTGCCGCTCCTTGCTGTTCTCCTGGTTTCCTGTCCTGAAATTCCGTTTTCAGGCGCTCGTTAAGTAGTTGTTAATGTTAGACTGCATTTGGCCTACTAGTTGGGTTGGGGCCTACTATCGGTGTCTGCCACTCCTTGCTGTTCTCCTCCACTGAACAAAGCTGTGCCGCCTGTTTACTACTGTTGCCAATTTTGAACTGCATTTCGACTACTGTTGTGAATTCTGTGGCTGAGTTCACTTCTGTGGTCACAAGTGGTATTGCAGTCTCTGGGCTTCCTCCCTCAGGTGTTTTGGTGAGCTCGTTGGCTGCCTTGCTATTTAGCTCCACCTGAATCTGTCTTCCTTGCTCCTTGTCAATGTTCCAGTGTTGGATCTGAGCTACTGCATCTTTCCTTGGGCCTGCTGCTCTGCTAGATAAGTGCTTCTAGTTTGTTTTCTGTTTTTTCTGTCCAGCTTGCTATTAACTTTTGCTGGAAGCTCTGAGAAGCAAAGGGGTGCACCGCCGTGCTGTTAGTTCGGCACGGTGGGTCTTTTTGCCCCTTTGCGTGGTTTTCGTTTTAGGGTTTTTTGTAGACTGCATAGTTCTCTTTGCTATCCTCGCTCTGTCTAGAATATCGAGCCTCACTTTGCTGAATCTATTTCATTCCTACGTTTGTCTTTTCATCTTGCTAACAGTCATTATATGTGGGGGGCTGCCTATTCCTTTGGGGTATTTCTCTGAGGTAAGTCAGGCTTGTATTTCTATCTTCAGGCTAGTCAGCTCCTCAGGCAGTGCCGAGTTGCATAGGTAGTGATAGGCGCAATCCACTGCTGCTTATAGTTGAGTGAGGATAGATCAGGTACTACAGAGATTCCACGTCTCAGAGCTCGTCCTATTGTTTTTGGTTATTGCCAGATCTCTGTATGTGCGCTGATTACTGCACGCTGTGTTGCCTGATTGCCAGCCATAACAGACTACTTACTGATTTGGGCCTACTCTCTGTGTCAGCCTCTCATTCCAGTTGTCCTCCACTGCAATGCCCCCTGATTAGTCCTGTGTTACCAATTTTGAACTGCATTTAGCCCACTTTATTCTTTGGGCCTATATCTGTGTTTCCTCCTCATCCTGCCCATTGCCCAGCCAGTGATAGATGAGTCTGCTGGTACATTGACCCATAACGCAACATTTCCCGTGCACGCTACACTGCAAGATTGTGACCCTGCTGAAAGTCAGGTCCCCCTTCCCGCATACCATACCACCTTACACGGGGACAAACAGGAAGGTGCAGATGAAAGTGCAGGTTCCTTCATCAGGTGGGGGGAGGAATACTAGTTGGCGACGTCACTGGCACAGGGCCTCTCATGGTACGCAAAAGTGTTGCTGCCGGTGGGAGGCGCCCCCGCCGTGCAAACACACCGCTGTACTTTGAGGGGCTCTGTGCCAGTGCCAATGCCAACGAGTGGGCCCCCCCTGCTTGCTCAGGTTCACAGCACTTGCAAAGTTGAAATACTTACCTCTCCCTGCTCCACTGCCGTGACGTGGTCCAGATTTCCTGGGCCCACTAATTACTTGAACCAGCCCTACCCACCACAACTTTAGCCAAATGACCCCCAATTTCAAATGCCTTCCAATTATTATAAGGTAAATTACGCTTGACAAGCTTCATTAAGAAGAATGGATGGTTTTGACATTAAAATGGGCACTCTAGGTGTTTTCCTGGCCCCCACTCACTGCCGACTATGCTGCCCCATTGACTTGCATTGGGTTTCGTGTTTCGGTCGATCCCGACTTTACGTCATAATCGGCCGATTTCACTCGACCCGACTTTTGAGATAGTCGGGTTTCGCGAAACCCGGCTCGACTCTAAAAAGGTCAAGGTCGCTCAACTCTACTTGTCATTTTTATCCACGAAGCCAGTGTCAACCTGTAAAAAAGGTGAAAAAACAAACAACCAATATACTCCCTGTCCGCAGAAATCCATGAGTGTCCCATGACAATCTCCCATGGAGAACGGCAGCAACAGCTGTTGCGACCGCTCAGCAGGGTGTTGTGAATTCTGTTATCGAACTCCCTCCTGTGGTCATGAATGGTACTTCGGCGAATTCTGTCCATAGACTCCCTCTGGTGGCTGTGAGTGGAGCTGCTGCTTCTGAGGTTCCTTCCACAGGTGACTTAGTTTATTCTTTGGCTGGCTGCTCTATTTAACTCCAATCAAATTGTTACTCCATGCCAGCTGTCAATGTTCTCGTACTGGTTCAGTTCGCTCTTGGATCTTTCTGGTTACCTGTCTACTCCAGCAGAAGCTAAGTCCCTGCTAGTTAATTATTTGTTCATTGTTTTCTTGTCCAGCTTGCTATCATGATTTTGCCTTGCTAGCTGGAAGCTCTGGGATGCAGAGTGGCACCTCCGCACCGTGAGTCGGTGCGGAGGTCTTTTTGCACACTCTGCGTGGTCTTTTTGTAGTTTTTTGTGCTGACCGCAAAGATACCTTTCCTATCCTCAGTCTGTTTAGTTAGTCTGGCCTCCTTTGCTGAAACCTGTTTCATTTCTGTGTTTGTGACTTCCATCTTAACTCACAGTCAATATATGTGGGAGGCTGCCTTTTCCTTTGGGGAATTTCTCTGAGGCAAGGTAGGCTTTATTTTCTATCTCTAGGGCTAGTTAGCTCTTAGGCTGTGAAGAGGCGTCTAGGCAGAGTTAGGTACGCTCCACTGCTATTTCTAGTGTGTGTGATAGGATTAGGGGTTGCGGTCAGCAGAGCTCCCACTTCCCAGAGCTTGTCCTGTGTTAGTTTAACCATCAGGTCGCTCCGGGTGCTCCTAACCACCAGGTCCATAACAGCAGGGGCCCCAGAAACACAATGACGGGAGGAAGGTATTCCTCCGCCGCTGTAAAAAAATAGTCCCTAGCCTCACTTATGGCATTGTTGTATGAGAAATTTTCCCACGCAGCAATTGCCATAAAGTAAGACTTTGAACTTTAGTAACCTCAGTGATACACTGCCGGAGCCATTGTCTCCTGTCAGTGTGTCACTGAAGGTCCTATAGATCGTCGTGGGACACTCGTTATTAATTGGACTATGGCGAACAGGTAGTATATGGTTTCTTATTTTACGTTTTTTTGCAGGCGCTCAAGTATGGTAAGTATGGTTAAATGAAGAATATTAAAATACTTTTTTTCCGAATGTGTGCGTGTTTTATTAACCCTTTCTTACTATTGGATTAATAATGGATAGGGGTCTTATTGATGTCTCTCCATTATTAACCCGGCTTAATATAACCTTACAATAGCAAGGTGACATTAACCCCTTATTACCCCATATCCCACCGCTACGTGGGAGTGGGAAGAGAGGGGCTAAGTGCCGGAAATGGCGCATCTTACAGATGCACCATTTCTGGGGCGGCTGCGACTGGTATTTGTAGCCGGGGGGGGGGGGGGGGCAATATCCATCGCCCTTCTCTAGGCTATGAATATCAGCCTGCAGCTGTCTGCGTAGCCTTTCTGGCTATAAATTATAGGGGGACCCCAAGTAATTTTTTTGGGGGGTCCCCCTATTTTAATAGCCAGTAAAGGTTACGCAAACAGCTGCGGGCTGATATTCATAGCAGGCTACAAATATTTGCCCCCGGCCGTCGGCTTACCCCCTCTGGCACAGAAAATTGCGTGGGAACCCACGCCGTTTTCTTTGCTTTTTTTAAAAAATTCAACGCCCATTAAGGCCTCTTTCACTCTTACGTCGGTATGGGTCCGTCGCTATGCGTCCGCCGCAGAGACACCCCGCCCGCCGCACAGACCCCGCACACTGCACAGAGACCCCGCACGCTGCATAATGCCCCGGCACACACGCAGAGAGCCCCACGGTCACTTACAGACACCGCCCGCACACACACACCCAGTCTCCACCCACGCACCGCCCACACTTCATTATACTGCATAATTGCACTATAGGAACTTCCAATTCCGATTTCTGATATCGCAAAAATATCGGAACTCGGTATCGGAATTCCGATACAGCGAATATCAGCCGATACCCGATATTTACAGTATCGGAATGCTCAACACTAATCATAGCATGTTCACATCAGTGACACACTTAGTGAACACCAATCACAGTAAATATTATCCAATTCATATCGTTGGCCCCCAGAAACAAACTCATACATTTTCTTCTACTTCAATGAGGAAGAGGTAGCGGTTGCTACTGGAAAGTTTAATGATATCTACATAGAGTTTTTCATATCTGCATAATTTCTGCAATCGTTTTTCAGAGACTAGTCAATGGAGGCATTTTTTCCATATTTTAGTTTATAATTTTTTTCCAGCTTAAATACTGAGAGAGAAAAAAGAGCCAGGTGCATTTGACATATTTTTATTTCCTGGACATTTTGATTGATTTACATATCAAAATTCATGTAAAGGTTTCAGAACCACTTTACATTTAAAATCTGAACATTTTTAATACCTAATTTATCTTTTAATTAAGCAATTTCCACTCAACATGCCTCATACATCTCCGTGTAAGGATCAGACTATAAGAGATTTTATTGTCCATGAATTAATTTAAATGCCGAACATGTAAGTATAAGAGAGTTGCATTAGAACACATGTTTATACAAGATTGTGGTACTAAAGCAAAATATTGGTCTACTGATCTTTGTAAGCCAATCTGCACAGTATCTAATTGTCAAGACTTCACTTACAACATGAAAAAGATGTAGATTAAACTGGCAATTTATATATTTGTTCTCACATATGAAAATGGATTCATTATTGATTCTGCCTTTTTTACATCTTCCATTTCCATAGCTGTTATTATTATGATTTGTTTTGTGGCAACAAACAATCAAGTACTTACTTTGGGAAGATCACTAAATGGACTATCTTTCTTTTTCATGCATAGCTTAGCATAGATAAGTACAGCCCTTGTGAAAAATAAGATTTTAATCAATATCTCACTGAATGCAATAACAATTTCCAAAAATTTGGTAAGAATGAGTTTCATAGAACATTTTTTAAACCCATGACATGAATTAAAGTTAATATTAAAACCTTCAATAAAAAATCTTCCATTTTGCTCTAACTAGTTCATGGAAAAATGAATACAACATTTTTGATCTGGAATGTATTTTGTATGACATCCATGATTTTTAAGAATAGCACAAAGTCTTTTAATCATTAAAAGAGCAAGTTGGCGATATTTTGCAATGTCTGTCTTTTTCCATTCTTCAAGAATGACCCCTTTAAATCCTGGATGCTTGATGTAGACTAATGATGAACTTGTCTCTTTAGAATTTCCCATAGGTGTTTCTGTTTGGTTCACATCAGGAGACATACTTGGCCACTGAATTAATCTTACCCTGTCATTCTTCAAAATTGCAACAGATGTGTGTTTTGGACCATTGTAATTAGGGATGAGCGGACTGGGGATGTTTGGGTTCATTAACTTCTGTCAAACTTTAGTCCAAAGTTTGGTTCGCGTACCAGAGCTTGACATGAACTTGAGGCCGGAACCAATAAAAACCAATAGGGACCCAAATTTTGGTGCTATAAAATAACTGAGAAATGCTTTTAGTAAGCTATAGGGGGCTGAAAAGGGAAGCAAAATGGGGTAAGAGCAGGAAAATTGCCCTGCAAATAAATATTGTTAGGGTTAGCGGAACGCACCGAGTAAATATAGATGTTTATTATTATTGATGCAAATCCAATATGAAACAAGCCAAGATACAGAGACCGTGCGGCACCAGGTAAGTCAATCTTCACAGGCAATTCAGCAAGCTGAGGCACACAGACTTCTAACACTAGCCAGATTAAAGCATTTCAGGGGTGGTGCACATCAAACAGTGAATCAGAGACATCACTTGCAGTAATATATATGAGAAGAAATGTGGCACTCAACCCAACGAAGCTGTTGTAGAAAGTCCTTTATTTGCTGGGATCAGCGCTCAGGTATACATGGAAAGGCAGCAGGGAATGAACAGGAGAGGGTGCGGGGAAACAGGTGAGGACAACGGCCGTTTTGCGCTGTGCGCTTCAACGGGTCCAGGAGTCCGGAGCTGCGTGTATTCATGTTGAGGTGCTTGTGTAGAGCCAGGGACTCCCCGGCCAAAGGCGTTCCTGGATACAGCGGGGGATAGGAAAAAAAATGTCTGGACGAGGTGGCGGACGAAGAGGAGGAGGAGGATGATGGGGATGAATATTTATGGAAGAAGGATGCTTCTCAAGGGGCAATAGAATCTGGTGGCATTGCAAGGTCAGGTACAGGGTTTTTGCGGGACACACGTGATGTTGATTTGCAAGAAAGTGCTCCTCAACCCAGCACAAGCAGTGAATTGACACCTGGAACATTGGCCCACATGGCTGAGTATGCCTTGTGTATCCTAAAAAGGGACCCCCGCATTATCAAAATGATGACCGATGACCATTACTGGCTGGCCTGCCTCCTGGATCCACGATATAAAAGAAAATTATAAAATATCATGCCACATGAGAACCTTGAGCAAATATTGGCTACCAAACAAGCAACTCTTGTAGACCGTTTGGTTCAGGCATTCCCAGCACACAGCAGCGGTGATGGTTCTCACACGAGGGGGCAACATGGCAGGGGTGTTACAGGTGCACAAATCCAAAGTGGCGTTGGACAGAGGGGTTTTATGACCAAGTAGTGGAGTGATTTCGCAATGACCGCTGACATGACATGTAGTGCTGCATCGATTTAATGTGACAGGAGATGGCATTTGTCCAGTATGGTTACGAACTACTTTTCCTCCCTTATCGATGTTCTCTCTCACAGGTCATTCCCCTTTGATTACTGGGCATCTAAGATAGACACTTGGCCTGAATTGGCAGAATATGCATTACAGGAACTCCCTTGCCCTGCTTCTAGTGTGCTATCAGAAAGAGTCTTCAGTGCTGCTGGTTCAATACTGACCGAAAAAAGGACACGTCTGGCTACCCAGAATGTTGATGATCTAACCTTCATTAAAATTAACCAATCATGAATTTCAAATTATTTTGCCCCACCTTCTCCTGCTGACACGTAGATTGCCTGAAAAATGTCTTGCTTTTGGCCTCTTCATACTGACTTCTCCAATTCCTCCATTTGCAGATGCTGAATGTCCACCATAGGCCATTTTTATACATCCCTAAATGGCCTGACTCCCCCCACAGGGCCGTGATCACCACCTGGTGCAAGCACCCACGCGAGTGCTGTTTGCCTGGACAGGTGGGTGTGCCTACTCTTGGGCGACGGCACTGGCACAGGGTCCCTCATAGTACAATGAAGTGTCTCTGACGTTGGTGGTGCACAACCAACATCAGACACACCGTCGTAATATGAGGGGCCCTGTGCCAGTACCGCCGCCCACGAGAGAGTGTTCCCCCCCAGCTCAGACAGTGCTCTACCACTTGCAATACTTACCTCTCCCTGCTCCACCACTGTGTAGTCTGAGCTGTTAAATCCTTCAATGGCACTGCCAATACAAATTTGTTGAAATGATAGATGATAGTTAAAATATACAGGGGCCCTGGCCTCCATTTAGACTAGTTAACACTTTGCGCCTACTACCACTGTCTGCTACTCAGCAGAGGAGCCCACCCCAGTACCTAGCTATGCCGCCTGTTTACTCCTGTTACCAATTTTGAACTGGATTTAGCCTACTTTTGTATTTACTTCCTGTGTCTGCGCCACTCATTACAATTGTCCTCCACAGAACAAAGCTATGCCACCTGTTTAGTCCTGTTACCAATTTTGAACTGCTTTTAGTCTACTTTTGTATTTTGGGCCTACTACCTGTGTCTGCGCCACTCATTACAATTGTCCTCCACAGAACAAAGCTATGCCGCCTGTTTAGTCCTGTTACCAATTTTGAACTGCTTTTAGCCTACTTTTGTATTTTGGGCCTACTACCTGTGTCTGCGCCACTCATTACAATCGTCCTCCACTTAAAGCTATGCAGCCTGTTTAGTCCTGTTACCAATTTTGAACTGAATTTAGCCCACTTTTTTATTTTGGGCCTACTACCTGTGTCTGCACCACTCATTACAATTGTCCTCCACTTAACAAAGCTATGCCGCCTGTTTAGTCCTGTTACCGTTTTTGAACTGAATTTAGCCTACTTTTTTATTTTGGGCCTACTACCTGTGTCTGCACCACTTATTACAATTGTCCTCCACTTAACAAAGCAATGTCGCCTGTTTAGTCCTGTTACCAATTTTGAACTGCATTTAGCCTACTTTTTTATTTTGGGCCTACTAATTTCGTCTGCGCCACTCATTACAATTGTCCTCCACTGAACAAAGCAATGCTGCCTGTTTAGTCCTGTTACCTATTTTGAACTGCTTTTAGCCTACTTTTTTTTTATTTTGAGCCTATATCTGTGTTTCCTCGTCATCCTGCCCATTGCCCATCCACTGCTTGATGAGTCTGCTGGTACATTGACTCAGACCACTTCATTCCCCTTGCACTCTACACAGCCAGAATCTGACCCTGCTGAAAGTCAGGTTCCCCTTCCTGCATACTATACCACCTTACACGGGGACAAAGAGGAAGGTACAGATGAAAGTGCAGGTTCCTTCATCAGGTGGGGGGATACTCGTTGGCACTGGCACATGGCCCCTCATAGTATGCAAAAGTGTCTCTGGCAGTGGGAGGCGCCACCTGCCATCAAACACACCGTCATACTATGAGGGGCACTGTGCCAGTGCCAACTAGTGGGCCCCCCCTGCTTGCTCAGGATTAGGGTTGAGCGAAACAGATCGGTCATTTTCATAAGTCGCCGACTTTTGGCAAAGTCGGGTTTCATGAAACCCGACCCGATCCCAGCATGGGGTCGGCCACGCGGTCGGCGACCTTCGCGTCAAAGTCGCGTTTCTATGATGCGTTCAGCGCCATTTCTCAGCCAATGAAGGAGGATGCAGACTGTGGGCAGCGTGATGACATAGGTCTCAATCCCCACCATCTTAGAGAAGGGCATTACAGTGATTGGCTTGCTTTCTGCCACGTCACAGGGGCTATAAAGGGGGGTGCACGCCAACTGCCATCTTACTGCTGCTGATCTGAGTATAGGGAGAGGTTGCTGTTGCTTCGTCAGAAGCAGGGATAGCGTTAGGCAGGGTACATTAACCCCCAAACCGCTTGTGCTGTAGCGATTTACACTGTCAAACACCATCTTTTGTTTGCAGGGACAGTGGAGGTTTTTTTGGGGTGCATCAGCTCTGTAGCTTAGGCTGCCTTATAAGGCTCCCTGATAGCTGCATTGCTGTTTGTACGCCGCTGTGCAAACCAACTCCTTTTTTCAAAGCACAAATCCTGTTGCTCCTTCCTTTCTGCACAGCTATCTTGTTTGTTTGTCCACACTTTAGACTTTTGTGTGCAGCAGTCCTTTTTATTGCTGCCTGCCATACTTTTCTGAGATTACTGTAGGGAGATAGAAATTGTAGTACAGTCCATTATTTTTTTGTTATATCTCTGCAAGCCACTTTCTGCCACAGAAAATATACTCTAATACAGTGGCCCAGATTTATTTACTAGTCTCCCTGAAAAAAAAAAGGGGCAGATTAAAATTGACAAATCTGCATCAGTGCCAGTCCTGACTGTGGCATCAGTCTTTCATTTTCTGCCATAGAAAATATACTGTATTACAGTGGGCCTGATTTCTTCAATATTCTCCCAGAAAAAATAAAACAAATGGGAGATTAAGATTGGCAAATCTGCATCACTGCCAGTCCTGTGTGTGGCATCTGTGTTTCATTTTCTGCCACAAAAAATATACTGTATTACAGTGGGCCTGATTTCTTCACAATTTTCCCAGAAAAAAAACAAGTGGGAGATTAAGATTGGCAAATCTGCATCACTGCCAGTCCTGTGTGTGGCATCTGTCTTTCATTTTCTGCCATAGAAAATATACTGTATTACAGTGGGCCTGATTTCTTCAATATTCTCCCAGAAAAAATAAAAAGGGGGAGATTTTTATAGGTAATGTGTGCATCTGCGTCAGTTCTGTTAGTGGCACATCTGTCTGCCATTTAAGCTGTGTACTGTTATACAGTGGGCCTGATTTTCCCTGCAGTCTCACCCACCTATAAAGGGAGATATTCATTTACCACAAGTTTGAGTACACCTTGTAACTGGTTTTACAGTAACAAATACCGTTTGTTTGGTTACGTTTTTCAAACAATGAGGAAGTCTGGTGGAAGAGGTTGTGGCCGTGGGCGGTGATTGCCAGCTGGTAATGATGGTAGTGGTGGTGGAGAATCAGGTGGTCATGGGAAAAGCAATATAGCACCTAAGTCTCGAGTTGTTGAGCCAGCGTCATCGTCTGGCTACACAAGGCCTCGAACGCTCCCTTTTCTGGGAGTAGGAAAACCGCT
Organism: Ranitomeya imitator; assembly: GCF_032444005.1. Classification (NCBI taxonomy): domain Eukaryota; kingdom Metazoa; phylum Chordata; class Amphibia; order Anura; family Dendrobatidae; genus Ranitomeya; species Ranitomeya imitator. Next base: position 467,568,412 of record NC_091286.1, read on the forward strand.
TTTAAAGCCGGAGCAGCAGGAACAAGTTTTGGCTTTCCTTGCTGACTCTGCCTCTAGCTCTTTCGCCTCCTCTTTGGAAACTGCTAAATGTAAAAGCAGCGCGTCGTCAGTGGATGTTCACGGTCAGGGACAAGTCGCTTCCTTGACTTCTTCACCAAGAACAACAGAGAAGGATGCATCAGGCGACACAACGGGTTACTTCATGGAGCTCTTTACACATACCGTTCCTGGGTTAGAAAGGGAAATTGTTAACAGGCCATGCCCATTACCAGATGAATCGGACATGGAGTGCACAGATGCACAGCCACAGCCAGATTATTATGCTGTTCCTTTGACTCAGATTAGAACATTACCCTCGCAGTGTACTGAGCCAGAATCTGACCCTGATGAGAATATGGGGCGCCGTCCCGAATGCTCTAGCACCGGCTTACACGGTGACACAGAGGAAGGTGCACAAGACATAGAAGAGGAGGTGATAGATGACCCAGTTTTTGACCCTGATTGGCAGCTCTGAAGCGGAGGAGGAGGAGCCGCAGCAGGCATCAACATCGCAACAGCTTTCATCAGGCAGGCCTGTATCTGGCCAAAAACGTGTGTCAAAACCAAAAACAGTTGTAGGACAGCGTGGCCATCTGGTTAAAGTAGCTCAGTAAAAAAGGTATCCGATTGTAGGAAGAGTGCAGTCTGGCAATTTTTTAACCAAGATCCAAATGATCCGTGCAAAGTCATCTGTAAGAAATGCTCAAGGACCTTCAGCAGAGGTCAGAATGTGAAAAATCTAAATACAAGTTGCATGCGTAGACATTTAACCATCATGCACTTGCAAGCCTGGACTAACTACCAAACGTGTTATGATCTGGTGGCCTAGGAGCAGCATGTGACGTACTCTGGAGAAGGTGGTACCTGTACTGACTGCAGACCCTGAACTTACCAGCGCAACTAGAAATAGCCGTGGGATGTACCTAACACTCCCTAGACACCTCGACACAGCCTAAGGACTAACTTCCCCTAAAGATAGAAACAGAAAACTATCTTGCCTCAGAGAAAATCCCCAAAGGATAGACAGCCCCCCACAAATATTGACTGTGAGAGGAGAGGGAAATGACAAATGCAGAGTGAAATCAGGATTAGCAAAGGAGGCCTTACTGTTGTGAGTTCTGTTTTTGGGCTCCCTCTGGTGGTTACTGATGGTACTGGATGACTTGTGTTCTCTGCGGTCTCTGGTGTCCACCTGTTCCATCAGGTTATGGGAGTTTCCTATTTAACCTGGCTTTTTTGTCATTTCCTCACCGGCTATCAATGTAATCAGCGTGTCTTTTTACCTCTGCTCCCTGCGTCTGTTATCTTCAGGACAAGCTAAGTTTTGATTTTCCTGTTCCACGTTTTGCTTAATTTTTGTCTTAGTCCAGCTTGCAGATATGTGATTCCTTGCTGCTGGTTGCTCTAGTGGGCTGAAATTACTCCTCATGTTCCATGAGTTGGCACATGAGTTCAAGTAATTTCAGGATGGTTTTTTGAAGGGTTTTTCGCTGACCGCGCAGTTCACTTTTGTATCCTCTGCTATCTAGCTTTAGCGGGCCTCATTTTTGCTGATTCTATTTTCATAACTACATATGTGCTTTCCTCTCATTTCACCGTTATTACATGTGGGGGGCTGCTATTTCTGTGGGGTGTTTCTCTGGAGGCAAGTGAGGTCTGTGTTTCTTCTAATAGGGGAAGTTAATCCTTCGGCTGGCGCGAGACATCTAGGAATCATCGTAGGCACGTTCCCCGGCTACTGCTAGTTGTGTGTTTAGGTTCAGGATCGCGGTCAGCTCAGGGTCCACCACCCTAGAGCTTGTTTTGTTTTTGTGCTTGTCCTTTTGTGATCCCCTGCCATTGGGATCATGACAGTATAGCCGGCCAATAAAAATTGGTCATCGTTTTGGCTGAAGTAGGAGGAAAAGTAGTCTGAGGAAGTTTTTTTTTTTTTTTTCCCCTCCTCAGTGCTTGCTGCCTAGCCTTAATTGCAGCTTGACTGCTTCTTTCCTCCTCTTAATCCTTGAATGGCTCTGACCTCAGCTGTTTATCATGGACGTCCAGAGTTTGGCTTCCAGCCTGAATAATCTTGCTGCTAAGGTTCAAAATATACAAGATTTTGTTGTACATACGCCTATGTCTGAACCTAGAATTCCTATCCCAGAGTTTTTTTCTGGAGATAGATCTAGTTTTCTGAATTTTAGGAACAATTGCAAGTTGTTTCTTTCCTTGAAATCTCGCTCCTCTGGAGACCCTGCTCAGCAGGTCAAGATTGTTATATCTTTCCTGCGGGGTGACCCTCAGAATTGGGCATTTGCATTGACTCCAGGGGATCCTGCGTTGCTCAATGTGGATGCGTTTTTTCTGGCATTGGGTTTGCTCTATGAGGAACCTAACCTAGAGATTCAGGCTGAAAAAGCTTTATTGGCTCTCTCTCAGGGGCAAGATGAAGCAGAAATATATTGTCAGAAATTTCGGAAATGGTCGGTGCTTACTCAGTGGAATGAGTGCGCTCTGGCTGCAAAATTCAGAGATGGCCTTTCTGAGGCCATTAAAGATGTTATGGTGGGGTTCCCGGCGCCTACAGGTCTGAATGAGTCCATGACTATGGCTATTCAGATTGATCGGCGTCTACGGGAGCGCAAACCTGTGCACCATTTGGCGGTGTCTTTTGAACAGGCACCTGAGATAATGCAATGTGATAGAATTCAGTCCAGAAGTGAACGGCAAAATTATAGGCGGAAAAATGGATTGTGTTTTTATTGTGGTGATTCAGCTCATGTTATATCAGCATGCTCTAAACGCACAAAAGAGGTTGATAAGTCTGTTGCCATTGGTACTTTACAGTCTAAGTTCATTCTGTCTGTGACGCTGATTTGTTCATTATCATCCATTTCCGTCGATGCCTATGTGGATTCAGGCGCTGCCCTGAGTCTTATGGATTGGTCATTTGCCAATCGCTGTGGGTTTAGTCTGGAACCTCTGGAAGTTCCTATTCCTTTGAAAGGAATTGACTCTACACCTTTGGCTATGAATAAACCTCAGTACTGGACACAAGTGACCATGCGTATGACTCCCGTTCATCAGGAGGTGATTCGCTTCCTGGTACTGTATAATTTACATGATGTCTTAGTGCTTGGTCTGCCATGGTTACAAACTCATAACCCAGTCCTGGACTGGAAAACAATGTCTGTGTTAAGCTGGGGATGTCAGGGGGTTCATGATGATGCATCTCCGATTTCTATCGCTTCATCTACTCCTTCTGAGGTTCCGGTATTTTTGTCTGATTATCGGGAGGTTTTTGAGGAGCCTAAGCTCAGTTCGCTTCCTCCTCACAGGGATTGCGATTGTGCTATAGATTTGATTCCTGGCAGTAAATTCCCTAAAGGTCGTTTGCTCAATCTGTCAGTGCCAGAGCATACTGCTATGCGGAATTATGTTAAGGAGTCCTTGGAAAAGGGACATATCCGTCCATCTTCGTCCCCTTTGGGAGCAGGTTTTTTTTTTGTGGCCAAAAAAGATGGTTCCTTGAGGCCTTGCATAGATTATCGTCTTTTGAATAAGATTACAGTCAAATATCAGTATCCTTTGCCATTGTTGACTGATTTGTTTGCTCGCATTAAGGGGGCTAAATGGTTCACTAAGATTGATCTTCGGGGTGCGTATAATCTTGTGCGGATAAGGCAGGGTGATGAGTGGAAAACTGCATTTAATACGCCTGAGGGCCATTTCGAGTATTTGGTGATGCCTTTTGGACTTTCTAATGCTCCTTCTGTCTTCCAGTCTTTTATGCACGATATTTTCCGTGAATATCTGGATACATTTATTATCGTGTATTTGGATGATGTTTTGGTTTTTTCTGATGACTGGGAGTCTCATGTTCAGCAGGTCAGGAAGGTGTTTCAGGTCCTGCGGGCCAATTCTTTGTTTGTAAAGGGTTCTAAATGTCTCTTTGGAGTCCAGAAGATTTCTTTTTTGGGGTATATTTTTCCTCTTCTACTATTGAGATGGATCCCGTCAAGGTTCAGGCTATTTGTGACTGGACGCAGCCTACATCTCTTAAGAGTCTGCAGAAGTTCTTGGGCTTTGCTAATTTTTATCGTCGCTTCATAACTAATTTTTCTAGTGTTGTTAAGCCTTTGACGGATTTGACTAAAAAGGGTGCTGATGTTACTGATTGGTCTCCTGCGGCTGTGGAGGCCTTTCAGGAACTTAAGCATCGGTTTTCTTCTGCTCCTGTGTTGCTTCAGCCAGATACGTTGCTTCCTTTTCAGGTTGAGGTTGATGCTTCCGAGATCGGAGCGGGGGCGGTTTTGTCACAGAGAAGCTCCGATGGCTCAGTGATGAAGCCATGTGCGTTCTTTTCTAGAAAATTTTCGCCCGCTGAACGGAATTATGATGTTGGTAATCGGGAGCTTTTGGCCATGAAGTGGGCATTTGAGGAGTGGCGTCATTGGCTTGAGGGTGCTAGACATCGTGTGGTGGTCTTGACTGATCACAAAAATCTGATGTACCTTGAGTCTGCCAAGCGTCTGAATCCTAGACAGGCTCGTTGGTCACTGTTTTTCTCCCGTTTCAATTTTGTGGTTTCATACCTGCCAGGTTCAAAGAATGTGAAGGCGGATGCTCTTTCTAGGAGTTTTGTGCCTGACTCCCCTGGAAATTCTGAGGCCACTGGTATCCTTAGGGATGGGGTGATTTTGTCGGCTGTCTCCCCAGACTTGCGACGTGCTTTGCAGGAGTTTCAGGCGGATAAACCTGATCGTTGTCCGCCGGAAAGACTGTTTGTTCCGGATAATTGGACCAGTAGAGTCATCTCCGAGGTCCATTCTTCTGTGTTGGCAGGTCATCCTGGAATATTTGGTACTAGAGACTTGGTGGCCAGGTCTTTTTGGTGGCCTTCCTTGTCGAGGGATGTGCGTTCTTTCGTGCAGTCTTGTGGAGTTTGCGCTCGGGCTAAGCCTTGCTGTTCTCGGGCCAGTGGATTGTTGTCACCTTTGCCTATCCCGAAGAGGCCTTGGACGCACATTTCCATGGACTTTATTTCGGATCTCCCTGTCTCTCAAAAAATGTCCGTCATATGGGTGTGTGTGACCGCTTTTCTAAGATGGTTAATCTGGTACCCTTGCCTAAGTTGCCTTCCTCCTCTGAGTTGGTCCCTCTGTTTTTTCAAAACGTGGTCCGTTTGCATGGCATTCCGGAGAACAACGTTTCTGACAGGGGATCCCAGTTTGTGTCTAGATTTTGGCGGACGTTCTGTGCTAAGATGGGCATTGATTTGTCCTTTTCGTCTGCATTCCATCCCCAGATGAATGGCCAGACGGAACGAACTAATCAGACTTTAGAAACTTATTTAAGGTGTTTTGTTTCTGCTGATCAAGATGACTGGGTTTCCTTTTTGCCACTTGCCGAGTTTGCCCTTAATAATCGGGCTAGTTCTGCTACCTTGGTTTCTCCTTTCTTTTGTAATTCGGGGTTTCATCCTCGTTTTTCCTCTGGTCAGGTGGAGCCTTCTGATTGTCCTGGAGTGGACATGGTGGTGGATAGGTTGCATCGGATTTGGAGTCATGTGGTGGACAATTTGAAGTTGTCCCAGGAGAGGGCTCAGCAGTTTGCTAATCGCCGTCGCCGCGTGGGTCCTCGACTTCTTGTTGGGGATTTGGTGTGGTTGTCTTCTCGTTTTGTTCCTATGAAGGTCTCTTCTCCTAAGTTCAAGCCTCGGTTCATCGGTCCCTATAGGATCTTGGAAATTCTTAACCCTGTGTCGTTTCGTTTGGATCTCCCGGCATCGTTTGCTATTCATAATGTGTTCCATCGGTCGTTGTTGCGGAAGTATGAGGTACCTGTCGTTCCTTCGCTTGAGCCTCCTGCTCCGGTGCTGGTGGAGGGTGAATTGGAGTATGTTGTGGAGAAGATCTTGGACTCTCGTGTTTCCAGATGGAAACTCCAGTATTTGGTCAAGTGGAAGTGTTATGGTCAGGAGGATAATTCTTGGGTGATTGCCTCTGATGTTCATGCTGCCGATTTGGTCCGTGCTTTTCATAGGGCTCATCCTGGTCGCCCTGGTGGTTCTCGTGAGGGTTCGGTGACCCCTCCTCAAGGGGGGGGTACTGTTGTGAGTTCTGTTTTTGGGCTCCCTCTGGTGGTTACTGATGGTACTGGGTGACTTGTGTTCTCTGCGGTCTCTGGTGTCCACCTGTTCCATCAAGTTATGGGAGTTTCCTATTTAACCTGGCTTTTTTGTCATTTCCTCGCCGGCTATCAATGTAATCAGCGTGTCTTTTTACTTCTGCTCCCTGCGTCTGTTATCTTCAGGACAAGCTAAGTTTTGATTTTCCTGTTCCACGTGTTGCTTAATTTTTGTCTTAGTCCAGCTTGCAGATATGTGATTCCTTGCTGCTGGTTGCTCTAGTGGGCTGAAATTACTCCTCATGTTCCATGAGTTGGCACATGAGTTCAAGTAATTTCAGGATGGTTTTTTGAAGGGTTTTTCGCTGACCGCGCAGTTCACTTTTGTATCCTCTGCTATCTAGCTTTAGCGGGCCTCATTTTTGCTGATTCTATTTTCATAACTACGTATGTGCTTTCCTCTCATTTCAACGTTATTACATGTGGGGGGCTGCTATTTCTGTGGGGTGTTTCTCTGGAGGCAAGTGAGGTCTGTGTTTCTTCTAATAGGGGAAGTTAATCCTTCGGCTGGCGCGAGACGTCTAGGAATCATCGTAGGCACGTTCCCCGGCTACTGCTAGTTGTGTGTTTAGGTTCAGGATCGCGGTCAGCTCAGGTTCCATCACCCTAGAGCTTGTTTTGTTTTTGTGCTTGTCCTTTTGTGATCCCCTGCCATTGGGATCATGACACCTTACTAGCTAAAAAGAAAGAATAGGACAGAGAACTATGCGGTCAGTATTAAAACACTAGAAAATATCCACCACAGAAAATACAAAACTCCACATCTGACTAAAGACATGGAGGGTATATCGGCATCTCCAGAGATACCGCTTGGCTGCAAAAAATCATTTCACAGACAAGCTGGACAAGACAAAACATGAAAATGCACTGAATTATAAGGCCCACAGCATGTGGACAGCAGAAACAAAGCCAGGACTTATCTTTGTTGAAAAGCACAGCAAGCAGGAGAGACCAGAAAGGGATGTGAATCTTCCAAAAACAATGGACAACTGGCACTGACTAAAGGATCAAGCAGGACTAAATAGCTGAGTCCAAATTGCAAAAAGTGAACCCACCTGATAAATGGTGCGATCCACAGACAGCAGCACTACCACTCATAACCACCGGAGGGAGCCCAAGAGCAGAATTCACAACAGTACCCCCCCTTGAGGAGGGGTCACCGAACCCTCACCAGAGCCCCCAGGCCGATCAGGACGAGCCAAATGAAAGGCACGAACCAAATCGTCAGCATGATCATCGGAGGCAACAACCCAAGAATTATCCTCCTGGCCATAACCCTTCCATTTGACCAGATACTGAAGCTTCCACCTCGAGAAACGAGAATCCAAAATCTTCTCAACCACATACTCCAACTCCCCATCAATCAACACCGGAGCCGGAGGATCAACAGAGGGAAAAACGGGCACCACATACTTCCGCAACAAAGATCTATGGAAAACATTATGGATGGAAAAAGAGGCTGGAAGGGCCAAACGAAAAGACACTGGATTGATAATCTCAGAAATCCTATAAGGACCAATAAACCGAGGCTTGAACTTAGGGGAAGAAACCTTCATAGGACCATGACGGGAAGACAACCAGACCAAATCTCCAACCCGAAGCCAGGAACCAACACACCGACGACGGTTAGCAAAACGCTGAGCCTCCTCCTGAGACAACACCAAATTGTCCACCACATGAGCCCAAATCTGCTGCAGCCTGTCAACCACAGAATCCACACCAGGACAATCAGAAGGCTCAACCTGCCCTGAAGAAAAACGAGGATGAAAACCAAAATTACAAAAAAAAGGCGAAACCAAGGTAGCAGAACTAGCCCGATTATTAAGAGCAAACTCGGCCAATGGCAAGAAAGCCACCCAATCATCCTGATCAGTAGGGTTGAGCGACCTTCACTTTTATAGGATCGGGTCGGGTTTCACGAAACCCGACTTTTGGAAAAGTCGGGTCGAGTGAAATCGGCCGATCCTATAAAAAAGTCGGGGTCGGGGTCGGCCGAAACTCGAAACCCAATGCAGTGCATTGGGTTTCCATGGTTCCCAGGGTCTGAAGGAGCGGAAACTCTCCTTCAGGCCCTGGGATCCATATTTAAGTGTAAAATATAGAATTAAAATAAAAAATATCCTTATACTTACCCTCTGACGCGCCCTGGTACTAACCGGGAACCTTCCTTCCTTAGAATCAGCCTTCCAGGACCTTCGGTGACGTCGCGGGTGACGTCGCGGCTTGTGATTGGCCGCGCGGCTGCCCATGTGACCGCTCGCGCGGCCAATCACAAGCCGCGACGTCACCCGCGACGTCACCGAAGGTCCTGGAAGGGCTGATTCCTAGGAAGGAAGGCTGTCGGAAGGAAGCAGGGCGCTTCCGAGGGTGAGTATATTCCTATTAGGTATATACTCACCCTCGGAAGCGCCCTGCTTCCTTCCGACAGCCTTCCTTCCTAAGAATCAGCCCTTCCAGGACCTTCGGTGACGTCGCGGGTGACGTCGCGGCTTGTGATTGGCCGCGCGAGCGGTCACATGGGCGGCCGCACGGCCAATCACAAGCCGCGACGTCACCGCGACATCACGGCAAGGTCCTAGAAGCGAGGATTCGAAGGAGGAAGGCTGCCGGTTAGTACCAGGGCGCGTCAGAGGGTAAGTATTGCAATATTTTTTATTTTAATTCTATATTTTACACTTTAATCTGAATTCCGATACCAATTCCCGATATCTTAAACATATCGGGAATCGGGATCGGAATTCCGATTCCAGATACAAAAGATCGCCGACTTCATGGCCGACCCCCCACTGGGGTCGGGTCGGGTTTCATGAAACCCGACCTTGCCAAATGTCGGCGACTTTTGAACAATTTCGACCCGTTTCGCTCAACCCTACTGATCAGCAGACACAAAGCATCTCAAATAAGTTTCCAAAGTCTGATTAGTTTGGCCATTTGTCTGAGGATGAAATGCGGAAGAAAAAGACAAATCAATGCCCAGCCTAGCACAAAAGGCCCGCCAAAACCTAGAAACAAACTGGGAACCTCTATCAGACAAAATATTCTCCGGAATGCCATGCAAACGAACCACATGCTGAAAAAACAACGGAACCAAATCAGAAGAGGAAGGCAATTTAGGCAAAGGTACCAAATGAACCATCTTAGAAAACCGGTCACAAACCACCCAGATAACAGACATCCTCTGGGAAACCGGAAGCTCAGAAATAAAATGCATAGAAATATGCGTCCAAGGTCTCACAGGGACCAGCAAAGGCAGAAGCAACCCACTAGGGCGGGAACAGCAAGGCTTAGCCCGCGCACAAATCCCACATGACTGCACAAAAGAACGCACATACCGTGACAAATAAGGCCACCAAAAGTACCTACCAACCAAATCTCTGGTACAAAAAATCCCAGGATGGCCAGCCAACACAGAACAATGAACCTCAGAAATCACTTTACTAGTCCATCTATCAGGAACAAACAGTTTCCCCACTGGACAGCGGTCAGGTTTATTAGCTTGAAATTCCTGAAGAACCCGTCATTCCTTCAGAATGCCGACCAGCTCAAGAACCCCAGGGGAATCAGGAAAAAAACTCCTAGAGAGGGCATCCGCCTTAACATTCTTAGTACCAGGAATGTACGAGACCACAAAATCAAAACGGGAGAAAAACAGGGACCATCGAGCCTGTCTAGGATTCAGCCGTTTGGCAGACTCGAGGTAAATCGGATTCTTATGATCGGTCAGGACCACAATACAGTGCTTGGCCCCCTCAAGCCAATGTCGCCACTCCTCAAATGCCCACTTCATAGCCAACAACTCCCGATTGCCAGCATCATAATTGCGTTCTGCAGGCGAAAACTTCCGAGAAAATAAGGCACACGGTTTCATCAAGGAACCATCAGAATTCCTCTGAGACAACAGGGCCCCTGCCCCAATCTCAGACGCGTCAACCTCAACCTGAAATGGAAGAGAAACATCCGGCTGACGCAACACAGGGGCAGAAGTAAATCGGCGTTTAAGCTCCTGAAAGGCAGAAACAGCCGCGGAGGACCAATTCGTCACATCAGCGCCTTTCTTTGTCAAATCAGTCAAAGGTTTAACCACACTGGAGAAGTTGGCAATGAAACAACGATAAAAATTAGCAAAGCCCAAGAATTTCTGAAGGCTCTTCACAGATGTGGGCTGAATCCAATCATGAATGGCCTGAACCTTAACCGGATCCATTTCTATACATGAGGGAGAAAAAATGAAGCCCAAAAAAGAAACCTTCTGCACTCCAAAGAGGCACTTTGACCCCTTCACAAATAAAGCATTATTACGGAGGATCTGAAATACCATCCTGACCTGTTTCACATGAGACTCCCAATCATCGGAAAAAATCTAAATATCATCCAAATATACAACCATGAATTTATCAAGATAACTCCAAAAGATATCATGCATGAAGGATTGGAACACAGATGGGGCATTAGAGAGTCCGAATGGCATCACAAGGTATTCAAAATGGCCTTCGGGCGTATTAAATGCGGTTTTCCATTCGTCACCCTGCCTAATACGAATAAGAATATATGCCCCTCGAAGGTCAATCTTAGTAAACCAGCTAGCCCCCTTAATCCTAGCAAACAAATCAGTAAGCAAAGGCAAAGGGTATTGAAATTTGACCATGATCTTATTCAAGAGGCGAAAATCAATACAGGGTCTCAAGGAGCCATCCTTCTTGGCAACAAAAAAAAACCTGCTCCCAATGGTGAAGAATAGGGTTGAGCGACTTTTACTTTTATAGGATCGGTGTTGTGAATTATGTGGCAGAGCTCCCTCTTGTGGTCACAAGTGGTACTTCGGCTGATTCTCTCTGTGAGCTTCCGTTGGTGGCGGCTTCTGAGTTTCCTTCCTCAGGTGATGTGGTGAAGTCGTTAGGTGCTGCTCTATTTAACTCCACCTAGTGCTTTGATCCTGGCCTCCAGTCAATGTTCTAGTATTGGACCTGTTTCCTCCTGGATCGTTCCTGTGGCCTGCTGCTCTGCATAGCTAAGTTCCGCTTTTGCTTTTTGTTTGCTGTTTTTTTCTGTCCAGCTTGCTTATTTGTTTTCTCGTGCTTGCTGGAAGCTCTGGGACGCAGAGGGTGTACCTCTGTGCCGTTAGTTCGGTACGGAGGGTCTTTTTGCCCCCTTTGCGTGGTTGTTTGTAGGGTTTTGTGTTGACCGCAAAGTTACCTTTCCTATCCTCGCTCTGTTCAGAAAGTCGGGCCTCACTTTGCTAAATCTATTTCATCTCTACGTTTGTCTTTTCATCTTAACTCACAGTCATTATATGTGGGGGCTGCCTTTTCCTTTGGGGTATTTCTCTGAGGCAAGGTAGGCTTATTTTCTATCTTCAGGCTAGCTAGTTTCTCAGGCTGTGCCGAGTTGCATAGGGAGCGTTAGGCGCAATCCACGGCTGCCTCTAGTGTGTGGTTGGAGAGGATTAGGGATTGCGGTCAGCAGAGTTTCCACGTCTCAGAGCTCGTTCTTTGTTTTTGGGTTATTGTCAGGTCACTGTATATGCTCTGACTCCTATGTCCATTGTGGTACTGAATTACCAGATCATGACAGTACTGGAGGCCAAAAGTACTAATGATTCTCAATAGAGGGAAAAAAGAAGTTCTGAGACCATTTTTTTTTCTCTGCACTGTGTTTTGCCTTTTTTTTCCCCTAGACATTTGGGTGGTTCAGGACACAGGTGTGGACATGGACATTCAGGGTCTGTGCTCTTCAATGGATAATCTCGTTATAAATGTACAAAAGATTCAAGATTTGGTGGTTCAGAAGCCTATGTTAGAACCAAGAATTCCTATTCCTGATTTGTTTTATGGTGATAGAGCCAAGTTTGTGAATTTCAAAAATAATTGCAAACTGTTTCTGGCCTTGAAACCTCGCTCCTCTGGTGACTCAGTTCAACAAGTGAGAATTATTATTTCTTTTTTGCGTGGCGACCCTCAAGACTGGGCATTTTCCCTTGCGCCAGGAGATCCTGCATTGAGTAATGTTGATGCGTTTTTCCTGGCGCTCGGATTGCTGTACGATGAGCCTAATTCAGTGGATCAGGCAGAGAAAAATTTGCTGGCTCTGTGTCAGGGTTAGGATGAGATAGAGGTATATTGTCAGAAATTTAGAAAGTGGTCCGTACTCACTCAATGGAATGAAGGTGCGCTCGCAGCTATTTTCAGAAAAGGTCTCTCTGAAGCCCTTAAGGATGTCATGGTGGGATTTCCTATGCCTGCTGGTCTGAATGAGTCTATGTCTTTGGCCATTCAGATCGGTCGACGCTTGCATGAGCGTAAATCTGTGCACCATTTGGCGGTATTACCTGAGCTTAAACCTGAGCCTATGCAGTGCGATAGGACTTTGACCAGAGTTGAACGGCAAGAACACAGACGTCTGAATGGGCTGTGTTTCTACTGTGGTGATTCCACTCATGCTATCTCTGATTGTCCTAAGCGCACTAAGCGTTTCGCTAGGTCTGCCACCATTGGTACGGTACAGTCAAAATTTCTTCTGTCCGTTACCTTGATCTGCTCTTTGTCATCGTATTCTGTCATGGCATTTGTGGATTCAGGCGCTGCCCTGAATTTGATGGACTTGGAGTATGCTAGGCGTTGTGGGTTTTTCTTGGAGCCCTTGCAGTGTCCTATTCCATTGAGAGGAATTGATGCTACGCCTTTGGCCAAGAATAAGCCTCAGTACTGGACCCAGCTGACCATGTGCATGGCTCCTGCACATCAGGAGGTTATTCGCTTTCTGGTGTTGCATAATCTGCATGATGTGGTCGTGTTGGGGTTGCCATGGCTACAAGTCCATAATCCAGTATTAGATTGGAAATCCATGTCTGTGTCCAGCTGGGGTTGTCAGGGGGTACATGGTGATGTCCCATTTCTGACTATTTCGTCATCCACCCCTTCTGAGGTTCCAGAGTTCTTGTCTGATTACCGGGATGTATTTGATGAGCCCAAGTCCGATACCCTACCTCCGCATAGGGATTGTGATTGTGCTATCGATTTGATTCCTGGTAGTAAATTCCCAAAAGGTCGACTGTTTAATTTATTTGTGCCTGAGCACGCCGCTATGCGGAGTTATGTGAAGGAGTCCTTGGAGAAGGGGCATATTCGCCCGTCATCGTCGCCATTAGGAGCAGGGTTCTTTTTTGTAGCCAAGAAGGATGGTTCACTGAGACCTTGTATAGATTACCGCCTTCTAAATAAGATCAAGGTTAAATTTCAGTACCCCTTGCCGTTGTTATCTGATTTGTTTGCTCGGATTAAGGGGGCTAGTTGGTTCACCAAGATAGATCTTCGTGGTGCGTATAATCTTGTGCGTATTAAGCGAGGCGATGAATGGAAAACTGCATTTAATACGACCGAGGGTCATTTTGAGTATCTAGTGATGCCATTCGGACTTGCCAATGCTCCATCAGTGTTTCAGTCCTTTATGCATGACATCTTCCGAGAGTACCTGGATAAATTCCTGATTGTGTACTTGGATGACATTTTGATCTTTTCGGATGATTGGGAGTCTCATGTGAAGCAGGTCAGAACGGTGTTCCAGGTCCTGCGTGCTAATTCTTTGTTTGTGAAGGGATCAAAGTGTCTCTTTGGTGTTCAGAAGGTTTCATTTTTGGGGTTCATCTTTTCCCCTTCTACTATCGAGATGGACCCTGTTAAGGTCCAAGCCATCCATGATTGGACTCAGCCGACATCTCTGAAAAGTCTGCAAAAGTTTCTGGGCTTTGCTAATTTTTATCGTCGCTTCATCTGCAATTTTTCTAGTATTGCTAAATCATTGACCGATTTAACCAAGAAGGGTGCTGATGTGGTCAATTGGTCTTCTGCTGCTGTGGAAGCTTTTCAAGAGTTGAAGCGTCGTTTTTCTTTTGCCACTGTGTTGTGTCAACCAGATGTTTCGCTTCCGTTCCAGGTCGAGGTTGATGCTTCTGAGATTGGAGCAGGGGCTGTTTTGTCGCAGAGAAGTTCTGATTGCTTGGTGATGAAACCATGCGCCTTCTTTTCCAGGAAGTTTTCGCCTGCTGAGCGAAATTATGATGTGGGTAATCGAGAGTTGCTGGCCATGAAGTGGGCATTCGAGGAGTGGCGTCATTGGCTTGAAGGAGCTAAGCATCGTGTGGTGGTCTTGACTGATCATAAGAACTTGACTTATCTCGAGTCTGCCAAGCGGTTGAATCCTAGACAGGCTCGTTGGTCGCTGTTTTTTGCACGTTTTGACTTTGTGATTTCGTACCTTCCGGGCTCTAAAAATGTGAAGGCGGATGCTCTGTCTAGGAGTTTTGTGCCCAACTCTCCGGGTTTATCTGAGCCGGCGGGTATCCTCAAAGAGGGAGTAATTGTTTCTGCCATCTCCCCTGATTTGCGGCGGGTGCTGCAAAAATTTCAGGCTAATAAACCTGATCGTTGCCCAGCGGAGAAACTGTTTGTCCCTGATAGGTGGACGAATAAAGTTATCTCTGAGGTTCATTGTTCGGTGTTGGCTGGTCATCCTGGAATCTTTGGTACCAGAGAGTTAGTGGCTAGATCCTTTTGGTGGCCATTTCTGTCGCGGGATGTGCGTACTTTTGTGCAGTCCTGTGGGATTTGTGCTCGGGCTAAGCCCTGCTGTTCTCGTGCCAGTGGGTTGCTTTTGCCCTTGCCGGTCCCGAAGAGGCCTTGGACACATATCTCTATGGATTTTATTTCAGATCTTCCCGTCTCTCAAAAGATGTCAGTCATTTGGGTGGTCTGTGATCGCTTCTCTAAGATGGTCCATTTGGTACCCTTGTCTAAATTACCTTCCTCCTCTGATTTGGTGCCATTGTTCTTCCAGCATGTGGTTCGTTTACATGGCATTCCAGAGAATATCATTTCTGACAGAGGTTCCCAGTTTGTTTCAAGGTTTTGGCGAGCCTTTTGTGGTAGGATGGGCATTGACTTGTCTTTTTCCTCGGCTTTCCATCCTCAGACTAATGGCCAGACCGAACGAACCAATCAGACCTTGGAAACATATCTGAGATGCTTTGTTTCTGCTGATCAGGATGACTGGGTGTCCTTTTTGCCTTTGGCTGAGTTCGCCCTTAATAATCGGGCCAGCTCAGCTACCTTGGTTTCGCCGTTTTTCTGCAACTCTGGGTTCCATCCTCGTTTCTCTTCAGGGCAGGTTGAGTCTTCGGACTGTCCTGGTGTGGATACTGTGGTGGACAGGTTGCAGCAGATTTGGACTCATGTAGTGGACAATTTGACCTTGTCCCAGGAGAAGGCTCAACGTTTCGCTAATCGCAGACGCTGTGTGGGTCCCCGACTTCGTGTTGGGGATTTGGTTTGGTTATCTTCTCGTCATATTCCTATGAAGGTTTCCTCTCCTAAGTTTAAACCTCGTTTCATTGGTCCGTATAGGATTTCTGAGGTTCTTAATCCTGTGTCTTTTCGTCTGACCCTTCCAGATTCTTTTTCCATACATAACGTATTCCATAGGTCACTGTTGCGGAGATACGTGGCACCTATGGTTCCATCTGTTGATCCTCCTGCCCCGGTTTTGGTGGAGGGGGAGATGGAGTATATTGTGGAGAAGATTTTGGATTCTCGTGTTTCAAGACGGAAACTCCAGTATCTGGTTAAGTGGAAGGGTTATGCTCAGGAAGATAATTCCTGGATCTTTGCCTCTGATGTCCATGCTCCCGATCTTGTTCGAGCCTTTCATATGGCTCATCCTGGTCGTCCTTGGGGCTCTGGTGAGGGTTCGGTGACCCCTCCTCAAGGGGGGGTACTGTTGTGAATTCTGTGGCAGAGCTCCATCCTGTGGTCACAAGTGGTACTTCGTCTGATTCTCTCTGTGAGCTTCCGTTGGTGGCGGCTTCTGAGTTTCCTTCCTCAGGTGATGTGGTGAAGTCATTAGGTGCTGCTCTATTTAACTCCACCTAGTGCTTTGATCCTGGCCTCCAGTCAATGTTCTAGTATTGGACCTGTTTCCTCCTGGATCGTTCCTGAGGCCTGCTGCTCTGCATAGCTAAGTTCCGCTTTTGCTTTTTGTTTGCTGTTTTTTTCTGTCCAGCTTGCTTATTTGTTTTCTCGTGCTTGCTGGAAGCTCTGGGACGTAGAGGGTGTACCTCCGTGCCGTTAGTTCGGTACGGAGGGTCTTTTTGCCCCCTTTGCGTGGTTGTTTGTAGGGTTTTGTGTTGACCGCAAAGTTACCTTTCCTATCCTCGCTCTGTTTAGTAAGTCGGGCCTCACTTTGCTAAATCTATTTCATCTCTACGTTTGTCTTTTCATCTAACTCACAGTCATTATATGTGGGGGCTGTCTTTTCCTTTGGGGTATTTCTCTGAGGCAAGGTAGGCTTATTTTCTATCTTCAGGCTAGCTAGTTTCTCAGGCTGTGCCGAGTTGCATAAGGAGCGTTAGGCGCAATCCACGGCTGCCTCTAGTGTGTGGTTGGAAAGGATTAGGGATTGCGGTCAGCAGAGTTTCCACGTCTCAGAGCTCGTTCTTTGTTTTTGGGTTATTGTCAGGTCACTGTATGTGCTCTGACTCCTATGTCCATTGTGGTACTGAATTACCAGATCATGACAGATCGGGTCGGGTTTCACGAAACCCGACTTTCTCAAAAGTCGGGTCGAGTGAAATCGGCCGATCCTATAGAAAAGTCGGGGACGGGTTCGGCCGAAACACGAAACCCAATGCAGTGCATTGGGTTTCTAATGGTTCCCAGGGTCTGAAGGAGAGGAAACTCTCCTTCAGGCCCTGGGATCCATATTTAAGTGTAAAATAAAGAATTAAAATAAAAAATATTGCTATACTCACCCTCTGACGCGCCCTGGTACTAACCGGCAGCCTTCCTTCCTTAGAATCAGCGTGTGAAAGACCTTAGATGACGTCGCGGTTTGTGATTGGTCGCGCGACCGCCCATGTGACCGCTCACGCGACCAATCACAAGCCACGACGTCACCGAAGGTCCTTCAAGCGCTGATTCTTAGGAAGGAAGGCTGCCGGAAAGAAGCAGGGCGCGTCCGAGGGTGAGTATATACCTAATAGGAATATACTCACCCTCAGACGCGCCCTGCTTCTTTCCGGCAGCCTTCCTTCCTAAGAATCAGCGCTTGAGATTGGTCGCATGAGCGGTCACATGGGCGATCGTGCGACCAATCACAAGCCGCGACGTCATATAAGGTCTTTCACGCGCTGATTCTAAGGAAGGAAGGCTGCCGGTTAGTACCAGGGCGCGTCAGAGGGTGAGTATAGCAATATTTTTTATTTTAATTCTTTATTTTACACTTAAATATGGATTCCGATACCAATTTCCGATATTGCAAACATATCGGAACTCGGTGTCGGAATTCCGATACCAGATTCAGAAGATCGCCGACCTCATGGCCGACCCCACACAGGGGTCGGGTCGGGTTTCATGAAACCCGACTATGCCAAAAGTCGGCGACTTCTGAAAATGGCCAACCCGTTTCGCTCAACCCTAGTGAAGAAGATGGCCGAATATGCCCCTTCTCCAAAGACTCCTTAATATAGCTCCGCATTGCGGCATGTTCTGGCACAGACAGGTTGAAAAGTCGGCCCTTAGGGAACTTACAACCTGGAATCAAGTCAATAGCACAATCACAGTCCCTATGCGGTGGAAGGGAACTGGACTTGGTCTCATCGAATACATCCTGGAAATCTGACAAGAACTCAGGAATTTCAGAAGAGGGGGAAGAGGAAATTGACATCAAAGGAACGTGACCATGAACCCCCTGACAACCTCAACTAGTCACAGACATAGATCTCCAATCTAACACCGGATTATGTACCTGTAACCATGGAAAACCCAGCACAATATCATCATGCAAATTATGCAACACCAGAAAACAACAATCTTCCTGATGGGATGGCGCCATGAGCATGGTCAGCTGTGTCCAAAACTGAGGTTTATTTATAGCGAACGGTGTAGCATCAATGCCTCTTAAAGGAATAGGGTTCTGCAAAGGCTGCAAGGGAAAACCACAACGTCTGGCAAATTCTAAGTCCATTAAGTTCAGAGCGGCGCCTGAATCCACAAATGCCATGACAGAAAATGATGATAATGAGCAGATCAAGGTCACAGATAACAGGAATTTAGGTTGTACAGTACTGATGGTAACAGAACTAGCGATTCTCTTAGTATGCTTAGGGCAATCAGAAATAACATGAGCAGAATCGCCGCAGTAAAAACACAACCTATTCTGACGCCTGAATCCTTGACGTTCAGCTCTAGACAAAATCCTATCACACTGCATAGGCTCAGGGCTCCGCTCAGAGGACAACGCCACAGTGTGCACAACTCTGCGCTCGCGCAAGCGCCGATCAATCTGAATGTCCAGAGACATAGAATCACTCAGACTAGCAGGCGTGGGGAACCCCACCATAACATCTTTAACGGATTCAGAAAGACCCTTTCCTAAAATTGCCGCCAAGGCATCCTCATTCCATTCAGTCAGTACAGACCATTTTCTAAATTTCTGGCAATACGATTCTGCCGCTTCTTGACCCTGACATAGGGCCAACAAGATCTTCTCAGCTTGATCCACAGAATTATATTTCAAAAACCTGACCTGCACATCCAAACATAGACTGAGTGTGAACAGGTGCTGAACCCAGAGTCGCCAACTCGTATATAGTTAAATAAATAGGGCAGCACACTGCAGCGCCAAAACATGCAAACTTGAAAAAACGAAATTTGAACTGCATTACTGCACTAGAAATATGAAAAATGAGAGCTTTTAGCGCACAAAAATGGCCAATTTTATGTGTACCTCGTAGCCACGTTAAGGCATCTCTCTTATACGAGGTCCTACGTTTGACCTACCTCACTGAGAATAAACGTCTCCATCTGAACGGGTACATGTGAAACCTCTTCTTGGACTCAAATTCTCTCTCTATGTGGAGGGGTATTGGACCTACTATAATTAAAACACCTGAAGCTAGGAGGCGGGGAGTGCACGATCAGAAGGCTAGAGAATACATTTCAAAAACCTGACCTGCACATCCAAACATAGACTGAGTGTGAACAGGTGCTGAACCCAGAGTCGCCAACTCGTATATAGTTAAATAAATAGGGCAGCACACTGCAGCGCCAAAACATGCAAACTTGAAAAAACGAAATTTGAACTGCATTACTGCACTAGAAATATGAAAAATGAGAGCTTTTAGCGCACAAAAATGGCCAATTTTATGTGTACCTCGTAGCCACGTTAAGGCATCTCTCTTATACGAGGTCCTACGTTTGACCTACCTCACTGAGAATAAACGTCTCCATCTGAACGGGTACATGTGAAACCTCTTCTTGGACTCAAATTCTCTCTCTATGTGGAGGGGTATTGGACCTACTATAATTAAAACACCTGAAGCTAGGAGGCGGGGAGTGCACGATCAGAAGGCTAGAGAATACATTTCAAAAACCTGACCTGCACATCCAAACATAGACTGAGTGTGAACAGGTGCTGAACCCAGAGTCGCCAACTCGTATATAGTTAAATAAATAGGGCAGCACACTGAAGCGCCAAAACATGCAAACTTGAAAAAACGAAATTTGAACTGCATTACTGCACTAGAAATATGAAAAATGAGAGCTTTTAGCGCACAAAAATGGCCAATTTTATGTGTACCTCGTAGCCACGTTAAGGCATCTCTCTTATACGAGGTCCTACGTTTGACCTACCTCACTGAGAATAAACGTCTCCATCTGAACGGGTACATGTGAAACCTCTTCTTGGACTCAAATTCTCTCTCTATGTGGAGGGGTATTGGACCTACTATAATTAAAACACCTGAAGCTAGGAGGCGGGGAGTGCACGATCAGAAGGCTAGAGAATACATTTCAAAAACCTGACCTGCACATCCAAACATAGACTGAGTGTGAACAGGTGCTGAACCCAGAGTCGCCAACTCGTATATAGTTAAATAAATAGGGCAGCACACTGCAGCGCCAAAACATGCAAACTTGAAAAAACGAAATTTGAACTGCATTACTGCACTAGAAATATGAAAAATGAGAGCTTTTAGCGCACAAAAATGGCCAATTTTATGTGTACCTCGTAGCCACGTTAAGGCATCTCTCTTATACGAGGTCCTACGTTTGACCTACCTCACTGAGAATAAACGTCTCCATCTGAACGGGTACATGTGAAACCTCTTCTTGGACTCAAATTCTCTCTCTATGTGGAGGGGTATTGGACCTACTATAATTAAAACACCTGAAGCTAGGAGGCGGGGAGTGCACGATCAGAAGGCTAGAGAATACATTTCAAAAACCTGACCTGCACATCCAAACATAGACTGAGTGTGAACAGGTGCTGAACCCAGAGTCGCCAACTCGTATATAGTTAAATAAATAGGGCAGCACACTGAAGCGCCAAAACATGCAAACTTGAAAAAACGAAATTTGAACTGCATTACTGCACTAGAAATAGTTCAAATTTCGTTTTTTCAAGTTTGCATGTTTTGGCGCTGCAGTGTGCTGCTCTATTTATTTAACTGATCCACAGAATTAGGCTTATCATACAATAACCCCAATGCTTGAAAGAAAGAATCAACATTAAGCAAAGCAGGATTGCCAGTTTCCAGGGAAAATGCCCAATCCTGTGGGTCACCACGCAGCAGGGATATGATGATTTTAACCTGCTGAATGGGATCACCAGAGGACCGGGGTCTCGATGCAAAAAACAGTTTACAGTTATTTTTGAAACTCAAAAATTTGGATCTGTCACCAAAGAATAAATCAGGAGTGGGAATCTTAGGTTCTAAGGCAGGAGTCTGAAAAATATAATCTGAAATACCCTGTACCCTAGCAGCAAGCTGATCCACACGAGAAACTAACTCCTGAACATTCATGTTATTACTAGGTTCAGCAGCCACCCAGAGATTAAGAGGGAAGAAAGGACAAAACAGGCTAAGGAAAAAAAATGGCTCAAAACCTTTCCTCCCTTCTTCTGAGATGCAATTAACTCATTGTTGGCCAGTTGTACTGTTATGATCTGGTGGCCTAGGGGCAGCATGTGACGTACTCTGGAGAAGGTGGTACCTGTACTGACCGCAGACCCTGAACTTAGCAGCGCAACTAGAAATAGCCGTGGGATGTACCTAACACTCCCTAGACACCTCGACACAGCCTAAGGACTAACTTCCCCTAAAGATAGAAACGGAAAACTATCTTGCCTCAGAGAAAATCCCCAAAGGATAGACAGCCCCCCACAAATATTGACTGTGAGAGGAGAGGGAAATGACAAATGCAGAGTGAAATCAGGATTAGCAAAGGAGGCCTTACTAGCTAAAAAGAAAGAATAGGACAGAGAACTATGCGGTCAGTATTAAAACACTAGAAAATATCCACCACAGAAAATACAAAACTCCACATCTGACTAAAGACATGGAGGGTATATCTGCATCTCCAGAGATACCGCTTGGCTGCAAAAAATCCTTTCACAGACAAGCTGGACAAGACAAAACATTAAAATGCACTGAACTATAAGGCCCACAGCATGTGGACAGCAGAAACAAAGCCAGGACTTATCTTTGTTGAAAAGCACAGCAAATAGGAGAGACCAGAAAGGGATGTGAATCCTCTAAAAACAATGGACAACTGGCACTGACTAAAGGATCAAGCAGGACTAAATAGCTGAGTCCAAATTGCAAAAAGTGAACACACCTGATAAATGGTGCGATCCACAGACAGCAGCACTGCCACTCATAACCACCGGAGGGAGCCCAAGAGCAGAATTCACAACACAAATGTCCCTTAACGTTGTTTCACCCTCTCACAATGAAGCTAGTCAGCAATGCTACATCCCTTCCCTCACTGTAAGCCCACCGTTTACCGCACCACCTGCAGTAAATGTGGAGGTTTCGTCGCAAGGCCAAAGCAGTCAGGGAAACACCAGGTTCGTGGCAGGAAACACTGTATGTAGGGCACCAGCAAGAATACCATCTCCAACCCTCTCTCAGTCTGCCATGTCCACCGGCACCCCTGCTAGTTCCACCATCTGCAGCTCTCCAGTCCAGCTCACCCTACATGAGACTCTCGTTAGGAAAAGGAAGTACTCATTCTCGCATCCACGTACACAGGGTTTGAACGCCCACATTGCTAGAATAATCTCGTTAGAGATGATGCCCTACCAGTTAGTTGAAAGCAAAGCTTTCAAAGCCCTGATGGACTACGCTGTACCACGCTACGAGCTACCCAGTTAACACTTCTTTTCGAGAAAAGCCATCCCAGCCCTCCACCAGCATGTAAAAGGCCGCATCGTCCATGCACGCAGGCAATCTGTGAGTGCAAAGGTGCACCTGACAACAGATGCATGGACCAGTAGGCATGACCAGGGCCGTTACGTCTCCATCACGGCACACTGGGTTAATGTGGTGGATGCAGGGTCCACAGGGGACAGCAATATTGGGACAGTTCTGCCTAGCCCACGGTCTAGGAAACAGTTGGCTGTAGGCGTTCGCCCCCCCTCCTCCTCCTCCTCATCCTCCTGCAGAAGCGAGAGCTCGTCCACAGACTGCAGTCGCACAACCACTCCATCCGCAGCTGCCACTGTTGCACACGAGGTGTCCCATTATGGAACAGCTAGTGGCAAGCGTCAGCAGGCTGTATTGGCAATGAAGTGTTTGGGCGACAACAGACACACCGCAGAAGTTATGTCCGAGTTCTTGCAGAAAGAAACTCAGTCATGGCTGGGCACTGTACATCTTGAGGCAGGCAAGGTAGTGAGTGATAACGGAAGGAAGTTTATGGCTGCCATAGCACTTTCACAACTGAAACACATTCCTTGCCTGGCTCACACCTTAAACCTCGTGGTGCAGTGCTTCCTGAAAAGTTATCCGGGGTTACACGACCTGCTCCTCAAAGTGCGCAGACTTTGCTCGCATATCCGCCATTCGCCCGTACACTCCAGTCGTATGCAGAAACATCAGCGGTCTTTGAACCTTCCCCAGCATCGCCTAATCATCGATGTTGCAACAAGGTGGAACTCCACACTGCACATGCTTCAGAGACTGTGCGAACAGAGGCGTGCTGTTATGTATTTGTGGGAGGATACACATACACAGGCAGGCAGTTGGATGGCAGACATGGAGTTGTCAGGTGTGCAGTGGTCGAAGCTACAAGACCTGAATCAAGTCCTTCAGTGTTTTGCAGAATGCACACGGCTGATTAGTACAGACAACGCCATAATAAGCATTAGCATCCCCCTAATGTGTCTGCTGATGCAAAGTTTGACGCACATGAAGGAGCAGGCGTCTGCAGCCGAGGACGAGGGAAGCCTTGAAGACAGTCAGCCATTGTCTGTTCAGGGCAGTCTACAGGACAAGGTGGCGGGCGAAGAGGAGGAGGACGAGGAGGAGGATGGGGATGAGTATTTTTTGGATGAGGAAGCTTCTCAGGGGGCAATAGAAACTGGTGGCGTTGCAAGGCCGGGTTCAGGGTTTTTGAGGGAGACAAGTGACGTTGATTTGCCAGAAACTGCCCCTCAACCCAGCACTAGCGCAGATTTGACAACTGGAACATTGGCCCACATGGCGGATTATGCCTTGCGTATCCTCAAAAGGGACCCACGCATTTTAAAAATGATGACCGATGATGATTACTGGTTGGCCTGCCTCCTTAATCCTCGCTATAAAGGCAAATTGCAAAATATCATGCCACATGAGAACCTCAACCAAATATTGGCAACCAAACAAGCAAGTCTTGTAGACCGTTTGATTCAGGCATTCCCTGTACACAGCACCGGTGATGGCTCTCACACAAGCTGCAGGGGGCAACAGGGCAGAGGTGTTAGAGGTGCACAAATCAGAAGTGGCTTTGGTCAGAGGGGTTTTCTGACCAGGTTGTGGAGTGATTTCGCAATGACCACAGACAGGACAGGTACTGCAGCATCAATTCAAAGTGACAGGAGACAACGTTTGTACAGTATGGTTACTAACTATTTTTCATCCCTTATCAATCTTCTCTCTCAACCGTCAATCCCATTTGATTACTGGGCATCCACAATAGACACCTGGCCTGAATTGGCAGAATATGCATTGCAGGAGCTTGCTTGCCCAGCAGCTAGTGTGCTATCAGAAAGAGTATTCAGTGCTGCTAGTTCAATATTGACCAAAAAAGGGACTCCTCTGACTACCCAAAATGTTGATGATCTAACCTTCATTAAAATGAACCACTCATGGATTTCTAATTATTTTGCCCCACCTTTCCCGGCTGATGCCTAGCTTTCCTATAAAAAGGTCTTGATTGTGGACTGGTCTTACTGACTATTCCAATCTCTTAATTTACAGCTGCTGTTTGTCCAGCATATGACATGTTTACACCTCCCTAAATGGGCTAACTCCCCCCACGGGGCTGTGGTCTCGCCACTTGGTGCAAGCACCCATGAGAGTGCCGTTTGTCTGAAGAGGTGGGTGTGCCCACTTTTGGTCGACGGCACTGCCACTGGGTCCCTCATAGTACAATGAAGTGCCTCTGGTGGTGGTGGCGCTCACCCAACGTCAGACACACCGTTGTAACATGAGGGGCCCTGGGCCTGTACCGCCGGCCACAAGAGAGTGTCCCCCCAGCTCAAACAGTGCTCTACCACTTGCAAAATCATCTCTCACAGCTCCACAGCTGTTTAGTCTATACGGTGAAATCTTTCAATGCCTGGCACTGACAATACCAGTTTGTTGACATGTATGATGCTAGTTAAAGTAGTCAGGGGCCGTGTCCTATATTTACACCAGTAAATACTTTGCGCCAAATGACTATGTCTGAAAGTCAGCAGAGGAGCCCACCCCTGTACCTAAGTATGCCACCTTTTTTTTTTGTTTTGTTGTTTTGCGAGACATTAACATCTATTTATTTTTTGGGAGTACTAACTGTGTCAGACACTCCTTCCAATTGTCCTCCGCTGACCACACCAATGCTGCCTGTGTACCCCTACCACATAATCGAAGCTGCATTGAGCCTAATATATTTATTTTATGCCTACTAAGTCTGTCTGCGGTCCCTCCTTCCAATTGTGCTCCGGTGACCACACCAATGCTGCCTGTACCCCTGCAACATAATTCAAACTGCATTGAGCCTAAATTTTTATTTTAGGCCTACTAAGTCTGTCTGCGGTCCCTCCTACCAATTGTCCTCTGGAGACCACACCAATGCTGCCTGTGTACCCATGTAACCTTTTTTAAACCTGCAGCGAACCAACTTTGTGGTGTAAGACCTACTAGCAGTGTCTGTCTGCGCCACTCAAAACAGCTGTCCTCCTCTTTAAAAAAAAAAAGAGCTGCAATTGTCTGGTTTTCAGCCTGTCGGAATTTTAAAACTGCATTGGGGCCACAAGTTTCGTTGGGGTCTACAAACTGTGTCTGCAGCTCCAAGGTGTTCTCCAGGTTGCCTCTCCCTAGCTTCTATCTTCAGGCTCTCGTTAAGTAGTTGTTGAAACAATACTGCATTAGGTCTACAAGTTGGGTCTGGGTTCTAGAGATGTTGTCTGCCGCTCCAAGGTGTTCTCCAGGTTGCCTCTCCCTAGCTTCTATCTTCAAGCTCTCGTTAAGTAGTTGTTGAAACAACACTGCATTAGGCCTACAAGTTGGGTCTGGGTTGTAGAGACGGTGTCTGCCACTCCAAGGTGTTCTCCAGGTTGCCTCTCCATAGCTTCTATCTTCATGCTCTTGTTAAGTAGTTGTTGAAACAACACTGCATTAGGCCTACAAGTTGGGTCTGGGTTGTAGAGACGGTGTCTGCCGCTCCAAGGTGTTCTCCAGGTTGCCTCTCCATAGCTTCTATCTTCATGCTCTTGTTAAGTAGTTGTTGAAACAACACTGCATTAGGCCTACAACTTGGGTCTGGGTTCTACAAACGGTGTCTTCCGCTCCAAGGTGTTCTCCAGGTTGCCTTTCCCTAGCTTCTATCTTCAGGCTCTCGTTAAATTGTTTTTAATATAACACTGCATTTGGCCTACTTGTTTTGTTGGCCCTACTAACGGTGTCTGCCGCTCCTTGCTGTTCTCCTCCACTGAACAAACCAGTGCCGCCTGTTTACTTCTGTTACCAATTTTGAACTACATTTAGCCTACTTACTGATTTGGGCCTACTCACTGTGTCAGCCTCTCATTACAGTTGTACTCCACTGAACAAAGCAATGCCCCCTGTTTAGTCCTGTTACCAATTTTGAACTGCATTTAGCACACTTTATTATTTGGGCCTATATCTGTGTTTCCTCCTCATCCTGCCAATTGCAGAGCCAGTGATAGATGAGTTTGCTGGTACATTGACCCAGAACGCTACATTCCCCGTGCACGCTACACATCCAGAATGTGTCCCTGCTGAAAGTCAGGTTCCCCTTCCCACACACTATACCACCTTACACAGGGACAAAGAGTAAGGTGCAGATGAAAGTGCAGGATCCTTCATCAGGTAAGGGGGGGATACTCATTGGCGACATCACTGGCACAGGGCCCCTCATAGTACGCAAAAGTGTCGCTGCTGGTGGGAGGTGCCCCTGCTGTGCAAACACACCACCGCACTTTGAGGGGCCCTGTGCCAGTGCCAATGCCAACGAGTGGGCCCCCCCTGCTTGCTCAGGATCACAGCACTTGCAAAGTTGAAATACTTACCTCTCCCTGCTCCACTGCCGTGACGTGGTCCACATTTCCTGGGCCCACTTAATGCTTGAACCAGCCCTACCCCCCACAACTTTAGGCAAATGACCCCCAATTTACAATGCCTAACTATTATTATAAGGTAAATTAAGATTGGCAAGCTTCAGTAACAAGAATGGATGTTTTTGCCATTAAAATGGGCACTGTAGGTGTTTTCCTGGCCCCCACTCACTGCCGACTATGCTTGCCCATTGATTTGCATTGGGTTTCGTGTTTCGGTCAATCCCCGACTTTTCGAGAAAATCGGCCGATTTCACTCGACTCGTCTTTTGAGATAGTCGGGTTTCGCAAAACCTGACTCGACCCAAAAAAGGAAAAGTCGCTCAACCCTACTCAGGATCACAGCACTTGCAAAGTTGAAATACTTACCTCTCCCTGCTCCATCGCCGTGACGTACTCCGCGTTTCCTGGGTCCACGAAAATCTTGAGCCAGCCCTACCCCCCCA
Source organism: Ranitomeya imitator (assembly GCF_032444005.1). Taxonomy (NCBI): domain Eukaryota; kingdom Metazoa; phylum Chordata; class Amphibia; order Anura; family Dendrobatidae; genus Ranitomeya; species Ranitomeya imitator. Next base: position 467,595,714 of record NC_091286.1, read on the forward strand.
CAACTTTAGTCAAATGACCCCCTGTTTTCATTGCCTAACTATTATTATAAAGTAAATTAAGATTGACAAGCTTAATAAATAAGAATTGATGTTTTTGGCATTAAAATGGGCACTGTAGGTGTTTTCCTTTCCTCCACTCACTGCCGACTTTGATTCCCCATTGACTTGCATTGGGTTTCGTGTTTTGATCGGCCCCCGACTTTTCGAAATAATCGGCCGATGTCACCTGACCCGACTTTTGACAAAGTCGGGTTTCGCGAAACCCGACTCGATCCTAAAAAAGTAAAAGTCGCTCAACTCTAGTGTCCACCTCTCTGTGCACTTAATAGATGTGCACTTTTCCAATATGACACTGATCCAAAACATACATCTGTTGTACTTCTGTAAAATAGCAGAGTGAGACTAATTGAGTGGCTAAGTATATCTCCTGATCTGAAAACATCTGAATACCTATTGAGAATTCTGAAGAGACAAGTTGAGTATCACTCTCCATCCAGCATCCAGGCACAAGTCGCTCTTGAAGAATGGATAAAGTGAGACGTTGCAATTTGTTTCCAACTTGTCCATTTTGTGCCTAGAAAACTTGTTTCTGTTTTTAAAAATGAGGGAGTTCATACAAAATACTAGATATGTTTTTGATGTGGATTGTATTCATTTTTACATTAACTAATTTCAGTAATATTGATTTTATAATAATATAATAAGAAAGTTTTATCATTAAGCTAACTCAATGTTCTATGAAACTCAGTATTACTTTTCAAAGGAGGTGTAGTCATTTATATAGAGCACTGTACAATTATACATACTCCTCAACATTTCAGTTGCAAAACTAAGAATGATAAATCATGGATTTATATAATATTTTTCAAAAATAAACATGTCAAATTATGAAAAAATGGAGACAATTTTTTCAAAACATCTTGATTAACTCAGTTCATTATCATGTATGAGCACAACATGCAAAAATATACACACTTACATGCCTTGACATGTTATCAATTAAGTTTTTATGGTTGTCCGAGGAGCAGTTTGTCAAAAATTAAGCCAGAGATGTTACATTGATTTTACTTCACTGCAGTCAGATGCTATCATTGTGCAGAGCAAGACAGCAATGGAGTTAGTTTGGAATGGAGGTTTTTCCTATTGAGAGAGTTCTTTTATCTTAACTGCAATGATAGCCAGAGGCTGGAGATCTCGTGGGCAAAGACAAGAGAATGTGAGAGTGGCCCAGGAGCTGTTTTTAACCCCTTCATGACCCAGCCTATTTTGACCTTAAAGACCTTGCCGTTTTTTGCAATTCTGACCAGTGTCCCTTTATGAGGTAATAACTCAGGAACGCTTCAACGGATCCTAGCGGTTCTGAGAATGTTTTTCGTGACATATTGGGCTTCATGTTAGTGGTAAATTTAGGTCAATAAGTTCTGCGTTTATTTGTGATAAAAACAGAAATTTAGCGAAAATTTTGAAAATGTCGCAATTTTCACATTTTGAATTTTTATTCCGTTAAACCAGAGAGTTATGTGACACAAAATAGTTAGTAAATAACATTTCCCACATGTATACTTTACATCAGCACAATTTTGGAAACAACATTTTTTTTTGCTAGGAAGTTATAAGGGTTAAAATTTGACCAGCGATTTGTCATTTTTACAACGAAATTTACAAAACCATTTTTTTTAGGGACCACCTCACATTTGAAGTCAGTTTGAGGGGTCTATATGGCTGAAAATACCCAAAAGTGACACCATTCTAAAAACTGCACCCCTCAAGGTACTCAAAACCACATTCAAGAAGTTTATTAACCCTTCAGGTACTTCACAGCAGCAGAAGCAACATGGAAGGAAAAAATGAACATTTAACTTTTTAGTCACAAAAATTTTCTTTTAGCAACAATTTTTTTATTTTCCCAATAGTAAAAGGAGAAACTGAACCACGAAAGTTGTTGTCCAATTTGTCCTGAGTACACTGATACCTCATATGTTGGGGTAAACCACTGTTTGGGCGCACGGCAGGGCTTGGAAGGGAAGGAGCGCCATTTGACTTTTTGAATGAAAAATTGGCTCCACTCTTTAGCGGACACCATGTCACGTTTGGAGAGCCCCCGTGTGCCTAAAAATTGGAGCTCCCCCACAAGTGACCCCATTTTGGAAACTAGACGCCCCAAGGAACTTATCTAGATGCATAGTGAGCACTTTGAACCCCCAGGTGCTTCACAAATTGATCCGTAAAAATGAAAAAGTACTTTTTTTTCACAAAAAAATTCTTTTAGCCTCAATTTTTTCATTTTCACATGGGCAACAGGATAAAATGGATCCTAAAATTTGTTGGGCAATTTCTCCTGAGTACACCAATACCTCACATGTGGGGGTAAACCACTGTTTGGGCACATGGTAAGGCTCGGAAGGGAAGAAGCGCCATTTGACTTTTTGAATGAAAAATTATCTCCATCGTTAGCGGACACCATGTCGCGTTTGGAGAGACCCTGTGTGCCTAAACATTGGAGCTCCCCCACAAGTGATCCCATTTTGGAAACTAGACCCCCCAAGGAACTTATCTAGATGCCTAGTGAGCACTTTAAACCCCCAGGTGCTTCACAAATTGATCTGTAAAAATGAAAAAGTACTTTTTTTTCACAAAAACATTCTTTTCGCCTCAATTTTTTCATTTTCACATGGGCAATAGGATAAAATGGATCATAAAATTTGTTGAGCAATTTCTCCCGAGTACGCCGATACCTCATATTTGGGGGTAAACCACTGTTTGGGCACTCGGCAGGGCTCGGAAGGGAAGGCGCGCCATTTGACTTTTTGAATGGAAAATTAGCTCCAATTGTTAGAGGACACCATGTCACGTTTGGAGAGCCCCTGTGTGCCTAACATTGGAGATCCTCCACAAGTGACCCCATTTTGGAAACTAGACCCCCCAAGGAACTTATCTAGATGCATATTGAGCACTTTAAACCCCCAGGTGCTTCACAGAAGTTTATAACGCAGAGCCATGAAAATAAAAAATAATTTTTCTTTCCTCAAAAATGATTTTTTAGCCTAGAATTTCCTATTTTGCCAAGGGTAATAGGAGAAATTGGACCGCAAATGTTCTTGTCCAGCTTGTCCTGAGTATGCTGGTGCCCCATATGTGGGGGTAAACCACTGTTTGGGCACACGGCAGGGCTCGGAAGGGAAGGCACGCCATTTGGCTTTTTAAATGGAAAATTAGCTCCAATCATTAGCGGACACCATGTCACGTTTGGAGAGCCCCTGTATGCCTAAACATTGGAGATCCTCCACAAATGACCCCATTTTGGAAACTAGACCCCCAAAGGAACTAATCTAGATGTGTGGTGAGGACTTTGAACCCCCAAGTGCTTCACAGAAGTTTATAACGTAGAGCCATGAAAAAAAAAAATATTTTCTCAAAAATGATCTTTTAGCCTGCAATTTTTTATTTTCCCAAGGGTAACAGGAGAAATTTGACCCCAAAAGTTGTTGTCCAGTTTCTCCTGAGTACGCTGATACCCCATATGTGGGGGTAAACCACTGTTTGGGCACATGCCGGGGCTCGGAAGTGAAGTAGTGATGTTTTGAAATGCAGACTTTGATGGATTGCTTTTGGGCGTCACGTTGCGTTTGCAGAGCCCCTGATGTGGCTAAACAGTAAAAAAAACCACAAGTGACCCCATTTTGGAAACTAGACCCCGAAAGGAACTTATCTAGATGTGTGGTGAGGACTTTGAACCCCCAAGTGCTTCACAGAAGTTTATAACGCAGAGCCATGAAAATAAAAAATAAAAATTATTTTCTCAAAAATGATCTTTTAGCCTGCAATTTTTTATTTTCCGAAGGGTAACAGGAGAAATTTCACCCCAAAAGTTGTTGTCCAGTTTCTCCTGAGTACACTGATACCCCATGTGTGGGGGTAAACCACTGTTTGGGCACACGCCGGGGCTCGGAAGTGAAGTAGTGACGTTTTGAAATGCAGACTTTGATGGAATGCTCTGCGGGCGTCACGTTGCGTTTGCAGAGCCCCTGATGTGGCTAAACAGTAGAAACCCCCCACAAGTGACCCCATTTTGGAAACTAGACCCCGAAAGGAACTTATCTAGATGTGTGTTGAGCACTTTGAACCCCCAAGTGCTTCACAGAAGTTTACAACGCAGAACCGTGAAAATAATAAATACGTTTTCTTTCCTCAAAAATAATTATTTAGCCCAGAATTTTTTATTTTCCCAAGGGTTACAGGAGAAATTGGACCCCAAAAGTTGTTGTCCAGTTTCTCCTGAGTACGCTGATACCCCATGTGTGGGGGTAAACCACTGTTTGGGCACACGCCGGGGCTCGGAAGTGAAGTAGTGACGGTTTGAAATGCAGACTTTGATGGAATGCTCTGCGGGCGTCACGATGCATTTGCAGAGCCCCTGATGTGGCTAAACAGTAGAAACCCCCCCACAAGTGACCCCATTTTGGAAACTAGACCCCGAAAGGAACTTATCTAGATGTGTGGTGAGCACTTTGAACCCCCAAGTGCTTCACAGAAGTTTACAACGCAGAACCGTGAAAATAATAAATACGTTTTCTTTCCTCAAAAATAATTATTTAGCCCAGAATTTTTTATTTTCCCAAGGGTTACAGGAGAAATTGGACCACAAAAGTTGTTGTCCAGTTTCTCCTGAGTACACTGATACCCCATGTGTGGGGGTAAACCACTGTTTGGGCACACGTCGGGGCTCAGAAGGGAAGTAGTGACTTTTGAAATGCAGACTTTGATGGAATGGTCTGCGGGCATCACGTTGCGTTTGCAGAGCCCCTGGTGTGCCTAAACAGTAGAAACCCCCCACAAGTGACCCCATTTTAGAAACTAGACCCCCCCAAGGAACTTATCTAGATATGTGGTGAGCACTTTGAACCCCCAAGTGCTTCACAGACGTTTACAACGCAGAGCCGTGAAAATAAAAAATCATTTTTCTTTCCTCAAAAATGATGTTTTAGCAAGCATTTTTTTATTTTCACAAGGGTAACAGGAGAAATTGGACCCCAGTAATTGTTGCGCAGTTTATCCTGAGTATGCTGGTACCCCATATGTGGGGGTAAACCACTGTTTGGGCGCACGTCGGGGCTCGGAAGTGAGGGAGCACCATTTGACTTTTTGAATACAAGATTGGCTGGAATCAATGGTGGCGCCATGTTGCGTTTGGAGACCCCTGATGTGCCTAAACAGTGGAAACCCCTCAATTCTAACTCCAACACTAACCCCCCCACACCCGTAACCCTAATCCCAACTGTAGCCATAACCCTAATCACAACCCTAACCACAACCCTAATTCCAACCCTAACCCTAAGGCTATGTGCCCACGTTGCGGATTCGTGTGAGATTTTTCAGCATCATTTTTGAAAAATCCGCGGGTAAAAGGCACTGCGTTTTACCTGCGGATTTTCCGCGGATTTCCAGTGTTTTTTGTGCGGATTTCATCTGCGGATTCCGCACGGTATTTTCCGCACCATGGGCACAGCGGATTTGGTTTTCCATAGGTTTACTTGGTACTGTAAACCTGATGGAACACTGCTGCGAATCCGCAGCGGCCAATCCGCTGCGGATCCGCAGCCAAATCCGCACCGTGTGCACATAGCCTAATTCTAAAGGTATGTGCACACGCTGCGGAAAACGTTGCGGATCCGCAGCAGTTTCCCATGAGTTTACAGTTCAATGTAAACCTATGGGAAACAAAAATCGCTGTACACATGCTGCAGAAAAGCTGCACGTAAACGCAGGGGTTTACATTCTGCAGCATGTCACTTCTTTCTGTGGATTCCGCAGAGGTTTTACAACTGCTTCAATAGAAAACCGCAGTTGTAAAACCGCAGTGAAATGCGCAGAAAAAACATGGTAAATCCGCCATAAATCCGCAGCGGTTTAGCACTGCGGATTTATCAAATCCGCAGCGGAAAAATCCGCAGAGGACCAGAATATGTGTGCACATACCAAAACCCTAACCCTAGCTCTAACCCTAACCCTAGCCCTAACCCTAGCCCTAACCCTACCCCTAACCCTACCCCTAACCCTAACCCTATTCTAACATTAGTGGGAAAAAAAAAATTCTATATTTTTTTATTGTCCCTACCTATGGGGGTGACAAAGGGGGGGGGTCATTTATCATTTTTTTATTTTGATCACTGGGATAGATTATATCTCAGTGATCAAAATGCACTTTGAACGAATCTGCCGGCCGGCAGATTCGGCGGGCGCACTGCGCATGCGCCCGCCATTTTGGAAGATGGCGGCGCCCAGGGAGAAGACGGACGGACCCTGGCAGGATCGGTAAGTATGATGGGGTGGGGGGGAGCACGGGGGGGGATCGGAGCATGGGGGGTGGATCGGAACGCGGGAGGGGTGGAACGGAGCACGGGGGGGTGGAACGGAGCACGGGGGGGTGGAACGGAGCACGGGGGGTGGAACGGAGCACGGGGGGGTGGATCGGAGTGCGGGGGGGTGATTGGAGCACGGGGGGGTGATTGGAGCACGGGGGTGAGCGGACAAGAGCATGGGGGTGAGCGGAGCACAGGATGGAGGGGAGCGGGGCAGTGTACCGGGCAGATCGGGGGGCTGTGGGGGCGATCGGTGGGGTGGGGTGGGGGCACATTAGTATTTCCAGCCATGGCCGATGATATTGCAGCATCGGCCATGGCTGGATTGTAATATTTCACCCGTTATAATAGGTGAAATATTACAAATCGCTCTGATTGGCAGTTTCACTTTCAACAGCCAATCAGAGTGACCGTAGCCACGGGGGGGTGAAGCCACCCCCCCTGGTCTAAACTACCACTCCCCCTGTCCCTGCAGATCGGGTGAAATGGGAGTTAACCCTTTCACTCGATCTGCAGGGACGCGATCTTTCCATGACGCCACATAGGCGTCATGGGTCGGATTGGCACCGACTTTCATGACGCCTAAGTGGCGTCATGGGTCGGGAAGGGGTTAAATAACATGAGGGTATATGTTGTTTTTGCTACTATGAGCAGCCTGAGCCTGCAGAATCTGATAACTTGTCTCCCATTGTTCACATCATGTCATTGGTCGGAAATTGCAAATGGAGCTGCCAGCATTACATCTTAATGATTTGTGTGTTCAAGTGCATTCAGCATGGCAGAACATTCCTCAGACAACCATTAATAACCTCTTAATAACCTCATTGACAGCAGCCAATATGTGTAAATGTGTATTTTTGTGTAAGAGGCCCTCATACTTGATACTGACAAATGTTTGAAAAATTATGTTTCCATTTTTTCATCATTTGTATATTATTAACATATCTAATGATCCTTTGATTATCATAATTCCATGACTTTACCTTCTTGGTACTGCAATTTAAATGTTGAGGTGTGCATAAATGATTTAATTTTTTAAATCCAACGTCATCAAGGGACTGGAATCTATATTTTGCACACATCACTTTGTCTCAAGCGCCTGGTGAGAGGAGTGTTTGTGTTTATTCTATATTAGTGGCTCCTCACAACATTCACTATTACCCTATTTCTCTCTATTATTCCTAGTTCTCCTCTGCTGTAATTTACATTTACCTGTGACTGACATCTAAGGAGATGTTAGCCAAACATTGATTTGTAGAAATGGTGTTTTTGTGGCAATGTATTTAAGGATGGACATTTGCTGTAAAAAGCATCTTTATATTTTTTAAAATATAGGTATTCGGCTGTCGAATCCCAGGTTGCCGCTCTCCAACTTTGAAAGGATTTAATATCTTGTATAAATAAATAAACTATTAACTAACCCCAATTGCTATGTTTTTCTATGTACTATAACCAGTGCTTGGACTAGAAAACAATTGGATTCATCTCTAAAACCTTGATGTAAACTTGTTTCTATTATCAATTTTCCAAAACAAACATGAATATCACAAAATAAGTTACATGTAATCATAACTTGAAGTGTAAATTGTCCATATAGATTTTATCCCAATTTTTTCAGATTAGCATCGAGACATATTGTACAGTAGTACCTCAAAAACCTAGTAGATATATACACCAGGCTACAGAATGTTTATGTTTAAAAATAGAAAATGTTATTAACATAAATAGAATAAAATATGCACACACAATAATAAAAACAGGATGCCTCCAATCCAAAACACCGGCACTATGGGTGCTTGACAGGTATGTAGCCTATAATGATTTCACTTTGAAACAAAATATACAAGGATCATTTCCATTATAATCGTTATGACTGATATTTTGTGGCTACATAAAAATACGTCTATGATCAAGTAGGGTGCTGGGGGGAGATTGCTATACTCCGGCACTGAAGCTGTATAAAGTTGCTAAAAAAGCCTATTATATGTGTATATGTTGTATATTAATAATACTAACAATTATGCCTTGTATATATATATATATTCCCAGAGCATATACAACTCACAACCAGGGTATAAATGTATATAGATAAATAAAGTGCAACATCATAGAGATAAATGAAGGCAAAATGCACTCCAAAGCCCCAGCAACAACCTAATCGCCCCCGGAAGAAGAAGCTTATCGAAACGCGCGTAGGGGTATTTCCCGGCCCTGTGAGTGTTTGGAGGTAACTATGTTTTTCGATTAGGTTGTTGCTGGAGCTTTGGAGTGCATTTTGCCTTCATTTATCGGGGTTATACTATTGGGACCATATTGGTTATGGTTTTTTTTGACTATCTATCTCTATGATGTTGCACTTTATTTATCTATATACATTTATACCCTGGTTGTGAGGTGTATATGCTCTGGGAATATATATATATATACAAGGCATAATTGTTAGTATTATTAATATACAACATATACACATATAATAGGCTTTTTTAGCAACTTTATACAGCTTCAGTGCCGGAGTATAGCAATCTCCCCCCAGCACCCTACTTGATCATAGACGTATTTTTATGTAGCCACAAAATATCAGTCATAACGATTATAATGGAAATGATCCTTGTATATTTTGTTTCAAAGTGAAATCATTATAGGCTACATACCTGTCAAGCACCCATAGTGCCGGTGTTTTGGATTGGAGGCATCCTGTTTTTATTATTGTGTGTGCATATTTTATTCTATTTATGTTAATAACATTTTCTATTTTTGAACATAAACATTCTGTAGCCTGGTGTATATATCTACTAGGTTTTTGAGGTTTTGCTATTGTGAATGTGTTCTATATTCACTCTTTTGGACTAATATGTATAAATATTGTACAGTAGATCAAGTATCAGATCATTAAAAGATGTATATACACTGGTGCTTAATCACCTGGAAGGATAAGGTGGAGGGCCAGGGAAGCTGCAGGTGGTTAAAACAGGTTCTGTGCAAGACTCTTTTGAAAAAATAATACACTAAAAAATAATGCTATTAACCACCGCGCTAAAAAGAGGCTGAAATATTGCTGTACTTATAATACAGCTGTATCTGTGTTGTGTGGGAATCCTTATGTGTAAAAGGGGGGTACACCCAGTTATAGTGGTTTTTACTGCAAGGTAAAATAAACAGAATGACGATATATCATTTAGACCCTGCAAATTTATTAATTAGGGGTGTTGGATGAATGCACTTACTCCTTTTGAGAGGCTGTACATTCTACACCGGAGGTGTTCCTATGTGTGTTTAAATGTTTATATTTTCACTGTGTGCTAAGTCAATACTGTAAGGTAAAATGTACAAAAAAAGATATGTTATTTAGAATGTCCAAATGAATTAACAAAGATATTAACAAGGGTGTTGATTGGATCCACTTATTCCTTTTTTACACCTGTATAGGATGCACCTGAAGTGTTCCTATGTGAGCTTTGGTGTTTTTTTCTCCTTTCACCAGTGTGGTAAACTGATGCTAATAAATAAATAAGGTAAGGGTAAAGCGATATTGCAAGTGGCACTCTAAGTCATTGAGAGCCACGATAATTACACTGGTGTTAATGAACATCAACGGGCACTCACCATATCCTGCTTAGAAGGGTTCCTGCGATAAGGGTGGCAAGGTGATCCGCAGGATGCGGTGCCGATTATACTGCTCCCTCAACTTGATGGATTATGGTGCAGACAGTGCCTGAGGCTGAGGTTCCTGGACGATAACGTCCCAGTGAGTGGCAAGTTTGTTTACACAAAAGCCCAAAATCTGGGTCGTTTACTTGCGCCAACCACCAAATCAGTGATCCCTAACAATAACACCAGTGTAATTATCGTGGCTCTCAATGACTTAGAGTGCCACTTGCAATATCGCAATATCAGTTTACCACACTGGTGAAAGGAGAAAAAACACCAAAGTTCACATAGGAACACTTCAGGTGCATCCTATACAGGTGTATAAAAGGAGTAGGTGGATCCAATTAACACCCTTGTTAATATCTTTTCATTTGGACATTCTAAATAACATATCTTTTTTTGTACATTTTACCTTACAGTATTGACTTACCACACAGTGAAAATAGAAACATTTAAACCCACATAGGAACACCTCAGGTGTAGACTGTACAGCCTCTCAAAAGGAGTAAGTGCATTCAACCAACACCCCTGATTAATAAATTTGCAGGGTCTAAATAATATATCGTCATTCTGTTTATTTTACCTTGCAGTAAAAACCACTATAACTGGGTGTACCCCCCTTTTACGCATAAGGATTCCCACACAACACAGATGCAGCTGTATTATAAGTACAGCGATATTCCAGCCTCTTTTTAGCGCGGTGGTTAATAGTATTATTATTATGTATCAGATCATGCCAAAACTGTTAAAAGAAATAATGGGCAAGAAACACTGGTATTTAATGCATTAGTTTTTTTTAATTTTGTTGGATATAAAGGGTAAGAAAAATCCTGTTTTGAGCACAATTGGGTGATAGTGATGAGTGAACCCGAACTGTGAAGTCCGAGGTTCATACTGAACTCCGAACACGTACTTCTCTTGGAAGTCTGTTTTACAGGTGAATAGCATGGGGAAGAGAGAAAGATATTTTCCAGCTTCAAAGTTTGGGTCCTCATTGATTTCAATCAGGTTCAGGTTCAGATTCAAGTTCGGGTACAGTTCTAGTACCCAGGCCGAACTTTGGACTATAGTTCGGTCGAATGCCAGAACGTGAACTTCCATTGGTCTGCTCATCTCCATATAGCAAGTCAAGGGCTGAAGCTAAAAAGACCTTGTGATTTTTATTGAATTTCAAAAAGTTGCCTACAATGTCACATAAACAAACACATCTGTAGAAATTCAAGGAATGGTTGCTGTATATTTAAAATGCTATTATATTTAGATTTTGATGCTAAAAGTTTTTTTCACTGTGGCCAAAAGGTTTCAATATAAAAACACATCAGTATTATTTATTTGGACATGCGCTGTTTGTGTGTGGGTTCAATGTTACTGTTCTGTAGAAGTGTTTAGTGCTTTGATGCTGTCGAACATTCTAAAGACGTTCTTGTAATTGATTTCCATGCAGAAAATGTGCCAAGGGCATTTCAAAGTTTTTAATAAAGCCAAGCAAGCTGTTCACATTTATCTGACTTATTATTCATATCAGGTGGTATCATGGCAATAAAATTCATCTGACATTAAATAAATGCATCTAAGACATACTGCTCATTGTGAAGGGAAGTTCCTCTTTCCATAGCTCCTGCTGAGCCCTTGGCAGAGCACTGTGGCTAGTATTGCATGAGGCATTTGATGCTGACACTGTTGTGGGGGTGGATTTGGACTGGCACAAGTGAATGGGCACTGTGGCTTACAATGTTTGTAAGGAGCAATGTAGCTCAAAAAATTCAGCTGTTTTGACCAGAATAAGAGGTTCCATCCCAACTGATGTATTTATAAGGGAAAATATGGGACATTTATTATTTCTAAAGCATCAATATAGTATAATAATAATCTTTATTTATATAGCGCCAACATATTCCACAGCGCTTTACAGTTAAACAGTTTTAAACACAACAGTCATAAGTAACAGCATTAACAATAATATAATGATTAAAGCAAAATAAATCAAACCTGCTTGTGAGAGCTTACAATCTACAATGAGGTGGAGGATATACAAAGTGCAAGTGTGTATTTACAATGCTGTATTTATAGTGAAGGTCCAGCCATCTTCAGGGTGTGGGGGATAGGTGGAGATAGTGAATGGGCTACACACGAACGCTTACACATAAAATTACTTTGATTAGGGAACGTGATATGCCGCTCTAAGCAAATGTGTTTTGAGGGCGCGCCTAAAACTGTTCAAGTTTGGTTGGTCCTAATTTCTTGGGGTAGAGCATTCCAGTGGATTGGCGCAACGCGGGAGAAGTCTTGGAGTCAGAAGTGGGGGGTACAGATTAGTGAAGAGGTTAGTCGAAAGTCGTTTATAGAGCCCATCGATCGGCTAGGCCGATAGACAGAAATGAGTGAAGAGATGTACGGGGTGCCGCACTATGAAGAGTTTTGTGGGTGAGAACAAGTACTTTTAATTGGATCCTATAATGAATGGCAGCCAGTGTAGTGACTGGCAAAGAGCGGACGTGTCCGAGTAATGATTGGCCAGGTCAATGACCCTGGCTGCAGCATTAAGGATGGATTGGAGAGTGGAAAGTCAAGTAACAGACAGACCAATTAATAGAGCATTACAGTAATTCAGGTGGGAGTGGATCAGGGCGACAGTGAGGGGTTTTGTTGTTTCCATGGTGAGAAAAGGGCAGATTCTAGAGATGTTCTTTAGGTGTAAGTGGCAAGAGCAGGCAAGAGATTGTATATGGGAGGTGAAGGAGAGATTGGTGACAAACATAACACCTAGACAGAGTGCCTACAGCTGGGGCGTTATTATAGTGCCACCCACAGAGATGGAAGTGCCAGGTTTAGGGAGGTTAGTAGATGTTTGGAGTAGAAGAAGTTCAGTTTTGGAAAGGTTGAGTTTCAGATAGAGAGCGGACATGATGTTGGAGACTGCAGACTGTCACTGGCATTCTGTAATGTAATGCGGAGGTAAGGTCTGGGGATAACATGTATAGTTGTGTGTCATCAGCATAAAGATGGTACTGAAAGCCAAATCTGCTGATGGTCTATACAATTGGGGCCATGGACTGAGCCCTGAGGTACCCCAACAGTGAGAGGAAGAGGAGATGAAGTGAAGTAAGCAAAAAAACCCACTGTAACGGTCAGAAAGATAGGAAGAGAACCAGGAGAGAGCAGTGTCCTTAATGCCTAGTGACTGGTGCCTAGAAAATAGGAAAGGGTGGTCAACAGTGTCGAAAGTTGCAGAAAGGTCGAGAAGAATGAGCATAGAGTGGTCACCTTTACATTTTGCTGTCAGAAAATCATTGGTCACTTTGCTGAGTGCAGTTTCTGTTGAATGTAGGGGGCAGAAACCGGACTGTGATGCATCTAGGAGGGAATGAGCGGAGAGGTAACAGATAAGACGGGAGTAGACCAGACGCTCCAAGAGTTTAGAGATGTAGGGGAGATTGGAGACAGGTCTGTATTTATTTGTGCAGGATGGGTCAAGGATGGGTTTCTTTAATAATGGAGTAATGATAGTGTTTAAAGGAAGAGGGGAAAATGCCAGAGGAGAGGGAGAGATTAAAGATTGTAGTTAGGTGAGCTGTGACGACTGGAGAGAGAGACTGGAGGAAATGTGAGGGAATGGGGTCAGTAGTGCTTGTAGTCGGACGAGAAGAAGAGAGGAGCTTGGAGGCTTCTTCTTTTGTGATGGGATCTAATGGGGAAAGTGAGCCAGGGGAAATGCAAGGAGGGATAGGAGTCACTGCACTTGGTGGCTGGGAGCAGATTTTCTGACGGATATTATCTATTGTCTATATAAAGTGGGAGGTCAGGTCATCAGCACAAATGTATGTGATAGAGGCTTGTGCTTTTGGCCTTAGGAGGAAGTGAAAAGTGTAAAAAAGTTTCTTGGTGTTGTTGGATAGTGAGATCAGGGTGATGAAGTAGGTCTGTTTGGCAAGGTGAAGGGCAGAATTATAGATTCTTAACATAAATTTGAAGTGGATGAAGTCTTCTGGTGTTTGAGTTTTCCTCCATAAGGGTTCAGCACACCTAGAGCATTGCTGGAGAAATCGGGTTTGCGATATGAGCCAAGGCTTTTTTAGTCTGTGTTTGGAGGTTCTGTGGGTGAGGGGGGCTATTTGGTCAAGGGTGCATGTAAGAGTGTCGTAGTGATGTACAGCCATATCAGCAAAAGAAAAAGAGTAGATTGGGGGCAGTGATGAGTGTAGGCAGTCTGAAAGTGTATGAGGGTTAATGGCTTGTAGATTTCTGAATGTGTGGTGGGTAGGAGTGTGCTGATTTGGGCGTGGATTTGTGAGCATGAAAGAGAGAATATTGTGGTCAGAGAGGAGAAGCGGTAGTCTAGGTAGGAGATTGAACAGAGCTGGACAAAGACAAGATCAAGGGTGTCACTGTCTTTGTGTGTTTAGAGTTTGAGAGCTTTGAGAGGCCAAGAGGAGTGGTTAGTAATAGAAGCTGCAGATGTGGAAGTGGGGCTGTTAATGGCGATGTTGAAGTCTCCCAGGATAAGGGTTGGTAGTTCTGAGGACATGAAATGCGGCAGCCAAAAAGAGAAATGGTCCAGGAAGTGGGTGGGTGAGCCTGGGGGCCGATATACAGTATGACCGCTACTCTGAGGGAGAGGGGAAGGTATAGCCTGATAGTGTGGACCTCAAAAGAAGGGAATGAGAGTGTTGGAACTGGGGGGATGACCTGGAAAGTGAATTGTAGGAACAGGAGTATGCCGACTCCACCACCAGGTCTGTTTGTGGGTCTCGTGTAATGTGAGAATTATAAGCCACAATGGGAAATGGCAGCAGGGGAGACAGTGTCAGAATCCTGGATCCAGGTTTCTGTGAGGGCCAATCTCTCCCCTACCATGGTGTTGTAGCTCAGACTTCACAAAAAAAAAATCATCAACACAGACAAAAAATTAACGCTGGGTTTTCATTTCATTGTAGTTATGACACAAACATGGCATTAATTGACATATTCTATACAAAATCTCTGTCCTGTGACCTATTGTGATTCCATTAATAATATAATTTACAGCATGGAGCAAGATTGCCTTGCGCAGTTGTGAACTACAGAGGATGTAGAATGAACTTCAATCCAATATTGCGGCCAGCATGCAGCCAGCGGGTAAGGAAAGGGTGAATCAAACACCCGAAAACTCCACCCATATGACCGAAAACAGGTCCCACCGAATTCAGGTGACAGGTTCCCTTTAAGGCATTCTTACAACAAGGTCCTCAGAATATGCCAAACAAAATAAACTTTTTCCATCCCCAATGCCTAAACCCTTTTATTTATAGCCAGCTGTGCTTTGTTTTCCAAAAAAGACTATTACATTTCCTTTCTGAAAAAAAAAATAATGGCTTTTTACAACTTTATTTTCCTAGTTTTAACATCATTTCCATTGATTAAGATAATTATTTATGGTCATCATTGAAATGACTGTGTTTATTTGTCAAGAAATTTTATAGCAGGGAATTTCATGAAAGCCATAAAATGGTAAGCAAATTATGCATCCCCATCAAACTCGAGCTATTAAAAAGAGAGCTGCACTTCTAAATAGTGCCAGCATCATGTCCATATGTTGGCAAACATAATGCACAATAAAACAGGGTAACATAAACAGCAATTCAAAGTAAATATCTTGAATTAATTACTCTCCATGAAGCTCTCACATCAGGCGTTGAGAATACATATGGATGAGGAAGAATTCAAAGTAGGAGTTTTACTCTGGCTTTAATTTCAAAGGTTTGTGTGCTGCTTTTAAAATTTGTGCTGTTACATTTCCATGTACTAACATTAAAAGAAGGAACAGATCTTATTGTATCTGGTGAAGCAAATATACTCCTACAAATAGGTTTGCTAAATATAAAATACCATTTTGTGAAAAAATATATCTGTGTTTATTTAAAATTCAGATATAGCATCGTGCAGTTTTATTAGCATTATTGGAAAGGGTTGCCTGGGATTAGGAAATTAATCTCTTTTTTTCGCAGCTTGCAAAAAGTCGGTGACCAGCAACAGGAATCAGATGAAAGTGTTTTTCTCTTTACTGCATCCAATATACCAAGCTCTTCTCCATGTGTCATTGAGAACATTAATACAACACGCTTTGGACTACTAACCAGAATCTTAAAATGTCTTTATTTTTTCTCACTTATATTGCCCCAATAATTTCCATAGTTCTTTACAGTCACCATCATAGTCCCCATTGGGGTGCACAATTTAGATTCCCTATCAGTATGTCTTAGGAGTGTGTCCATCAACCATATAAAGTTGTGCTCAAAAGTTTTCATAACCAGGCAGAATTTTTGCTTTCTTGGCCTTTTTTCAGAGAATATGAATGATAACACCAAAACGTTTTCTCCACTCATGGTTAGTGGTTGGGTGAAGCCATTTATTGTCAAACTACTGTGTTTTCTCTTTTTAAATCATAATGACAACCCAAAACATCCAAGTGACCGTGATCAAAAGTTCACATATCCTGATATTGACCTGATACTATGCACAGAAGTTGACACATATGGTTTGAATGGCTACTAAAAGTAACATCCTCACCTGTGACCTGTTTGCTAGTAATCAGTATGTGTGCATAAAAGCTGAGTGAGTATCTGGGATCCGGGCAGACTCTTGCATCTTTCATCTAGCCACTGATGTTTCTGGATTGTGAGTCATAGGGAAAGCAAAAAAATTGTCAACGGATCTATGGGAAAAGGTAGATGAACTTTATAAAACAGGAAACGGATACAAAAAGATATCCGAGAAATTTATAATGCCAGTCAGCAGCGTTCAAACTATGATTAACAAATGGAAAATCAGGGGCTCTGAAAAAACAAAACCATGGTCAGTTAGACCAACAAAAATGTCATCCACAACTGCCAGGAAAATGGGTTGGGATGCAAAGAAAAACCCACAAATAACATCAGCTGAAATGCTGGACTCTCTGGAAACTAGCAGTGTGGTATTCAAGATGCATAATAAGGAGGTACTTGAAGAAATGGGCTGCAAGGTCAAGGCGCCAGGAGAAAGCCATTACTACGCAAATGCCACAAAGTATCTTGCCTACAATATGCAAAACAGCACGGAGACAAGCATAAAAACTTTTGGAACAAGGTAATTTGGAGTGATGAGACCAAAATTTAACTTTTTTGCCACAAGCATTAACATTACATTTGGAGAGAGGTCAGCAAGGCCTATGATGAAAGGAACACCATTCTTACTTTAAGGCACGCAGGTCGATCGATGATGTTTTGGGGATGTGCAAGCTATAAAGGTACAGGAAACTTGGTCAAAGTTGAAGGAAAGATGAATACAGCACGTTATCAGCAAATACTGGAGGCAAATTTGCACTTATAAGCCCGGAAGCTGCGCATGGGACGTAATTGGACATTCCAACATGACAACGATCCAAATCACAAGGCCAAGTAGACCTGTCATTGGGTACAGCAGAACAAAGTGAAGGTTCTGGAGTGGTCATCTCAGTCTCCTGATCTTAGTATCATAGAGCCACTCTGGAGAGAGCTCACAGTTCATGCAAGACGGCCCAGGAATTTAAAGGAACTGGAGGCTTTTTGCCTAGAAAAGTGGGCAGCTTTACCATCTGAGAAAATATAGAACCTCATCCATAACTATCACAAAAGACTTCAAGATGTCATTGATGTTAGAGGGGTCAATACACGGTATTAAGAAATGTGGTATGTGAACTTTTGATAAGGGTCATTTGGAGGTTTTGTGTTGTTATTATGATTTAAAAAGAGAAAACACAGTAGTATAAATGGCTTCACCCAACCACTAACCATGAGAGGAGAAAAAGTTTTGGTGTTATAATTTGTATTCTCTGAAAAATAGGCCAAGAAAGCAAAAATTTTGCCGGAGTATGTAAACTTTTGAGCACAACTGTATAAGCATATAAACAGTGCTGTGGAAAGATTTGTATATGCTCCATTGTAATTAATATTTTCCTGCAAACTATCGCAATGTTTGGCAATTGTATACTACAGCTGACACTATCACACAAAGTCAGAGATCAGAAGAAATAACTGAAATCTTTGATATTAACTGAGGCTTCCAAGTGATTGAAACAGGGAAAAGGTTCTCTCTCTAAACTTCATCAATCACTGTACCCCATGCAGTGTGATTGATGGTTGATGAGTGATTAATGATTGATGGTTGATGAGTGAATACGAAGGTAGCCGTAAGAATGACAGTAGTCTACAGGTGAGAAAGTTAAATGAAATGTTCAATAATTGCAAAAAAATATTTTTTCCCCTTAATGACAGAGCCAATTTTTTAAAATCTGACCGGTGTCACTTTATAAATTCACAATGATTCGCTCAAAAAATTATTGTCAGCGTCCTACCCCTCAGGGGGACTTGTACCATAACGGCTACTGTCTCACGGAAGGTCTAATCAACTAACAATAAAATGACTATGACCATGGTACTAATGTAAAACACCAGTTTATTAGAAAATAATTCTTATAAAAACAACATTAATCTACTACAAGGAGGGTACTGGACCAAACACATGAGGGACAAAAGATGCAATAGGCTAAACCCTAAACAGTGGGCCGATGTAACATAAAGATATAAATCAATATCGATAGTGCACATCACATATATGCATAACAACCTGAACAAATAGTGAGTGTGAAGAAAACCATCTGTAATAAGTACTTTTCAATACCTTTACTCTTATGAGGTAAGCTAATGCTGATCCTCTAATGTGATGCATGGTTTCAAGCACAAAAAAAATATAAGTGCAAAAATATATGGATGAGCTACCTGTAATTCAGCCACACGGGTGAATGCCTCAGCGTCCCTCTGCCCCGACGCGCGTTTCGCACTGCTTCTTCGGGAGGCGTGTCAGGGCAGGGGGTTAGCCGATTTAAATATAATGGGCAAATTGTGGATTGGATCTGGGGCTCGTCATTAGTGAACTCAGGTGGGTGGTAGTGACCGATATTGAAAGCGCTGCTATCCAGACGCCGAATCTCGGCGTATCAGTGTGTTACAGAGGTTCCAAACCAGAAACTCCCATGTTGCTCCAGTGTACGGACACTGGAAATTGCGCTGGGACAACTATAATGTGCGGACGCTAACAGTGTTCTACCAAATGAGTACCGGAAGTTCCAAAGGGAAACTCCGTTGTACGGACACCGGAAATTGCGCCGGGGAGGCTATAATGTGCGGACACCTTGCAGACACTAACAATAAAATGATTCCATCAAGTGAGTACCAGACATTCCGAAAGGAAACTCCCATGTAACTGTGGTGTACGGACACCGGAAACTACACTACGGAGTCTGTGTTATACGGACACCGGAAGTGTCCTAGTATGGGCCAACAAGGTAGGCATATCGGCGCTTGCGCAGATCGGTCTGGACCTGCCACCAATGGAAGATCGGATCGTGGTCATGGCATCAGAGGCAGCAGGTCGTATTTAGTATTTAGTACGACTATGCTATCTCATTCCCCTGGTGACTGCTCACCAATCATCCCAGGTCAGTCATCAGCGCAAGCGCACTGCTCAATTGAAGGTGACAATGGGGGATCTAAATCTAACAAGCTAATCACAGGAAGGGAATATAGGGTGACAATTGAACATGTGGGAAGCTGATAAAAAACATGTTCCTAAAATATAAATAGCTAATAAAAGGGACTAAAAATAAAAATAGGCAGTCCCAAATGGAACACTACAAAAATTGATATAGCTAATATATATATATATGTGTGAAATAAACACAAGAATATGTGTCTATATCGGTGTGAAATAAATGTCAATACATCCATAAAACTGGATAAAGTGCTAGAAACACTAAAATACTAATGACTTCTAAAATATGTGCCCAATGATGGCTACCATATGACGTGACTGTGACTACCAATCTCTACGTGCATAGTGAGATAAATGTGCATCTGCACTATATGTACAACTGTATCTAAGAACAAGCTATATAAAAATATATAGGTGGATGATAAAAATAGCCCCACATAAATGCAAAAGTAATACATATCCCCCTTTGAAAACCTTGCCCCCCCAATAAGGAATAGCTTCCCAAGTACAGACATGCCCCATACTGATATATAGTCCAACATATCACGTGATAATGAAAAGACCGCTATGGTTTCCAGGGTTTGTACATAAATGCAATTTCTTCTCTTTTTCTTTTTTCTCAGAAGATATCCTCCTCGGAAGTTAGAAAATTATCTTCCCTCCGGAATATGCTCCAGGGTCTGATCACTTCCATCCACTGGAAAGAGCCAATGTCCAGTTGATCGTACATAGGTAAATCAATATGCTATATAAAATACATAAAACACAAAATATTAATAAAAGAATCAACATACAGACACAAATTAAAAAGAGAGTTTTCATGATAAATCTAATAGAGCATGTATAACCCCCTGCCATACTACTACCTCAAAAATGTGAAGAAATTACTACAAAAATGCACTGAAGCCAAAATTTTCATTTAAACCTAGTGGAACTATTGTTCCCCATCTGTAAATCCATTGGCATTCTTTTTTTGCCAATCTCCTACCAATGTCTCCCCCCCTAAAACCCAAATCCAACATGTCAATCCCTTTTATAGAAAGCAATCTAGAATTACATTCATGATAACGCTTAAAGTGCCTAGGAAAGGTTTTCAATGTGGTATCATCAAAGACTGTTTTAGCTTTATCTATGTCGAGACAGTGTTCACGAACCCTAATTTTGAGCTCGCGACTGGTCATGCCCACATAAATTTTGCCACATGGGCTTGTGGCATAATAAATTATGCCTTTTGATGAGCATGTGATGTTTGCTCTAATGTCATAAGTTCTTGTACCTTCTTGATTTTTAAAGGTAGTACTTTTTTTCATGTTGGCACATGAAAAAACACATTCCACATGGAAAAAACCCCTTCCTAGTTGTATTTCTTTTTTCCTTAGTTATTTTTTTAGGGTCAAATGTGCTGTGCACCAACATGTCCCGTAAACTAGGGGCTCTTTTAGCTACAAGAGAAGGACGTGCAGGAAGAATTTTTTTGAGGGTAGGGTCTGTGAATAAAATATTCCAATGTTTTTGGATAATGTCACGTAATTTGTACCATTCATTACTAAAATTAGTAATGAATCTTACCTGATTATCCTGTTCTTTTGCCAATGGGATGGGTTGATTTTTATGTAGCAACTAGCTGAAGAGCCCGGCTTTGCCTGGGCATAGTAAATATCTGTGGTTAGTTATAGCACCTCACTTCTCTTATTTTCCTATCACGCCTCTCATTTTCCCCATCACATCTTTCATTTTCCCTCTCACATCTCTCATTTTCTCCCTCACACCTCTCATTTTCCCCCTCACTCCTCTTATTTTCCCCCTCACTCTTCTCATTCCCCCCTAACACTTGTCATTTCGACCTCACATCTGTCATTTTCCGATCACTCCACTATTTTCCCTCACTCCTCTCATTTTGCACTCACACCTTTTCATTTTCACCTCACACCTCTCATTTTCACCTCAGTATATACATGTTTGTCATCTCCCTTATATATAGTATACACCTGTATGTCATCTCATGTATATAGTATATACTTGGATGTCATCTCCCCTGTATATAGTATATACCTGTTGTGTGCCATCTCCCCTGTATATAGTATATACCTGTATGTCATCTCCTCCTATATATAGTATATACCTATATGTCATCTCCTCCTGTATATAGTACGAGGGGCGATCCAAAAGTAATGATAATCAATACTAAACACAATGAATATAGTCAAAAAATAAATTTATTTTTCTACATAGTCTCCTAACAAGTCTATACATTTAGTCCATCTCTTTTCTAAACTTAGAATTCCCTTCGAAAAAAATTCTTGATCTTGACCCTCAAAAAAATCCTCAACAGCGGTTATCACGTCGCTATTGTCGTCAAATTTCTTGCCCCGGAGGGGTTCCTTGAGCCGAGGAAAGAGAAAGAAGTCACTGGGGGCTAGATCTGGTGAATAGGGGGGGTGTTCCACCAGTTCAAAGCCCGCTTCTTGAATGGTAGCCATGGCAACAGCAGATTTGTGAGCCGGCGCGTTATCTTGGTGAAACAACACTCCAGCCCTGTTATGAAAGGCAATTCAGTATCACAATGGACATGGAGGTCAGAGCACATACAGTGATCTGACAATAACCCAAAATAATAGAACGAGCTCTGAGACGTGGGAACTCTGCAGACCGCAATCCCTGATTCTCTCCAAACACAACTAGAGGCAGCCGTGGATTGCGCCTAACGCTCCCTATGCAACTCGGCACAGCCTGAGAAACTAACTAGCCTGAAGATAGAAAAAATAAGCCTACCTTGCCTCAGAGAAATACCCCAAAGGAAAAGGCAGCCCCCCACATATAATGACTGTGAGTAAAATGAAAAGACAAACGTAGGGATGAAATAGATTCAGCAAAGTGAGGCCCGATATTCTAGACAGAACGAGGATAGGAAAGATAACTTTGCGGTCTACACAAAACCCTAAAGAAAACCACGCAAAGGGGCAAAAAGACCCTCCGTACCGAACTAACGGCACGGAGGTACACCCTTTGCGTCCCAGAGCTTCCAGCAAAACAAAATGGACAAGCTGGACAGAAAAAATAGCAACAAATAGCAAAGAAGCACTTAGCTATGCAGAGCAGCAGGCCACAGGAATGATCCAGAGAAACACAAGTCCAACACTGGAACATTGACAGGAAGCATGAATCAAAGCATTAGGTGGGGTTAAGTAGAGAAGCACCTAACGACCTCACCAGATCACCTGAGGGAGGAAACTCAGAAGCAGCAGTACCAGTTTCCTCCACAAACGGAAGCTCCCAGAGAGAATCAGCCGAAGTACCACTTGTGACCACAGGAGGGAGCTCTGCCACAGAATTCACAACAGTACCCCCCCTTGAGGAGGGGTCACCGAACCCTCACCAGAGCCCCCAGGCCGACCAGGATGAGCCACATGAAAGGCACGAACAAGATCGGGAGCATGGACATCAGAGGCAAAAACCCAGGAATCATCCTCCTGAGCATAACCCTTCCATTTAACCAGATACTGGAGTTTCCTTCTTGAAACACGAGAATCCAAAATCTTCTCCACAATATACTCCAATTCCCCCTCCACCAAAACCGGGGCAGGAGGGTCAACAGATGGAACCATAGGTGCCACGTATCTCCGCAACAATGACCTATGGAAGACGTTATGTATGAAAAAAGAATCTGGGAGGGTCAGACGAAAAGACACAAGATTAATAACCTCAGAAATCCTATAAGGACCAATGAAAAGAGGTTTAAACTTCGGAGAGGAAACCTTCATAGGAATATGACGAGAAGATAACCAAACCAGATCCCCAACACGAAGTCGGGGACCCACACGGCGTCTGCGATTAGCGAAACGTTGAGCCTTCTCCTGGGACAAGGTCAAATTGTCCACTACATGAGTCCAAATCTGCTGCAACCTTTCCACCACAGTATCCACACCAGGACAGTCCGAAGACTCAACCTGTCCTGAAGAGAAACGAGGATGGAACCCAGAATTGCAGAAAAATGGCGAAACCAAGGTAGCCGAGCTGGCCCGATTATTAAGGGCGAACTCAGCCAAAGGCAAAAAGGACACCCAGTCATCCTGATCGGCAGAAACAAAGCATCTCAGATAGGTTTCCAAGGTCTGATTGGTTCGTTCGGTCTGGCCATTAGTCTGAGGATGAAAAGCCGAGGAAAAAGACAAGTCAATGCCCATCCTACCACAAAAGGCTCGCCAAAACCTCGAAACAAACTGGGAACCTCTGTCAGAAACGATATTCTCTGGAATGCCATGCAAACGAACCACATGCTGGAAGAACAATGGCACCAAATCAGAGGAGGAAGGCAACATGGACAAGGGTACCAGATGGACCATCTTAGAAAAGCGATCACAGACCACCCAAATGACTGACATCTTCTGAGAGACGGGAAGATCTGAAATAAAATCCATAGAGATATGTGTCCAAGGTCTCTTCGGGACCGGCAAGGGCAAAAGCAACCCACTGGCACGAGAACAGCAGGGCTTAGCCCGAGCACAAATCCCACAGGACTGCACAAAAGAACGCACATCCCGCGACAGAGACGGCCACCAAAAGGATCTAGCCACTAACTCTCTGGTACCAAAGATTCCAGGATGACCAGCCAACACCGAACAATGAACCTCAGAGATCACTTTATTTGTCCACCTATCCGGGACAAACAGTTTCTCCGCTGGACAATAATCAGGTTTATTAGCCTGAAATTTTTGCAGCACCCGCCGCAAATCAGGGGCGTTGGCAGACACAATTACTCCTTCCTTGAGGATACCCGCCGGCTCAGATAAACCCGGAGAGTCGGGCACAAAACTCCTAGACAGGGCATCCGCCTTCACATTTTTAGAGCCCGGAAGGTACGAAATTACAAAGTCAAAACGGGCAAAAAACAGCGACCAACGAGCCTGTCTAGGATTCAAACGCTTAGCAGACTCAAGATAAGTCAGGTTCTTATGATCAGTCAATACCACCAAGCGATGCTTAGCTCCTTCAAGCCAATGATGCCACTCCTCGAATGCCCACTTCATGGCCAGCAACTCTCGGTTGCCCACATCATAATTCCGCTCAGCAGGCGAAAACTTCCTGGAAAAAAAAGCGCATGGTTTCACCACTGAACAATCAGAACCTCTCTGCGACAAAACAGCCCCTGCTCCAATCTCAGAAGCATCAACCTCGACCTGGAACGGAAGAGAAACATCAGGTTGACACAACACAGGGGCAGAAGAAAAACGACGCTTCAACTCTTGAAAAGCTTCCACAGCAGCAGAAGACCAATTGACCAAATCAGCACCCTTCTTGGTCAAATTGGTCAATGGTTTGGCAATACTAGAAAAATTGCAGATGAAGCGACGATAAAAATTAGCAAAGCCCAGGAACTTTTGCAGACTTTTCAGAGATGTCGGCTGAGTCCAATCATGGATGGCTTGGACCTTAACAGGATCCATCTCGATAGTAGAAGGGGAAAAGATGAACCCCAAAAATGAAACCTTCTGCACACCAAAGAGACACTTTGATCCCTTCACAAACAAAGAGTTAGCACGCAGGACCTGAAAAACCGTTCTGACCTGTTTCACATGAGACTCCCAATCATCCGAGAAGATCAAAATGTCATCCAAGTACACAATCAGGAATTTATCCAGGTACTCTCGGAAGATGTCATGCATAAAGGACTGAAACACTGATGGAGCATTGGCAAGTCCGAATGGCATCACTAGATACTCAAAATGACCCTCGGGCGTATTAAATGCAGTTTTCCATTCATCGCCTCGCCTGATTCGCACCAGATTATACGCACCACGAAGATCAATCTTGGTGAACCAACTAGCCCCCTTAATCCGAGCAAACAAATCAGATAACAAAGGCAAGGGGTACTGAAATTTAACAGTGATCTTATTAAGAAGGCGATAATCTATACAAGATCTCAGCAAACCATCCTTTTTGGCTACAAAAAAGAACCCTGCTCCTAATGGCGACGATGACGGGCGAATATGCCCCTTCTCCAGGGATTCCTTCACATAACTGCGCATAGCGGTGTGCTCAGGCACGGATAAATTAAACAGTTGACCTTTTGGGAATTTACCACCAGGAATCAAATTGATAGCACAATCACAATCCCTATGCGGAGGTAGGGCATCGGACTTGGGCTCATCAAATACATCCCGGTAATCAGACAAGAACTCTGGAACCTCAGAAGGGGTGGATGACGAAATTGACAAAAATGGAACATCACCATGTAACCCCTGACAACCCCAGCTGGACACCGACATGGATTTCCAATCCAATACTGGATTATGGGCTTGTAGCCATGGCAACCCCAACACGACCACATCATGCAGATTATGCAACACCAGAAAGCGAATATCCTCCTGATGTGCAGGAGCCATGCACATGGTCAGCTGGGTCCAGTATTGAGGCTTATTCTTGGCCAAAGGCATCAATACCTCTCAATGGAATAGGACACTGCAAGGGCTCCAAGAAAAACCCACAACGCTTAGCATATTCCAAGTCCATCAAATTCAGAGCAGCGCCTGAATCCACAAACGCCATGACAGAATATGATGACAAAGAGCAGATTAAGGTAACGGACAGAAGAAATTTTGACTGTACCGTACTAATGGTGGCAGACCTAGCGAACCGCTTAGTGCGCTTAGGACAATCAGAGATAGCATGAGTGGAATCACCACAGTAGAAACACAGCCCATTCAGACGTCTGTGTTCTTGCCGTTCAACTCTGGTCAAAGTCCTATCGCACTGCATAGGCTCAGGTTTAAGCTCAGGTAATACCGCCAAATGGTGCACAGGTTTACGCTCACGCAAGCGTCGACCGATCTGAATGGCCAAAGACATAGACTCATTCAGACCAGCAGGCATAGGAAATCCCACCATGACATCCTTAAGGGCTTCAGAGAGACCCTTTCTGAACATAGCTGCCAGCGCAGATTCATTCCATTGAGTGAGCACTGACCATTTTCTAAATTTCTGGCAATATACCTCTATCTCATCCTGACCCTGACAAAGAGCCAGCAAATTCTTTTCTGCCTGATCCACTGAATTAGGCTCATCGTACAGCAATCCGAGCGCCAGGAAAAACGCATTGATATTACTCAATGCAGGATCTCCTGGCGCAAGAGTAAATGCCCAGTCCTGAGGGTCGCCACGCAAAAAAGAAATAATAATCAAAACCTGTTGAACTGGATCACCAGAGGAACGAGGTTTCAAGGCCAGAAATAACTTACAATTATTTTTGAAACTCAGAAACTTAGTTCTATCTCCAAAAAACAAGTCAGGAATAGGAATTCTTGGTTCTAACATAGATTTCTGATCAATAGTGTTTTGAATCTTTTGTACTCTTGCCGAGAGCTGATCCACAAATGAAGACAGACTTCTAATGTCCATCGCTACACCTGTGTACTGAACCACCCAAATGTCTAGGGGAAAAAAAAGACAAAACACAAAGCCAAGAAAAAAGAATGGTCTCAGAACTTCTTTTTTCCCTCTATTGAGAATCATTAGTACTTTTGGCTTCCTGTACTGTTATGAAAGGCAATTCAGTATCACAATGGACATGGAGGTCAGAGCACATACAGTGATCTGACAATAACCCAAAATAATAGAACGAGCTCTGAGACGTGGGAACTCTGCAGACCGCAATCCCTGATCCTCTCCAAACACAACTAGAGGCAGCCGTGGATTGCGCCTAACGCTCCCTATGCAACTCGGCACAGCCTGAGAAACTAACTAGCCTGAAGATAGAAAAAATAAGCCTACCTTGCCTCAGAGAAATACCCCAAAGGAAAAGCCAGCCCCCCACATATAATGACTGTGAGTAAGATGAAAAGACAAACGTAGGGATGAAATAGATTCAGCAAAGTGAGGCCCGATATTCTAGACAGAACGAGGATAGGAAAGATAACTTTGCGGTCTACACAAAACCCTAAAGAAAACCATGCAAAGGGGCAAAAAGACCCTCCGTACCGAACTAACGGCACGGAGGTACACCCTTTGCGTCCCAGAGCTTCCAGCAAAACAAAATGGACAAGCTGGACAGAAAAAATAGCAACAAATAGCAAAGAAGCACTTAGCTATGCAGAGCAGCAGGCCACAGGAATGATCCAGAGAAACACAAGTCCAACACTGGAACATTGACAGGAAGCATGAATCAAAGCATTAGGTGGGGTTAAGTAGAGAAGCACCTAACGACCTCACCAGATCACCTGAGGGAGGAAACTCAGAAGCAGCAGTACCAGTTTCCTCCACAAATGGAAGCTCCCAGAGAGAATCAGCCGAAGTACCACTTGTGACCACAGGAGGGAGCTCTGCCACAGAATTCACAACACAGCCCGCAGTTTGCCGCGCCTTTTCTCCTTGATAGCCTCCCACAATCTTCTTATTTGTTCTGCGTAGTAGGAGCCCGTAATAGTGGCTCCCTTCTCCAAATAGTCCACCATAATAATTCCTTCAGCGTCCCAAAAAACGGACGCCATAACCTTCCCTGCTGAGCTTGACACTTTGAATTTCTTCGGCGTCGGTTCGTCGGCTCGTTTCCATGTCATTGATTGTTGTTTAGTTTCGGGATCAAAGTGGTGGATCCAGGTCTCGTCCATGGTCAAAAAACGTGACAAAAATTTTTCCTTGTCTGCTTGGAACTTTTCGAGATTTGCTATTGAAATGTCAACTCGTTTCTTCTTTTGTTCGTCGGTTAACATTTTTGGCACCCAACGCGCGGAGACCTTTCTCATATGCAATTCTTTTGCAAGGATTCTTTGAATACTGCCATATGAGATCCCTGTGACCTCAGCTACATGCCTGATAGTCACTCTTCGATCTGCCAATACAACTTCTTCAACTTTTTTCACGTTTTCTTCATTGAGGGATGTGGATGGGCATCCTTCACGATGTTCATCTTCTGTCGATGTTCTTCCCAGCTTAACTTCCTTGGCCTAGCGTGCAAGTGTGGAATGTGGAGGAGAAGAGTCCCCCAATGTTTCCACCAAGTCGCTGTGTATGTCTTTGGTAGTCATTTTTTTCAAGCAGAGGTATTTGATGACAGCCCTGAGCTCGTTTTTTTCCATTTTGATGTTCACTCCTCGGCAGTTCATATTCAAATGAATGTAGCTCCCGGGAATCGTGGTCTATTTAAGTAATTTTTTTTTTCCTGGACTAGTGGGTACCTAAGAGAGAAGAAAACATTTTATTTAAATTTCTGTGTGCAATAGAAATAACCGATTATCATTACTTTTGGATCGCCCCTCGTATATACCTGTGTGTTATCTCCCCTGTATATAATATATACCTGTAAGTCATCTCCTCCTGAATATAGTATATACCTGTAGGTCATCTGCTCCTGTATATAGTATATACCTGTGTGTTATCTCCTCCTGTATATAGTATATACTTGTATGTCATCTCCTCCTGTATATAGTATGTACCTGTATGTCATCTCCTCCTCTATATAGTATATACCCATGTGTCATCTCTCCTGTATATAGTATATACCTGTGTGTTATCTCCCCTGTACATAGTATATATCTGTATGTCATCTCCTCCTGTATTAGACCTCGTTCACACGTTATTTGGTCAGTATTTTTACCTCAGTATTTGTAAGCTAAACTGGCAGCCTGATAAATCCCCAGCCAACAGGAAGCCCTCCCCTTGGCAGTATATATTAGCTCACACATACACATAATAGACAGGTCATGTGACTGACAGCTGGCGTATTTCCTATATGGTATATTTGTTGCTCTTGTAGTTTGTCTGCTTATTAATCAGATTTTTATTTTTGAAGGATAATACCAGACTTGTGTGTGCTCTAGGGCGAGTTTCGTGTGTCAAGTTGTGTGTGTTGAGTTGCGTGTGGCAACATGCATGTAGCGACTTTTGTGAGATGAGTTTTGTGTGGCGACATGCGTGTAGCAACTTTTTGTGTGTCGAGTTGCATGTGACAGGTTAGTGTAGTAAGTTGTGTGCAGCAAGTTTTGCGCATGGCGACTTTTGCGCGTGGTGAGTTTTATGTGTGCTGCCTTTTGAGTATGTGCAAGTTTTGTGTGAGGCAACTTTTGCATGTGTTGCAACTTTTGTGCATGTGGCAATTTTTCCGCGGGTGCAAGTTTTGCGTGTGGCGAGTTTTCCCATGAGGTGAGTTTTGCACGTGTGGCGAGTTTTGCGTGAACCTAGTTTTGCATGTGGCGAGTTTTGCACGTGGCGAGTTTTGAGCGGCGACTTTTGTGTTTCGACTTTTATGTGGCGAGGTTGGTGTATGTGTGGTGAAATGTGTGCTGAGGGTGGTATATGTGTTCAAGCACGTGGTAGTGTGTGGCGCATTTTGTGTGCGTGTTCATATCCCCGTGTGTGGTGAGTATCCCATGTCGGGGCCCCACCTTAGCAACTGTACGGTATATACTCTTTGGAGCCATCGTTCTCATTCTTTAAGTCCCCCTTGTTCACATCTGGCAGCTGTCAATTTGCCTCCAACACTTTTCCTTTCACTTTTTCCCCATTATGTAGATAGGGGCAAAATTGTTTGGTGAATTGGAAAGCGCGGGGTTAAAATTTCACCTCACAACATAGCCTATGATGCTCTCAGGGTCCAGATGTGTGACTGTGCAAAATTTTTGTGGCTGTAGCTGCGATGCCTCCAACACTTTTCCTTTCACTTTTTCCCCATTATGTAGATAGGGGCAAAATAGTTTGGTGAATTGGAAAGCGCGGGGTTAAAATTTCACCTTACAACATAGCCTATGACGCTCTCGGGGTCCAGACGTGTGACTGTGCAATATTTTGTGGCTGTAGCTCCGACGGTTCAAATGCCAATCCTGGACATACATACACACACACACATACACACACACACATTCAGCTTTATATATTAGATTGTTGTCTGGAGATGTTTTTTGCTCTCCAATGTCCCTTTTTGATGACCCGTCGATTGTATCCTCTGTCCTGGAATCGTTCTCTTAGTGCTCTTGATTGTACTTCAAACTGTGTTTCCTCAGAGCAAATTCTCTTGACACGTAGAAACTGCCCGATAGGTATACTGTTAGTAGTGGATTTAGGATGTAAAGAGGACGCGTGTAGCAGCGAATTTGTAGCTGTAGGTTTGCGGTATACAGTGGTAGATAGATGTCCATCGGGTAATGTAGTAATGTATAGGTCCAGGAAGTCAATCTCTCGGCCATATTTATATGTTAGTTTAATATTTTTAATTTATCCATGAGAGTATTGAGTTCTTTAACTGGCCCTTCCCAAATGAACAGAATGTCATCAATGATTCCCTGAATCTCACATTCTTGAAATATTGACCACTCCCATGCTCCCATGAACAGATTTGCGTACGAGGGGGCACAAGAGGCCCCCATCGCCATACCCTGTAATTGTAGGTAGATTTTTCCTGCAAATGTGAAGACGTTGTGTGTCAGAATAAATCTAAGTAAAGTGAGGATAAATTCTGTTGTGTCCCCCTCCATATTACTATGCACCAGGTATTTTTCCACTACCTGTAGGCCATCTGAATGTTTGATGCATGAGTACAACGCCTCAACGTCTGCCGTAACCAGGACCATGTTGTCTGTAAGCTGAATGTTTTCTAACCCTCCGCCACATACAATATTCGGACTAACGAGTTCACATACAATGTGCCTGTCAGGCGCCTGCTGGAAAAATACCTATAATATCTAATGTTTGCAATTTCAGTGCTCTAAAAGTGATCAGTGACCTTCATAGGGATGTAATAAAAGAGACTACACATAATCAGTTGCAAAAAAAAACATTTACTTAACATAAAACTAATAACTATGAAATACAAACTTTTCAAAACTCCCGCCAAATAGTCCCCAGTTCGACTCTCTCAAAAAAATGTACAAAGAAAATTTTTGAACACAAACTTAATTTTAAGGTACCTTAAGTACTATTAAAAACATATTCAATCAGAAGTAGATGCTGAGGTTTCCCCAGAAAAGTCACACTTGCAGAGCAAATAGCAAGAATTACACACCATTTTTGCATGTGTCAGGCAAATTGCTTTATGACATTTGAGACATTCATAATTTGAAAGCCTTCTGGTTCCGCTTTCCGTTTGGCAGGTGGTGCATCTTCTTTTGTGAGGTGGTGCAGATGGTGACTTTTCACCATCATCTTCTGGGTGGAACTTTTTGAGCTGAACTTGAAGGCGAGAGGGGATACCGATTGTTTTCACGCTTCTCCTGCGTAGCTCTCCAAGTACTAGTTCATGGGCCAATTTTTTCAGATACAATCGTCTACGGAGTGGCTCAAGCTTGTTTTCAAGATAAATTACTTGTGAATTTATACCACCCAAATTCAATATAGCAAAAAATATGACCATTGGCCAGCGTTTGATGTTTCTGCTGATGTTGAAAGTGGAGCACATCTGATCTGCTGTATCCACACCCCCTTTGGTGGCATTGTAAAATGTAATTATCTCCAGTTTTTTTTCTGCCCCAGTCCCAGGATCGATGGCAGCATCATCATGAAGTGTTGATAGAAGAAGTACGATTTTTTTGGCATGTGGTACATAGGAAACTAAAGCCTTTCCATTATGGAATGCAAACATACTGCTGTACTGTTGTCTCTCTTTCACACTTACAAACTGTGGCGGCAATTCCCTTTTGTTTTTTCTTACAGTTCCCACATATGACAGCTTCTGAATTTTCAGATAATCAATCAGATCACAACATGTAAACCACTTTCCTCTCCTAAATCCTCATTCAGTGTGAGGTCTCTATCATCTAACAGCATGTTTGTTACTTCCTCAACATCAAGTTGTTTGGATAAATTGTACATTTTCCTCTCCATTTCAGCAGATAATCTGAAGCAAGAGAAGGAATATGTTAGGGAACTACTGTATATGCCTGAGCAGCACACTTTCTTTTATAAAATCTCCCTTATTTCTATGAAATATCCTCACATTTTGTGCTATACATTCATAAAACAAGCTAAATAAACTATTGTGATGAATAAAAACATAAAATACCAACCTTACTGAATGTGACGTATTCACATACAATGAGCCTGAGAGATCTGTGCAGCTATATCCTCTCCCCTGAAGCTCTGAAATCCAACTGTGATATCAGGTTTCACAGACCTTCAAGAGACAGGATACTACCTGGAGGGAGGGGGTTTCCTCACAATCTGGTGAGGAAGGAGAAATGAAAGTAAAAGAGAAGCGCCTGTCAGATCAGTTGTATGTGACGGAGGGCTAAGTGTCCTAAAGCGGCTGTGGTGTCCTTAATATAAGACGGAAGCTGTATTACTAGAGGCTTAAGGTAATGCTCGACTATGTCACATATTGTTTCACATAGTCCTTCATTGCCCGCCACTATGGGTCTTCCAGGTGGATTGGTGGGATTTTTATGGACCTTAGGTACCAAATATAGAGTTGCCAGTCTGGGGTGTAGCTTGATATATATATCCAAAAGTTTTTTTGGGATGATGTTGTTTTCATAATCCGTTATAAGAATGTTAATAAGCTCCTCCTTATATTTACTTATTGGATTGAATGTGAGTGGCCTGTATTCTTGGGTGTTATGCAGCAATTTTTCAGCTTGCAATGCATACATGTGATTAGGCCAAATCACAACATTACCTCCTTTGTCGGCATTTTTGAAGACAACATCATCCCAACTACTCAGTTCTTTCAGGGCTGTTCGTTCCTCCCGAGGCAGATTGTCCCTGGCAACCCTTCTAGATCCTGTTCTGATGTCTTCAATCTCAGATGCTACCATTTTAGTAAACGTATCTATTGCCGGGACCATAGTGAGTGGGGGAAATTTCGTGGACTTATTGATCAAAATTTTCTGGAGAATAGATGTAAATCCTTTATTGTAGTGAACGTATCTATGGTAGAGGATGGAGAAAAACTCAGACCCTTTTGTAATACACTTTCTTGGGCATCTGTTAATATATGTGTTGACAGGTTAATTACCTTAACAGGCTCCCCTTTTCGATTGTAGTTTGCCTGAGTAGATTCTTTTTTGGTGAATTGTCGAGTTCTAGGACCATTATATCCACTATGGGTTGATTTTCCTCCTTCATTCATAGACGAGATAGATGAACTTCTAGATATGTTTCTCTGAGTGGGATTTTTTGCAATTTGCCATCTGAAGACTTTATTATTTTCAAAGTCAGTCAAGTCTCTCTCATATTTTTTCTGTTTATTCTGTGAGATTACCCCCTCCCATTTTTCAATATCCTTGTCCAATTTGACAATCATCTCTTGAAAGCAATCCACCTTGAGTTTCTGTTGTAATACTTTTTGCAAGGAGTCAATCTCCATCTCTATGGTTATCAAAGTGGCTATGTTGCTTTCAATTATGATGCTAATGAATTCTAATGAGCAGGTATTAGCTGCTTTAATCCATCTATCTTTAAGGGATTCGTTGTTAAGATCAAATGTAGGATACAAGTTTATTCTCAAACCTCTTGGAATGATTTGTTGTAAAACATAATTTTCCAAGGTTACTTTAGTCCACCAGACCTTAATTTTCTTATGTAGTGCATTTTTGTAATTTTTAACATTCTCCTGTTGATTGAAGGTAGAGGTAGTAGATGAAGGACCAGCACCCTTCTTAAACATATTCACTGCTTTCGCTTGCCAAGAGCTTTCTTTGGCTCTGAAATCCATATTGGTGAGCTCTGTTTGAACAACAGCTATTGATATTATAAATTCACAATGATTCGCTCAAAAATTATTGTCAACGTCCTACCCCTCAGGGGGACTTGTACCATAACGGCTACTGTCTCACGGAAGGTCTATTCAACTAACAATAAAATGACTATGACCATGGTACTTATGTAAAACACCAGTTTATTAGAAAATAATTCTTATAAAAACAACATTAATCTACTACAAGGAGGGTACTGGACCAAACACATGAGGGACAAAAGATGCCATAGGCTAAACCCTAAACAGTGGGCCGATGTAACATAAAGATATAAATCAATATCGATAGTGCACATCACATATATGCATAACAACCTGAATACAACCCGGTGTCACTTTATGTGGTAATAACTCTGGAACGCTTGTACAAATTCCAGTAATTTTGAGATTGTTTTTTTGTGACACATGATACTTTATGATAATGGTAAATTTAGGTTGATGTGTTTTGTGTTTGTTTATAAAAAATATCAGAAATTTGAGAAAAATGTAAAAAAATAGCAATTTTGAGACTTTCAATGATTATCCCTTTAATCCATATAGTCATACAACAGCAAAACATTAATAAATAACATTTCCCACATGTTGGCTTTACATCAGCATCATTTGTAAAATGTTATTTTATTTTGTTTGCATTTTAGGAGGTTTAAAAATGTAGCAGTAAGCTTTCATTTTTTCAAGGAAATTTACAAAATTTATTTTTTTAGGGACTTATCCATGTTTGAAGTGACTTTAGGAGTCCCATATGTTGGGAAACCCCAAAAAGTTATACCATTTTCAAAACAACACCCACCGACATATTGAAAACAGCTGTCAGCTAGTTTATTAACCATTCAGGTGATGTTCAGGAATTAATGCAAAGTGGCATGACAGAAATGAAAATATGTATTTTTACCAACTAAATGCCTCTAACTTCTGAAAAGGTTAAAACAGCCGTCAGACTCTAAGGCCGCTATTTGGTCATGAATTGCTATGGCAAACATCAGGACCACCCGATCATGATCTGAGGGCACCGATAGGGATAAAGAGGAAGCCCCCACACTCTGTTAACCACTTACATGATGTAGTCACTATTGACAGCAGCATCTAAGGGGTTAAACAGATTTGGACGGTGCAAACACTGATCGTGGCTGATGCAGCAAGTTGTCAGCTATAGTGTACAGCTGACAGCTGCTGGATTGTCACCTGTATGGGCATGATAGGCTCTTATATCTCAGGTCAGTTAAAAGACGTATTGGCGGTCATTAAGGGGTTAAAGACATGTTATGCTAAAAGTTATAAATAACCAACACATTCACCCCATATATGAATGGTAGATGGGTGAGTGGTTGTTTCATCATTTTTTCCACGTTTGCTGACTCCCTTTTTGTCATGAGGGCCTGGATCATTCTGTAGTACAATGGTATTGTGACCTGCTGTTGGTAAATAATGATGACTTCTCTTTGTGATGTTTTTTTTAAATTTATGTTATTTTCAATGAGTTGCTTTTCATTTTAGTGTAGGACTGGCAAAACAAGGTTCATTTAGGTTGCAAGCTTGCATTTGTTGTCCAAAACATTAATCAATACATCATGCTTGTTTTCCATCTTTTTTGTCCCACATTTTAAAAATTTTTGTGCAGGAAACAGTAAGACCCTCTAATGCTGGCTGGAGGAGCTTGGGTGTCTGTCCCTCTGGGGTACATTTACATAGTGCGTTGCACGAATACTATGGGCGTCACTGATAGGCCAGTTAATTATTATTATTATTATACATTTTTATAGCGCCATTTATTCCATGGCGCTTTACATGTGAATACGAGGCAAATATAGACAAATACATTAAACATGAGCAGATAACAGGCACACGGGTACATAAGGAGGGAAGACCCTGCCCGCGAGGGCTCACAGTCTGCAGGGGATGGGTGATGAAACACTAGGAGAGGGTAGGGCAGGTTGCGCGGCGGTTCAGTAACTTCAGGATCAGTTATTGTGCACTACATGCATCTGTGTAACTGGTGCCCTATACTAGCCTTATAAAAGTGCATTTAGAAGTAGTAGACAACTAGCTCTACTTGAATGGTATGTGTGGGGCTGTTTATTTCATCATGCCTTTGCCTTTATCATAGTTGAATGTCACATCCTGTAGTGCATTAGTGTTGTTACCTGGGGTTGGCTGGTGTTGACCTTTTTTCTGTGATGTTTTTTGAATGTTATGTCCTTTTTTTCTTTTTTGTTGAGACTACAGAAAAACATACAAAAAAAGCATAAGTGTCAACTTTTAGAATTTTTCAACATAAAACACATCTAATATATAATTGCCTAGAATACTACTTCCTGCAATTTGTGCCAACTTCCGTGGCTTTGTCCGGAGCTAATGTCCGGAGCTAATGTCCGAAGCTAATGTCCGGAGCTAATGTCCGGAGATAAGTGACGTCAACAGTGTCCAGTGTCTGATTGGTTGCCGCCTGCTGCGAGCGACCAATCAGAAATGTGCCATACTGTGACACACTCCGCCCGCCATTTTGGTGTGATTTTTGAATTTTTACCTCACAGCAAGTTTCTACTGCGTGGAGGCGGGCCCAGTGACGTTGCTCTTCAAGCTCCTGCCGAATTTCGTCAAAAAAATGATAATACCATTTACCAAAACTATATATATTTAGTTGTGAAGTGGTTCAGTGACATTTTCACACCAATTTTGAACTTTTGTTTGGTGTTTTCTCCATATACTGCCTATTATTCACTGACTGTTATACTGAGAGACTGCCGTTTATTAACCTCTTCTTTGCCACATTGGGTATATTGCTCTATTATTTGCCACATAAGGACATTGTCCATTATTGCCCAGCAATTTCTCTGCAATATAAACTGCCTATTTATTAATATCTGCATTCCTGCAAAGAACTATTGCCTATTATTAACTGGCTATTTTCCTACTACCTGACACTGCCTCTTATTAACCTGTTGTTTGCCACCACCACGCTTAAAGCTGTTTAGCTTAGCCAACATGAGCTCTAATAGTAAGGATACTAATGACACAGAGCCCAAAGCTGCTGATGGTGCACGTAAGATTAGGTCTGATAGAAAGTATACTAATAATGCAGAGCAAAAAGACGCCGATGCCGCACGTAAGCGCAAACAGCGTGCTAACAAGAGTACAGAGGATAGATGCAAGCGCATGGACACTGTTAAGTATACTAATGACACAGAGTCCAAAGCTTATGATGGCGCACGTATGATCAGGTCTGATATAAAGTATGGTAATGATGCAGAGCGAAAAGCCGCCGATGCCGGACGTAAGCGCAAACAGCGTGTTAACAAGAGTACAGAGGATAGATGCAAGTGCCTGGATACTGTTAAGTATACTAATGACACAGAGCCCAAAGCTGCTGATGGTGCACGTTAGATCAGGTCTGATATAAAGTATGGTAATGATGCAGAGCGAAAAGCCGCCGATGCCGCACGTAAGCGCAAACAGCGTGCTAACAAGAGTACAGAGGAGAGATGCAAGCGCCTGGACACTGTTAAGTATACTAATGACACAGAGCCCAAAGCTGCTGATGGCGCACGTAACATCAGGTCTGATAATAAGTATACCAATGACGCTGAGCGAAAAGCCGCCGATGCCGCACGTAAGCACAAACAGCGTGCTAACGAGACTACAGAGGACAGACATAAGCGCCTGGACACTGTTAATGCTGCTTGCAATAAACGCATTACTAATGAGTCTTTTGAGGACAAAACTAATCGATTAAGTAATAAAGCTGCTGCTGCACGCTCTCAACGTTGCAAACATAATATTTCCACGTCCTCAGTCATAGATTCTGCCCACAATACAGCTTCTTTGTCTCCATTCATAGAATGTGTGCAGCTTGAAGCTCCTTTAACCGTTGGTAAATCTGCACGTAAGCGCAAGCACTGTCCTACTTACACTCCAAATGATAAACGCCGTCGCCTGCACACTGTTAAGTCTGCTTATAAGACATGCTTCACACCTGACTCTTCTAAGGCAACAAACAAACCATTACCAAATGCAGCTGGTGCACGCCGTGAATGGCGCAAAAAAAACGCTTGCACCTCCATATTAATAAACTCTGACCACGATACACCTTCCAACTCCTCAGTGATTGTCTGATGTCTTTCATCCCTCCCCTCATAAGCATGTTCATGGATCCTGTGTAACTGTACCTTAAATAACAAGAATTGTCAAGAGCTGGTGAGTGCAGCCATTTTTTGTTCTTTCTTACTATTATTTATTAATTGTATTATTCTTACATTTGAATAAATAAAGTATATATGGATTCTAGACTCCCGATTCTTTAGAATCGGGCTGCCATCTAGTTTAGAATAAGTGTTTATTTGTAAAAGTATTAAACTCTGAAAAGAAACAATAAAAATGTACATGAATATATAAGCTATTGTGATTGCACTTACCCACACAATAATTTATACTCCACTGTGAAGATTATAAAAAAGAAAACAATAGTGGAATTGATGTTTATTTTTCCATTCCCTCTTGAAGAAATTATTGTAATGCCCTGTTCTCTGCACAGCTCTTATTACAAACAAAATACCAGCGATACCCCAAATTAAAATACTGCTTCTTATTATCCTCCTAGAGGAATGGTTATCTTTCACTTTTAAGCCCTGCAGTTGGCCCAAAGAGCAGTTTATGTCCACATACATTGCTTTATTGTACCTATTAAAAGTATAGCACCTTAACCAGTTGAAGGCCAGATAAGATTCCCCCATTCATGAAGAGCTGTATTTTTTCCAGATATTCAATTCATTTTTTCACCATGATTTAAAATTTTAATTTTATTGTCATACTTTTTATTTTATTTTATTCATCATGCAATATCAGTGGAAAAAAAGGCAATATATGTATGTTTTTCACATTTTTTCTTTTTATAATTACAAAAGACCACTAAAATATATTTTTAAATTTGTTCTCCTCTCTGTAACAAATCTTTTTACAAATTGTACTTTTTTTTTTTAAAGGGAGTGTTAACTGTGCTGGTATATTAGCTACTGTTACAGTGGAAATTCAGCCTTTTGACATCATAGTAAAGATGATAGGTTTCTTAGGACACGTCAGCTCCTGCGTCCTCACTACTGGTGGTGAGCGAGTGTGCCCATTACTCAGGTTTTCCAAGCATGCTCGAGTTGTCTCCAAGTATTGCTTGGCGTGCTTGGAGATTAGGTTTGAGTCACCACAGCTGCATGATTTGCAGATGCTTGACAGCCTGAATACATGTGGGGATTCCCTAACAAACAGACAACCCCCACATGTATTCAGGCTGACTAGCAGCCGCAAATCATGCAGCTGCATCAACTCAAACATAATCTCCGAGCACGCCCAAATACTCAGAGAACACGTGAGCATGCTTGGAAAACTCAAGTAACGAGCACACTCACTCCTCACTACTCCCTACACCAAAAAAAATCACATGACCATTGGGTTTGAAGGTTCTTCATACTGTATACATAGTGCTTGTATATTATTGTGTATATAGCTATTGGAAAGGCAGAGACTGTAGCAATCTGCAAAAGAAAATATAGTTTGAAGATCTGGCCTATGATCATAAGCAAAGATGAGACTAGTCTGGCATTTAATTGAAAATTATACCTGTCTGCTGTCAGGTAGTCAGGCTGTGATTCATACTGCTCATTGTTTAGGCATCATGATTGAGAATACAGGTTCCAAGTAAATCTGTCAGCAGGTTTTTACTATGTAACCTGAGGACAGCATGAGGTAGGGGTTAAAACACTGAATTCAATGATGTGTCACTTATCAGGCCGTGTTCAGTTGCAATGAAGGCTTTATCAGTAGGACATTATCACTGTCTGGACTCATGTGCACATAACTGCTAGTCCAACTCCGCCCCCTCTTTGATAAGCAGCTCACTGTTAATAGACTATGTGTATACAGAGCCTGGTGTGGGTTGGGATAGCTTTCTCAGATCTGTTGTATTCTACATTTAAGAACTTTGATTGTGTCAAAACTGCTGCACCCAGTAAACTAAGTGACATATCATTAGAATCATCTTTTCCTACATGATTCTGCTGTCAAATGAGTTAACAAGAACCTGGTTACAAATCCCTTTTAAATGTATATCTAATGTGTCACTAATTCACCATAAGATGCCTGTAACTTGGGTTCCACTCATAAATATACTGGACTCATGAGTTTTCTCACCCTTTAGTTGGATTCATGAAGAGCTTATTTAAATATCATATTGCAAAAAATGCAAAGTACAAAAAGAAAAGCTCTTCCATTCCGTCATGTATTTTCAAAGTAAATATGCCAATCCTTTTTTATTGCTCCAATGTACCCGAATTAGTATGCAATCCATCTTTTCCCAAATTCTGAATGAAACAATCTTGGCATGTTAGACGCAGTGGGAGTTCTGAAAATGTAGCATAAGGCAACACAAAGTCATATTGTCGCCTGTAACCAAGGAAACATGTTGATTTGCATATAAGCTGTAAAAAGATAAAGGTAAGAAATTTTTAATTCGGACTATTTGGAAATGTGCTTTTTTCCCGGTTTTAAATGTGGTACCTTAACAAAACACTGGTTGTAAAAGTCAATGCAGCATTTAATCCACCACTTCTTTCTTGGACGTGTTAGCCGAGCACTTACATGTTGCAAACTATGATCGGTACCTGCCGGCAATGAGCAGTTTACAGTCAGTCTGCGGGGTGCTCAGACGTGATTGATAGTAAGCGATAGGCAAGACTTGAAGCATCTGGTACTCTGCACCTATTGGCTTCGGAATGTAAATCTACTCCTACTACTTTTGCATGCCAAGTAATCATAAATAGCATTGTACAATTCTAAAGAGGAAATGAATGAAAAACCAAGATGTGACATCCTGTTAAAGGATCATCAAGCATCACGCTCATAAAAATGTTTATTAATAAAGAGCCTAAAAGAAAAAAAAAATGAAGCTTGTGCACTATTTATGGACATGTATTTCAGAATATCAAACTACGCAGATTGCCTGAATGATTGGTTCATCCAATAGCAGTCACTGCTCAACGGGAAATAATGAAGAGTCTCTCGTATATACACGATATGGGTGAGTGATTGTAATGAGAGCTCTGTTATGATGGATGAATCATCGATGTGTTACTGCATTGTTAGGGCAGGCATATACTATTTGTGACACTCCATCTTTATGTGAAATACATGCCAATAGTAATCTAATGCACTCCACATACAATATAGATCATTCCATCAGTGGTGAGCCCTGTCTGCGCTTTTAGTTGGACTGTTCAGTTATCACTGTGCAAAATGCAGGTTATTGCTCCCAAGCTATTTGTGCTGAGGATGATAATCATATAAGATTACCAAAGCATCACTTACACTCTGTATTATAAAGGTGCATTGTTTTAAGACCGTATTTACCAATTTTAACTATTCAGGAGTATTCTGTTCTCTTTTCTTTACTCATGCATACCAACCCGGTATTAGTAGTTAAACCACAGGGAATTGGTATATAATAAAATTTAATCAGATTAGTTTCTTGGATTATTCATTTGGATAACTGGATGTATTAATTATAGCTGTAGGACCAATTCTTAGGCAAAGCTCATTTTGATCTGATAAGTTGCTTCCATAGGGATTTGCATTTCATACTCATGCCCTTACACTGAAATTAGCCCAAGATCCCCAAACCTTTATTTTACAGATGTTTAATTGCTCTAAGTCTGAACATTTTAAATCTTTCCTACTTTCATTAAGATATACACTGGGAAAAAAAAAGTCTAAACCCCTTGTTAGGGCTAGCGGAACGCACCAAATAATAAGACAGATAGAGTATGGTGCGTTCGCAGCCCGGGGTCCACCGTGCAGAGATGGAACCTGCTGCCAAGTAATGACGGACTATATGGCGGTACTCATAAGTATACACACGTGGGTTAAACTTCACCCAGCGTGAAGGAAGCGATCCTGTTGCGTCACAGGATCGCGGTACCGCACATAGAGCTCGAGCAAGTAGTCAGCAAACTCAACCCCAACTAGGATTGAAGTCCGATTAGACCCTTGCTGGCACAACACCGCAACTGGGTGTGTAAGGAAGCTAAATAACTATATTAGGGCACAAGAGTGCATGCGGTGCCGCACTGACGAACGCCACTAACCACCCAGGCTTGGGTAAGGAAAGCACAGAGGAAGTGCACGGCGCCGTACTGGCGGTCACAGCAACTGGACGCTGTAATGTGTGATTCGTGCTGTAGGATAAGTCGGGCGCTAGATAGCAACCATACACCTTCCGTGAACAGACATTCAATAGGGAAGGGGTATCCAAGGACGACTTGCACTCACAACAAACACAAGTAAGCAAATGTACACTAGCGCATAGCCGTGCGGTCATGCGCATTTTATATAGTTGCAGCACAGGAAGTGGCCACAGAAACTTTGCCCTTCCAAGACCTGCCAAGAGGACCAATGGAATGTGCTGCAGGGCCTGAGCACATGACCCTCGATCTCCAACGGGAGATCTTGCCCTGGGCATGCTCAGTGTGTGCAGACAAGGACTTAGTCCCAGAGAAGTCCGCTCGCTGCTGACCAGTACTGGCTTTAATGGCAGAAGGTGAAGAAGCAGCAGTAACTCTCTGTACAGAGTGAGAGTGAGCAAGACGCTGGGACCGACGTCCCTGCTGAGCAGACTCCACTGTGGCTGGATAAGAATGGGAGACCGCAGCGGAGATGGCTCGAGATTCCCCCTGTGCAGAAGCGGGAACTCGAGACCTAACATTACCCCCCCTCCTTGGGCCCCCCCCTCCTTGGGCCTCGCTACGCTCGAAGGCAGCAATGAGCTGTGGGGCCCGAATGTTTTCAGCAGGCTCCCATGACCTGTCCTCTGGGCCATAACCCTTCCAATCCACCAGATAGAACTTTTTGTCGCGTACCACCTTGCACCCCAAAATAGCGTTCACCTCGTAATCATCCGTAGACAAACCCGATGTCCCGGCAGATGACTCGGAAAACCGGGACATGTATACGGGTTTCAAGAGGGACACATGAAAGGTGTCGGAGATACCCAAGCGTGGAGGAAGAGCCAAACGGTAGACCACAGGATTAACCTGTTCGAGAACCTTGAAGGGACCCAAGTAGCGAGGAGCAAACTTAGTGGACTCAATTCGCAGCCTGATGTTACGGGCGGAGAGCCACACCAAGTCGCCAGGAGCAAAGGTCGGAGCGGGGCGCCGATGAACATCGGCGGAGGACCTCATTCTCTCCTTGGAGGCCCGAATGGCATCCTGCGTGCGGTCCCAAATGTCCCGTGCCTCCACAGCCCAGTCTGCCACCCTGGAGTCAGCAGAAGACACAGGCATGGGCACAGGAACACGCGGATGCTGACTGTAATTTAGGAGGAATGGAGTCTGACCGGTGGAGTCGGCTACGGCATTGTTAAGTGCAAACTCTGCCCACGGTAGCAAGGATGCCCAGTCATCCTGCCTGGCAGAAACAAAATGTCGTAAATATGTGACCAAGGTCTGGTTGGCCCTCTCTACCAACCCATTCGTCTCGGGATGATATGCCGAAGAGAGATTCAACTCAATACTGAGTAGACGACAAAGCTCTCTCCAGAATCGAGACGCAAACTTTTGTCTGGCATAACGTGTAGGCGAAAGATATGCTTGACGAACAAGACAGCCAACGCCCGTGCAGAAGGTATCCGTGGAAGAGGCACCAAGTGCACCATTTTGGAAAAATGGTCGGTGATCACCCAGATAATGGTGCAGTTACGAGACTTGGGTAAGCCCACCACAAAGTCCATCCCGACCATCTCCCAGGGCCTGTCCGCCACCGGCAGAGGAAAAAGCAAACCAGCTGGCCGTTGCCGAGGAGTCTTGATCTTGGCGCAAGAGACACATGCCCGAACATACTCTGCGACATCACGAGCCATATGCGGTCACCAGTATGTCCTCGCCAGTAACTCAGATGTCCTTTTGGTACCAAAATGTCCACCCACCCTGGACGAGTGTGCCCAAGAGAGAACCTCCGGTCGCAAACTGGATGGTACAAAAGTCTTGCCCGG
The DNA here is from genome assembly GCF_032444005.1 of Ranitomeya imitator. Lineage (NCBI taxonomy): Eukaryota > Metazoa > Chordata > Amphibia > Anura > Dendrobatidae > Ranitomeya > Ranitomeya imitator. The sequence continues at coordinate 467,639,965 of NC_091286.1, forward strand.
AGGCACAGACTCTAGCAAAACCGGAGCCACAGTTCTCAAGCTCTCGGTGGGGACAATAAGCCGAGGCTCCTCCTCCTCCTCCGCAGATGACACAACGGAGCGAGAGAGAGCGTCGGCCCGAATGTTCTTCTCCCCAGAAAGAAAATGGAGGGTGAAATGAAACCGGGAGAAGAATAAGGACCATCTGGCCTGGCGAGAATTCAACCGCTGGGCTGTCTGCAGGTACACCAAATTTTTATGGTCTGTGAAGACTTGGAAGGGAAAACGTGCTCCCTCCAAGAGATGTCTCCACTCCGAAAGCCAAATTCATGGCTAGCAACTCCCTGTCCCCGATTGAATAATTCCTCTCTGCTGGTGAGAAGGTCTTGGAGAAAAAGAAGCAAGGATGCTTCCGACCTTGAGCATCCTTTTGGAAGAGGACTGCTCCAGCACCAACAGAAGAGGCATCCACCTCCATGATAAATGGCTTATCAACATCGGGGCGATGTAGGATGAGAGCGCTAGCGAAGTGTGACTTTATAGAGTTAAAGGCCTTGGAGACCTCCTCAGACCACAATTTGGGATTTGCCCCCTTCTTGGTGAGGGCAACCAAGGGAGCTACCAAAGTTAAGAAGTGCGGAATGAACTGGCGATAATAATTAATGAACCCCATAAAGCGCTGCACCGCTTTAAGAGAATGGGGTTCCTGCCAGTCCATCACAGCCTGTAGTTTGGCAGGATCCATAGCCAATCCCTGGGCAGAGATGATGTAGCCTAGGAAAGGTAAGGACTCCTGCTCAAACATACATTTCTCCAACTTGGCATAGAGGGAGTTTGCCCGTTGGAGGTCGAAGACTTTGCAAACATCTCTCCAGTGGGAGTCGATATCTGGAGAGTAGATTTGAATATCATCCAGATAGACTATGACCGAGGTGGAAAGCATATCCCGGAAGATATCGTTCACAAAGTCTTGGAAAACGGCTGGGGCATTACAGAGCCCGAAGGGCATCACCAGATATTCATAGTGCCCATCCCTGGTGTTAAAAGCCGTCTTCCATTCGTCCCCCTCACGGATGCGAATCAGGTTGTAAGCACCCCACAGATCTAGTTTAGTAAATACCCTTGCTCCCCGAAGCCTATCGAAGAGCTCAGATATCAAGGGCAAAGGATACTTATTTTTAACGGTGATGGCATTAAGACCCCTGTAGTCTATGCATGGACGCAATTCCCCATTCTTCTTCTGCACGAAGAAGAACCCTGCCCCAGCAGGTGACACTGACTTCCTAATGAATCCTCTTGCCAGATTTTCCTGGATGTACTGTGACATTGCCTCCGTCTCCGGGAGAGATAGCGGATAGACCCGACCTCGGGGAGGCTCAGCACCAGGCAACAGATCAATAGGACAGTCATAGGGGCGATGGGGCGGAAGGATCTCCGCCGCCTTTTTGGAGAACACGTCTGCATAAGACCAATACTGCTTGGGGAGAGAGGAAAGATCTGCGGGTACCTCTGTAGTAGCAAACTGAACGCACTCCCTCTGACACCTATCCCCACAAGATTCGCCCCATCCCAGGATTCTGCCAGAGGACCACTCGATATGAGGAGAGTGGTACCGTAGCCAAGGTATTCCCAACAGGACCTCATCAATTCTCTCAGGAATGACGAGCAGAGATATAATCTCCTGATGAGATGGCGACATGGACAGAGTAAAAGGGATGGTCTGGTGTGTTATCTGTGAGGGCAGTGTCGACCCATTCACCACTCGTACCGTTACTGGTTGAGCTAGCATAACCAGGGGTATTGCGTGACGTTGGGCGAAGGCAGAAGACATAAAATTGCCCTCCGCCCCAGAATCCACGCAGAGCTCTACCGAGTGGGAGATTGAGCCTATAGTAATTGTCCCCTTAAAGGACAATTTAGAGGCAAACGTCGCCGTGTCTAGTGTACCTCCACCTACTACCACTAGACGCTGACGTTTCCTCGACCGCTGAGGACATCTGGTGGCTAGATGTCGTGACTGCTGGCAAACATGACAGACCTTGAGTGCACAAGCGGTCCGGGACTTAGATCCCGCTTGTGACACTTCCCTGGCCTCATGTGACTCAGGAACCAGGACCGGAGATTCCAGAGGTTTGGCGAAGGTAGGAGCCAGCCGAAACCTCTGCCTACACTGGGCTCGCTCTAACCTCCGCTCGTTAAAACGGAGGTTAATTCGAGTGGAGACAGTTATTAACTCCTCCAGTGTGGCAGGAATCTCCCTAGTGGCCAGAGCGTCCTTAACGTGGTCAGCCAGGCCCCTCCAAAATATGGGGATAAGAGCTTTATCCGACCAATCCAGCTCAGAAGCTAAAGTGCGGAATTGGACGGCAAAATGACTGACCAAGGACTCACCCTGAGTTAATGCCAGCAGTTGGAGCGCAGTATCATGGGTGACTTGAGGTCCTAAAAAGACCTGTTTCAGAGTGCTCAGAAACAGCGGAGCACTCTGCACCACATGATCGCCACGCTCCCACAGCGGCGTTGCCCATTCCAACGCCCTGTCCGACAAGAGAGACACTATAAATCCCACCTTAGCCCGCTCTGTGGGAAAACGTGCAGCCAGGAGCTCGAGGTGAATAGAGCACTGACTCACAAATCCCCTACAAAATTTGCTATCACCAGAAAATTTTTCTGGCAGCGGGAGGCGAGAAAATGTCGGAGCAGGGGTGGCAATGGACAGGGTTGCTGCAGCCACGCTAGCAGCCTGTACAGCAACTGCGGTAACATCCACAGCTGAGGTTGCGCTCTCAAGAGCCGCCAACCTACCCTCCAGCTGCTGGATATACCGCAAGGATTGCTGTTTGTCCGTCATTACTAGCCAGACCCTGGCGCTAGTGTAATGTTAGGGCTAGCGGAACGCACCAAATAATAAGACAGATAGAGTATGGTGCGTTCGCAGCCCGGGGTCCACCGTGCAGAGATGGAACCTGCTGCCAAGTAATGACGGACTATATGGCGGTACTCATAAGTATACACACGTGGGTTAAACTTCACCCAGCGTGAAGGAAGCGATCCTGTTGCGTCACAGGATCGCGGTACCGCACATAGAGCGCGAGCAAGTAGTCAGCGAACTCAACCCCAACTAGGATTGAAGTCCGATTAGACCCTTGCTGGCACAACACCGCAACTGGGTGTGTAAGGAAGCTAAATAACTATATTAGGGCACAAGAGTGCATGCGGTGCCGCACTGACGAACGCCACTAACCACCCAGGCTTGGGTAAGGAAAGCACAGAGGAAGTGCACGGCGCCGTACTGGCGGTCACAGCAACTGGACGCTGTAATGTGTGATTCGTGCTGTAGGATAAGTCGGGCACTAGATAGCAACCATACACCTTCCGCGAACAGACATTCAATAGGGAAGGGGTATCCAAGGACAACTTGCACTCACAACAAACACACATAAGCAAATGTACACTAGCGCATGGCCGTGCGGTCATGCGCAGTTTATATAGTTGCAGCACAGGAAGTGGCCACAGAAACTTTGTCCTTCCAAGACCTGCCAAGAGGACCAATGGAATGTGCTGCAGGGCCTGAGCACATGACCCTCGATCTCCAACGGGAGATCTTGCCCTGGGCATGCTCAGTGTGTGCAGACAAGGACTTAGTCCCAGAGAAGTCCGCTCGCTGCTGACCAGCACTGGCTTTAATGGCAGAAGCTGAAGAAGCAGCAGTAACTCTCTGTACAGAGTGAGAGTGAGCAAGACGCTGGGACCGACGTCCCTGCTGAGCAGACTCCACTGCGGCTGGATAAGAATGGGAGACCGCAGCGGAGATGGCTCGAGATTCCCCCTGTGCAGAAGCGGGAACTCGAGACCTGACACCCCTTTTGCTAAAATGCCAGGATAATTATTTATTAAAATATTACAAAGATTAATTATTTCAGAAATTTTTCCACCTTTAAAGTGGCTGTCCTGGCTTGGGGTTCAAGTCTGCAGTCACTCTATATGATCCTCTTCTGGCCAAATCTTTATTGTTCTGCTTGCTAACCCCTTCATGACCCAGCCTATTTTGACCTTAAAGACCTTGCCGTTTTTTGCAATTCTGACCAGTGTCCCTTTATGAGGTAATAACTCAGGAACGCTTCAACGGATCCTAGCGGTTCTGAGATTGTTTTTTCGTGACATATTGGGCTTCATGTTAGTGGTAAATTTAGGTCAATAAAATCTGCGTTTATTTGTGATAAAAATGGAAATTTGGCGAAAATTTTGAAAATTTCGCAATTTTCACATTTTGAATTTTTATTCTGTTAAACTAGAGAGTTATGTGACACAAAATAGTTAATAAATAACATTTCCCACATGTATACTTTACATCAGCACAATTTTGGAAACAAAATTTTTTTTTGCTAAGAAGTTATAAGGGTTAAAATTTGACCAGCGATTTCTCATTTTTACAACGAAATTTACAAAACCATTTTTTTAGGGACCACCTCACATTTGAAGTCAGTTTGAGGGGTCTATATGGCTGAAAATACCAAAAAGTGACACCATTCTAAAAACTGCACCCCTCAAGGTACTCAAAACCACATTCAAGAAGTTTATTAACCCTTCAGGTGCTTCACAGCAGCAGAAGCAACATGGAAGGAAAAAATGAACATTTAACTTTTTAGTCACAAAAATTATATTTTAGCAACAATGTATTTATTTTCCCAATGGTAAAAGGAGAAACTGAACCACGAAAGTTGTTGACCAATTTGTCCTGAGTACGCTGATACCTCATATGTGGGGGTAAACCACTGTTTGGGCGCACGGCAGGGCTTGGAAGGGAAGGAGCGCCATTTGACTTTTTGAATAAAAAATTGGCTCCACTCTTTAGCGGACACCATGTCACGTTTGGAGAGCCCCCGTGTGCCTAAAAATTGGAGCTCCCCCACAAGTGACCCCATTTTGGAAACTAGACGCCCCAAGGAACTTATCTAGATGCCTAGTGAGCACTTTAATCCCTCAGGTGCTTCACAAATTGATCTGTAAAAATGAAAAAGTACTTTTTTTTCACACAAAAAATTCTTTTCGCCTCAATTTTTTCATTTTCACATGGGCAATAGGATAAAATGGATCATAAAATTTGTTGGGCAATTTCTCCCGAGTACGCCGATACCTCATATGTGGGGGTAAACCACTGTTTGGGCACACGGCAGGGCTCGGAAGGGAAGGCGCGCCATTTGACTTTTTGAATGGAAAATTAGCTCCAATTGTTAGCAGACACCATGTCGCGTTTGGAGAGCCCCTGTGTGCCTAAACATTGGAGATCCCCCACAAGTGACCCCATTTTGGAAACTAGACCCCCCAAGGAACTTATCTAGATGCATATTGAGCACTTTAAACCCCCAGGTGCTTCACAGAAGTTTATAACGCAGAGCCATGAAAATAAAAAATAATTTTTCTTTCCTCAAAAATTATTTTTTAGCCTGGAACTTCCTATTTTGCCAAGGGTAATAGGAGAAATTGGACCCCAAATGTTGTTGTCCAGTTTGTCCTGAGTACGTTGACACCCCATATGTGGTGGTAAACCACTGTTTAGGCGCACGGCAGGGCTCGGAAGGGAAGGCACGCTATTTGGCTTTTTAAATGGAAAATTAGCTCCAATCATTAGCGGACACCATGTCACGTTTGGAGAGCCCCAGTGTGCCTAAACATTGGAGATCCCCCAGAAATGACCCCATTTTGGAAACTAGACCCCCAAAGGAACTAATATAGATGTATGGTGAGGACTTTGAACCCCCAAGTGCTTCACAGAAGTTTATAACGCAGAGCCATGAAAATAAAAAAAAAAATTATTTTCTCAAAAATGATTTTTTAGCCTGCAATTTTTTATTTTCCCAAGGGTAACAGGAGAAATTTGACCCCAAAAGTTGTTGTCCAGTTTCTTCTGAGTACGCTGATACCCCATATGTGGGGGTAAACCACTGTTTGGGCACATGCCGGGGCTCGGAAGTGAAGTAGTGACATTTTGAAATGCAGACTTTGATGGAATGCTCTGTGGGCGTCACGTTGCGTTTGCAGAGCCCCTGATGTGGCTTAACAGTAGAAACCCCCCACAAGTGACCCCATTTTAGAAACTAGACCCCGAAAGGAACTTATCTAGATGTGTGGTGAGCACTTGGAACCCCCAAGTGCTTCATAGAAGTTTATAATGCAGAACCGTGAAAATAATAAATACGTTTTCTTTCCTCAAAAATAATTATTTAGCCCAGAATTTTTTATTTTCCCAAGGGTTACAGGAGAAATTGGACCCCAAAAGTTGTTGTCCAGTTTCTCCTGAGTACGCTGATACCCCATGTGTGGAGGTAAACCACTGTTTGGGCACACGTTGGGGCTCAGAAGGGAAGTAGTGACTTTTGAAATGCGGAATTTGATGGAATGGTCTGCGGGCGCCACGTTGCGTTTGCAGAGCCCCTGGTGTTCCTAAACAGTAGAAACCCCCCACAAGTGACCCCATTTTAGAAACTAGACCCCCCAAGGAACTTATCTAGATATGTGGTGAGCACTTTGAACCCCCAAGTGCTTCACAGACGTTTACAACGCAGAGCCGTGAAAATAAAAAATCATTTTTCTTTCCTCAAAAATGATGTTTTAGCAAGCATTTTTTTATTTTCACAAGGGTAACAGGATAAATTGGACCCCAGTAATTGTTGCGCAGTTTATCCTGAGTATGCTGGTACCCCATATGTGGGGGTAAACCACTGTTTGGGCACACGTCGGGGCTCGGAATTGAGGGAGCACCATTTGACTTTTTGAATACGAGATTGGCTGGAATCAATGGTGGTGCCATGTTGCGTTTGGAGACCCCTGATGTGCCTAAACAGTGGAAACCCCTCAATTCTACCTCCAACACTAACCCCCCCACACCCCTAACCCTAATCCCAACTGTAGCCATAACCCTAATCACAACCCTAATTCCAACCCTAACCCTAAGGCTATGTGCCCACGTTGCGGATTCGTGGGAGATTTTTCAGCATCATTTTTGAAAAATCCGCGGGTAAAAGGCACTGCGTTTTACCTGCGGATTTTCCACAGATTTCCAGTGTTTTTTGTGCGGATTTCACGTGCGGATTCCTATTGAGGAACAGGTGTAAAACGCTGCGGAATCCGCACAAAGAATTGACATGCTGCGGAAAATACAACGCAGCGTTTCAGCGCGGTATTTTCCGCACCATGGGCACAGCGGATTTGGTTTCCATATGTTTACATGGTACTGTAAACCTGATGGAACACTGCTGCGAATCCTCAGCAGCCAATCCGCAGTGTGGGCACATAGCCTAATTCTAAAGGTATGTGCACACGCTGCGGAAAACACTGCGGATCCGCAGCAGTTTCCCATGAGTTTACAGTTCAATGCAAACCCATGGGAAACAAAAATCGCTGTACACATGCTGCGGAAAAACTGCACGGAAACGCAGCGGTTTACATTCCGCAGCATGTCACTTCTTTGTGCGGATTCCGCAGCGGTTTTACAACTGCTCCAATAGAAAATCGCAGTTGTAAAACCGCAGTGAAATGCGCAGAAAAAACGCTGTAAATCCGCCATAAATCCGCAGCGGTTTAGCACTGCGGATTTATCAAATCCGCAGCGGAAAAATCCGCAGAGGACCAGAATACGTGTGCACATAACGAAACCCTAACCCTAGCCCTAACCCTAGCCCTAACCCTACCCCTAACCCTAGCCCTACCCCTAACCCTACCCCTAGCCCTAACCCTACCCCTAACCCTACCCCTACCCCTACCCCTAACCCTAACCCTACCCCTTCCCTAACCCTAGCCCTACCCCTAACCCTACCCCTAACCCTACCCCTAACCCTAGCCCTAACCCTACCCCTAACCCTACCCCTAACCCTAACCCTACCCCTAACCCTATTCTAACATTAGTGGAAAAAAAAATTCTTTATTTTTTTATTGTCCCTACCTATGGGTGTGTCATTTATTATTTTTTTATTTTGATCACTGAGATAGACTATATCTCAGTGATCAAAATGCACTTTGGAACGAATCTGCCGGCCGGCAGATTCGGCGGGCGCACTGCGCATGCGCCCGCCATTTTGGAAGATGGCGGCGCCCGGGGAGAAGACGGACGGACCCCGGCAGGATCGGTAAGTATGATGGGGTGGGGGGGGAGCACGGGGGGGGATCGGAGCATGGGGGGGTGAATCGGAGCGCGGGAGGGGTGGAACGGAGCACGGGGAGGGTGGAACGGAGCACGGGGGTGGAACGGAGCACGGGGGGGTGGAACGGAGCACGGGGGGTGGATCGGAGTGCAGGGGGGGTGATTGGAGCACGGGGGGGTGATTGGAGCACGGGGGTGAGCGGACAAGAGCACGGGGGGGAGCGGAGCACAGGACGGAGGGGAGTGGGGCAGTGTACCGGGCAGATCGGTGGCTTGGGGGGGCGATCGGTGGGGTGGGGGCACATTAGTATTTCCAGCCATGGCCGATGATATTTCAGCATCGGCCATGGCTGGATTGTAATATTTCACCCCTTATAATAGGTGAAATATTACAAAATCGCTCTGATTGGCAGTTTCACTTTCAACAGCCAATCAGAGCGATCGTAGCCACGGGGGGGGGTGAAGCCACCCCCCCTGGGCTAAACTACCACTCCCCCTGTCCCTGCAGATCGGGTGAAATGGGAGTTAACCCTTTCACCCGATCTGCAGGGACACGATCTTTCCATGACGCCACATAGGCGTCATGGGTCGGATTGGCACTGACTTTCATGACGCCTACGTGGCGTCATGGGTCGGGAAGGGGTTAAGAAATTAATCAACAATTTATACAAAGATGAACAATGTATGTTTTCATTACATTTTTTATACTTTTTTTTACATTTTTCATTACATTTTGTGCATTCTTTACTTACAATTATGTTTAGTTTTATTTTCATTGCTTTTTATTTGTATTTTTTAATAAATAGTTTTAATTAACCATGTGTAAAAGAAAAACAGGTTAAAGGAACCTGTCACCAGGTTATCCCCATATGAAGTATGGTAATAACCAGTAAGGCCTATTTAATAGCATACTATAATGCTGTAAAAAGTCCCCAATCCCATTTGCATACTCCAAAAAAAACACTTTTTATCATGCTCAAAGATTGTGTGATCCAGTTCGATGGGCATCTATAGTCTTGATCCGACGTCTCCTACCTTCCTACAATTACTGTTCTCCTGCTTGCTTTGTGTGAATGACGCATATTACGTCATCCACACAGTGTGTCCCATTCATGCTCCGGTGCAAGGGTACTTCTCTCTGCCCTGCCAAAGACAGAGCAAAGTACTGTAATGCAGATGCTCCAACATCACTTCCAGGTCATGGGCACTCTTTGGCTTTTCCTAGTGCATACACATTACAGTACTGTGATCTGCCCTCAGCAGGTCAGTAAGAAATGCGCCTGCACAGGAGCGCGATTTTGAGACACTGTGTACCTGACATAGGATGCGTCATACACATGAAGCAGCGAAGATGGTTGGCTATTGTAGAAAGAGAATAGATGGCTGATCAAGACCAGAGGTTCCTATCGGACTGGACTATGCCATCTGTGGGTATAATAAAAATGTATTTTTTGGAGATCTGCAGAGGGAATTTGGGACTTTTTCACAGCATTCTAGTATTCTGTAAAAGAGGACTTAAAGGGAATCTGTGAACACAGTTGACATATCTAAACTTTTCTTATGGGCATGCAGAATATAGAATGCAGATAAAAGTCCTACCTGTATGTTACAGGGTGGCAGTGGGTTGTAGTCATGGGCGAGTTCACTAAGCAAAAGTCAGTGAGCACCTCGACATCTTGTTCATGAAACGATAAATAAAGTCCCCTGTGCTGCATGTGTAGCATGCACAACAGCACACTCACAGGCTCTGTCAGATTCCGCTCAGCTGCTGCCATGTCGGCTCGGCATTCATGAGCTCCGCAAATCACTTCAGAGAAAAGGTGTTTTTCCAGCAGCTTAACTTTACTAGACAGCAGCATATTCATCATATAGGCAGCACAGTTCAAACAAAGAGACATCTTCTTATCTGTATTCTTCACACAGACAGCACAAGTTAAACACAGAGGCATCTTCTTATCTTTTCCTGCCATCCGGGCAGACTGGATTCTTCCTGTCATCTCTGCCTATATCCTTGCAGCCTCTATCTGTATCCATGCAGCCTTTGTCTCACTCTTTGTCAATCTCTGACCCACTATTGGACAATCCCTGTCCCTTTTCTGGACAATCTCTGTCCCACTCATGTTCCAGGCATAGCTGTTCACAATTCCCACTTAAAAGTCAGTAAAACAAGCAGCATAATAGATGATAACAATAAACAAACTTGTATGATTCACATTACCTCTGGTCTGATGGCGCCACTACCCCCACTCGTGTTTTGGCTGTGTGTGCCTTCTTCCGGGGGAGTGGCATCATCAGAGCGAAGTTTACATTATATAGTGTTGCAGTCCAAGAGTAAATTAGCAAATCCGCCGCGTCATAGAGCCGCCACCTATTGCGGCGCATGCCACGTATTGCGGCGCTTGCGCCGTCCACCGCCGAGGCGCCCACGTCATCACCGGCATCATCGGTCATCACCACCCACAGGAACACCCATCAGGCGATCACATGAGCGCACCATCCGATAGAGGCACCAATAACAACGCGCAGCACCGCAGCAGAGGGTGCGCACGCGCACGGGAGGAAGCAATCGACGGAGTACAACTACCATAAACAACACAAATGTTGATAGATAATCATAATGGTCTATATATAAATAAACCCATGATAGTGGAATATGGCCATAACAACAAATATATAGATAAGTGCAGCTCATAACACCCAATATATAACAATCCATACAAATACAAAGCTTTTAAATATAATATACAGTACAATAGATGGAGTGAATATAGTGAATACTACTAATCAAAAATGTGACATAAATACAATATCATTAATAATTTATCATATACAGTTAGGGCCATATATATTTGGACAGAGACAACATTTTTCTAATTCTGGTCATAGACATTACCACAATGACTTTTAAATAAAACAATTCAGATGCAGTTGAAGTTCAGACTTTCAGCTTTCATTTGAAGGTATCCACATTAAAATTGGATGAAAGGTTAAGGAGTTTCAGCTCCCTAACTTGTGCCACCCTGTTTTTAAAGGGACCAAAAGTAATTGGACAGATTCAATAATTTTAAATCAAATGTTCATTTTTAGTATTTGGTTGAAAACCCTTTGTCGGCAATGACTGCTTGAAGTCTTGAACTCATGGACATCACCAAACGCTGTGTTTCCTCCTTTTTGATGCTCTGCCAGGCCTTAACTGCGGTGGTTTTCAGTTGCTGTTTGTTTGTGGGTTTTTCTGTCTGAAGTTTAGTCTTTAACAAGTGAAATGCATGCTCAATTGGGTTGAGATCAGGTGACTGACTTGGCCATTCAAGAATATTCCACTTCTTTGCTTTAATAAACTCCTGGGTTGCTTTGGCTTTATGTTTTGGGTCATTGTCCATCTGTAGTATGAAACGACGACCAATCAGTTTGGCTGCATTTGGCTGGATCTGGGCACACAGTATGGCTCTAAATACCTCAGAATTCATTCGGCTGCGTCTGTCCTGCGTCACATCATCAATAAACACTAGTGACCCAGTGCCATTGGTAGCCATGCATGCCCAAACTATCACACTGCCTCTGCAGTTTTACAGATGATGTGGTATGCTTTGGATCATGAGCTGTACCACGCCTTTGCCATACTTTTCTCTTTCCATCATTCTGGTAGAAGTTGATCTTGGTTTCATCTGTCCAAAGAATGTTCTTCCAGAACTGTGCTGGCTTTTTTAGATGTTTTTAGCAAAGTCCAGTTTAGCCTTTTTATTCTTGATGCTTGAGTGGCTTGCACCGTGCAGTGAACCCTCTCTATTTACTTTCATGCAGTCTTCTCTTTATGGTAGATTTGGATATTGATTCACCGACCTCCTGGAGAGTGTTGGTCACTTGGTTGGCTGTTGTGAAGGGGTTTCTCTTCACCATGGAGATTATTCTGTGATCATCCACCACTGTTGTCTTCCGTGGGCGCCCAGGTCTTTTTGCATTGATGAGTTCACCAGTGCTTTTTTTTCTTTCTCAAGATGTACCAAACTGTAGATTTTGCCACTCCTAATATTGTAGCAATTTCTCGGATGTGTTTTTTCTGTTTTCGCAGCTTAACCCCTTAGTGACAGAGCCAATTTGGTACTTAATGACCGAGCCAATTTTTGCAATTCTGACCACTGTCACTTTATGAGGTTATAACTCTGGAACGCTTCAACGGATCCCGCTGATTCTGAGATTGTTTTTTCGTGACATATTGTACTTCATGTTAGTGGTAACATTTCTTCGATATTACTTGCGATTATTTATGAAAAAAACGGAAATATGGCGAAAATTTTTAAAATTTTGCAATTTTCAAACTTTGTATTTTTATGCCCTTAAATCAGAGAGATATGTCACGAAAAATAGTTAATAAATAACATTTCCCACATGTCTACTTTACATCAGCACAATTTTGGAAACAAAATTTTTTTTTTGTTAGGGAGTTATAAGGGTTAAAAGTTGACCAGCAATTTCTCATTTTTACAACACCATTTTTTTTTAGGGACCACATCACATTTGAAGTCATTTTGAGGGGTCTATATGATAGAAAATAATGAAGTGTGACACCATTCTAAAAACTACACCCCTCAAGGTTCTCAAAACCACATTCAAGAAGTTTATTAACCCTTTACGTGCTTCACAGGAACTGAAACAATGTGGAAGGAAAAAATGAACATTTAACTTTTTTTTGCAAACATCTTAATTCAGAACCATTTTTTTTATTTTCACAAGTGTAAAAACAGAAATGTAACCATAAATTTTGTTATGCAATTTCTCCTGAATACGCCAATACCCCATATGTGGGGGTAAACCACTGTTAGGGCGCACCGCAGAACTTAGAAGTGAAGGAGCGCCGTTTGACTTTTTCAATGCAGAATTGGCTGGAATTGAGATCGGACGCCATGTCACGTTTAGAGAGCCCCTGATGTGCCTAAACAGTGGAAACCCCCCACAAGTGACACCATTTTGGAAACTAGACCCCTTAAGGAACTTATCTAGATGTGTGGCGAGCACTTTGAACCCCCAAGTGCTTCACAGAAGTTTATAACGTAGAGCCGTGAAAATAAAAAAATCGCTTTTGTTTACACAAAAATGATCTTTTTGCCCACAAATTCTTATTTTCACAAGGGTAACAGGAGAAATTAGACCACAAACGTTGTTGTGCGATTTCTCCTGAATACGTCGATACCCCATATGTGAGGGTAAACCACTGTTTGGGCGCACCGCAGAGCTTGGAAGTGAAGGAGCGCCGTTTTACTTTTTCAATGTAGAATTGGCTGGAATTGAGATTGGACGCCATGTCGCGTTTGGAGAGCCCCTGATGTGCCTAAACAGTGGAAACCCCCCACAAGTGACACCATTTTGGAAACTAGACCCGTTAAGGAACTTATCTAGATGTGTGGCGAGCACTTTGAACCCCCATGTGCTTCACAGAAGTTTATAACGTAGAGCCGTGAAAAAAAAAAAATTCGCATTTTTTCTACAAAAATGATCTTTTTGCCCACAAATTTTTATTTTCACAAGGGTAACAGGAGAAATTAGACCACAAAAGTTGTTGTGCAATTTCTCCTGAGTACGCTGATACCCAATATGTGGGGGTAAACCACTGTTAGGGCGCACCGCAGAGCTTGGAAGAGAAGGAGTGCCGTTTTACTTTTTCAATGTAGAATTGGCTGGAATTGAGATCGGACGCCATGTCGCGTTTGGAGAGCCCCTGATGTGCCTAAACAGTAGAAATCCCCCACAAGTGACCCCATTTTGGAAACTAGACCCCCCATGGAACTTATCTAGATGTGTGGTGAGAACCTTGAATGCCCAAGTGCTTCACAGAAGTTTATAATGCAGAGCCGTGAAAATAAAAAATATTTTTTTTTTCCACAAAAAAGATATTGTAGCCCCCAAGTTTTTATTTTTACAAGGGTAACAAGAGAAATTGGACCCCAAAGGTTGTTGTCTAATTTGTCTTGAGTATGCTGGTACCCCATATGTGGGGGTAAACCACTGTTTGGGCGCACGGCAGAGCTCGGAAGGAAGGAGCGCCGTTTTGGAATGCAGACTTTGATAGAATGGTCTGCGGGTATTATGTTGCATTTGCAGAGCCCCTGATGTACCTAACCAGTAGAAACCCTCCACAAGTGACCCCATTTTGGAAACTAGACCCCCCAAGGAACTTATCTAGATGTGTGGTGAGAACTTTGAATGCCCAAGTGCTTCACAGAAGTTTAGAATGCAGAGTCGTGAAAATAAAAAATATTTTTTTTTTCACAAAAAAGATTTTGTAGCCCCCAAGTTTTTATTTTCACAAGGGTAACAGGAGAAATTGGACTGCAATAGTTGTTGTCCAATTTATCCCGAGTACGCTGATGTGCCATATGTGGGGGTAAACCACTGTTTGGGCGCACGGCAGAGCTCGGAAGGGAAGGAGCGCCTTTTTGGAATGCAGACTTTGATAGAATGGTCTGTGGGCATTATGTTGCGATTGCAGAGCCCCTGATATACCTAAACTGTAGTAACCCCCCACAAGTGACCCCATTTTGGAAACTAGACCCCCCAAGGAACTTATCTAGATGTGTGGTGAGAACTTTGAATGCCCAAGTGCTTCACAGAAGTTTAGAATGCAGAGTCGTGAAAATAAAAAATAATTTTTTTTTTCACAAAAAAGATTTTGTAGCCCCCAAGTTTTTATTTTCACAAGGGTAACAAGAGAAATTGGACCCCAGAAATTGTTGTCCAATTTATCCCGAGTACGCTGATGCCCCATATGTGGGGGTAACCCACTGTTTGGGCGCACGGCAGAGCTCAGAAGGGAGGGAGCACCATTTGACTTTTTGAGCGCAAAATTGGCTGTCGTGTTTGGAGACCCCCTGATGTACCTAAACAGTGGAAACCCCCCAATTCTAGCTCCAACCCCTAACCCTAATCCCAACCTGATCCATAATCCTAATCACTAACCCTAACCATAATCACAACCCTTACCCCAAAACAACCCTAATGTCAACCCTAACCATAATCCTAATCTCAACCCTAACCTCAAACCTAACCCTAATCCCAATACACCCCTAATCACAACCCTAACCTTAACCCTAATCCCAAACCTAACCCTAATCCCAAGCGTAACCCTAATGCCAACCCTAACCCTAATACCAACCCTAATCCAAACCCTAAACCTAATCCCAGCTCTAACCCTAACTTTAGCCCCAACCCTAGCCCTAACTTTAGCCCCAACCCTAACCCTAGCCCTAAGGCTACTTTCACACTTGCGTTGTTTGGCATTCCGTCGCAATCCGTCGTTTTGGACAAGAAACGGATCCTGCAAATGTGCCCGCAGGATGCGTTTTTTGCCCATAGTATTGCCGACGGATCGTGACGGATGGCCACACGTCGCGTCCGTCGTGCACTGGATCAGTTGTGTTTTGGCGGAGCGTCGGCACAAAAAAACGTTCAATGAAACGTTTTTTTGTACGTCGCATCCGCCATTTCTGACCGCGCATGCGTGGCCGTAACTCCGCCCCCTCCTCCCCAGGACATAGATTGGGCAGCGGATGCGTTGAAAAACTACAGCTGCTGCCCACGTTGTGCACAATTTTCACAACGTGCGTCGGTATGTCGGGCCGACGCATTGCGACGGCCCCGTACCGACGTAAGTGTGAAAGAAGCCTAACCCTAAATTTAGCCCCAACCCTAACCCTAAATTTAGCCCCAACCCTAACCCTAAATTTAGCCCCAACCCTACCCCTAACCTAACCCTACCCCTAACCCTAACCTAACCCTACCCCTAACCTAACCCTAGCCGTAACCCTACCCCTAACCCTAACCTAACCCTACCCCTAACCTAACCCTAGCCGTAACCCTACCCCTAACCTAACCCTAGCCCTAACCCTACCCCTACCCTAACCCTACCCCTAACCCTAACCCTACCCCTAACCCTACCCCTAACCCTACCCCTAACCTAACCCTAGCCCTAACCCTACCCTACCCCTAACCCTACCCCTAACCCTAACCCTACCCCTAACCCTACCCCTAACCCTAACCCTAACCCTACCCTACCCCTACCCCTAACCCTACCCCTAACCCTACCCCTAACCCTAACCCTACCCCTAACCCTAACCCTAACCCTAATTTTAGCCCTAACCGCTGTTCTCCTGCCGGCCGGCAGATGGAGACAGATGGCGGGCGCACTGGGCATGCGTCCGCAATGTTCTTCTGCCGGCGGCCAGGAGGAGCAGCAAGAGGATCCAGGGACCTAGGTGAGTATTGTAGGGTCCCCGAATCCCCCTATTTCTCTGTCCTCTGATGTGCGATCACATCAGAGGACAGAGAATTACACTTTACTTTTTTTTTTTTTTTTTTTTTGCGGTCGCCGGTAAACAGTTAATTACCGGCGATCGCAAAACAGGGGTCGCTAAAACCGACCCCCGATCATGCTCTTTGGGGTCTCGGCTACCCCAGGCAGCCGAGACCCCAAAGATTCTCCCGGTGCCGGCCGGCGGGCGCACTGCGCATGCGCCCGCCATTTTGAAGATGGCGGCGCCCACCGGGAGACACGAGGAGCATCGGGGGAGCTAGGTGAGCCATGTGACCGGCACGCGACCAATCAGAAGCCGCGACGTCATTCTCATTCACAAAAACTCCTAATTCTAGGAATTGAGGACCTGCGAATGACGTTGCGGCTTCTGATTGGTCGCGTGCCAGTCACATGGGCGGCACGCGACCAATCAGAAGCCGGGACGTCATTCGCAGGTCCTAAAGGCGCGCATTTTAAACAAAGAAGCCTCCCTGTTAGCAGCGTGATGTCCAGGGGCCGCCGGAGAGGTGAGCATATCAATATTTTTTATTTTAATTCTTTATTTTACACATTTCTATGGATCCCAGGGCCTGAAGGAGAGTTTCCTCTCCTTCAGACCCTGGGAACCATGAGAATACCTTCCGATACTTGATGTCCCATTGACTTGTATTGGTATCGGATATCGGTATCGGCGATATCCGATATTTTTCGGGTATCGGCCGATACTATCCGATACCGATACTTTCAAGTATCGGACGGTATCGCTCAACACTAATCGATACCCTTTACTCAAAGAGCAGAGGGATCGCATGCATGGTACCGTTTGAAGTGTCTAGGGATACTGTTTAATAGCTCCAAATTATCTTCCTCTTTTAGCTGCCAAAACATCCCTAACATGTTCCCTGACAGGCACTTTCAGGGCTCTTGTTTTTAAACCTACATAAATTTTAGTACATGTACAGTAGGCATAGTAGACAACCGCACTCGTAGTGCATGTTATTGTATGCGTGATTTTAAAGTTACGTCCATCAGAGGATATAAAATCTGTTGCCATATCTATATTGGGGCAAGCTACGCATTTCCCACATGGTTTACATCCCCATTGAGACCTTTCATATTGCCCTACTGAAGGGAACAGTTGGGACGCTCTTTTGACAAATAGAAACTTCTAACTAGCATATCCCTCAAATTCTTCGATCTTCGTGCTGTAAGTGAAGGTTTCTCGGATAAGTATTTGCTTTAATATTGGGTTCGCCAATAAGATCGGCCAATGTTTTTCTATAATCTCAAAAAGCTTCCCCCATTGAGATTTGTTCGTTGTTACCAATTTTACCTGATTATTTGCTGCTTTTTTGTTAGTAGTATACAGAAGTTGGTGGCGATCCATATTTCTACCACGATTATATGCTTTTTTATACTTCTTTTACAGTCTCCCCTTTCCAAAAATCTTGCCTTCATTTCCATTGCACGGGACTCAAAGTCAGCCATATTTGAACATATCCATCTGATTCGAAGAAACTGGCCCACTGGTACTGCATTAACTACATGGGGTGGATGGGAGGAGCTGGCATGAAGGACAGAATTAACTGCTGTATCCTTATGGAAGGCATCTGAGAGTAAAAGACCATTCGGGTCTCTTTTGACCAAAACATCCAAAAATTCAATCTGTTGAAAACTGAAATTATAAAATAAATGTATATTGTAATCATTATTGTTTAAAATCTGAAAAAAATCATCAAGTTGAGATGGTGTACCACACCAGGTCAGGAATATATCGTCGATCTAGTGGGTCAGGAATATGACCCGCTCCATCAACAGACCCCGACCAGAGGTGAATAGATCCCTCTCCCACAGCCCCAGGAGCACATTTGCATACAAGGGCGCACAAGCCATCCCCATCGCAGTGCCCTGGAGCTGCAGGTAGAGGGATCCGTTAAAAATAAAAAAATTATGAGTAAGCAAAAATTGTAACAAGGTAAACAGAAACTCCACTTCTTCATTTGAAAAATTGGTCATTGTCAAGAAACTAGACACTGCTCTCAAGCCATCATGATGTCGAATATTAGTGTACAATGACTCAACGTCACATGTTACTAATAACATATCCTCTTCAATGTGCATGGAGCCTATTATCCGTAGGAAATCTGATGTGTCCCGGATATACGAGAGGATTGTCTCCACCCGTGGCTTGAGGAACATATCTATATATCTCCCAATGCCCTCCGTAAGGCTACCAACCCCAGAAATAATGGGTCTTCCTGGGGGATTCTTTTGGTTTTTGTGTACCTTGGGCAGTAAATATAGTGTTGAGATGCGTGGATCTTTAACTAATAGACTGTCCCTCACTTCCAAGGTAATCAGTCACTTCTCTGCGGCCCTCCATAAAATTTTGCGCAGCTCCTCCTTGTATGAGACCAGAGGATTGTACGTTAATTTTTTATAGCAGGCAGAATTCCTCAACATACGATATGCCTCTGTCTCACACAATTTAGTAGGCCAGATTACAACGTTCCCGCCTTTGTCCGCAGGCTTTATTACTATATCCCTAAGATTACCAATACGCATCACAGACTGGTGTTCCATCTTAGTTAAATTGTCATTCCAAATTATTGGAGGGATACCATCCAGCTCCTTTGTTACCAACTGGATGAAAATCTCCACATTGGGACACGGACATCGGGGGGAATTTCTTAGACTTAGGGCGAAGAGAGAGTGGTATCTTACTCAACGATGGGTTAATATGTTCCTTCGCCAGCTCCTCCAAAGTTCTCAATGCAACCTGTTCCTCCGGTAGAGGAAAGAGTTTTTGAATTTCTTCACTATGGTGCCACTTTTTAAAGAGCACCGATCTCCCAAAAACATGTAGATCCTTGATCACCGTGAAGGTGTCAAGCCACGTGCTAGGTGAGAAAGTGAAACCTTTAGATAATACAAGTAATTCCACATTACTAAATTCGTGATCAGATACATTTATTACCTTTAATGTATCACTTCTGGAAGTAGGGAACTGAGTACGTTTGTTGGTATCCACTCTTTGTTCTTTTTCCTTTTGTTATTATTCCCAAATCATGTTTGTATAGAATATTGGGATACATCAGATCTTCCTCCTGAAGATGATACAGATAAAAGAGAAGATGCTCTCCGATTTCGACTTGTAAGACCCTTTCGTCTCCATGTGTACACCATACCCTGTTGAAAATCCGCATTGTCCCGAGACACTTTCCTAGCATGTACAGTTTTTATTTGTGTTTGCCACTCATCAGAGCTTTTTTATCCATAGCTGCATTGAAAGCGGTATGTATGCCTCACATCAGATGCCCTGTTGCTAAGAAATCATTTTTTTATCATTTTATATAACTGACCTATTCAAGGTTCTGGGGAGGATGGTAAGTGGAAGATAACTCTGCCCCCAGAGCTTTAGAGCCTTTTTTTTACATGAAAGGGGAGTTACCATTAAGACAAGTTACCAACAAAGACCTGGAGAAATGAAATTTGTCTTCTTGAAAACACATATTTTGCTTCACTCTCAGCTCTGCTGTATTGCAACAATATTGCATCCCTATACATTAACAAGTTGTTTGTTGTGGTGCCATTGCAACCAGACAAGAAGTGATTCCAACCTGAA
Source organism: Ranitomeya imitator (assembly GCF_032444005.1). Lineage (NCBI taxonomy): Eukaryota > Metazoa > Chordata > Amphibia > Anura > Dendrobatidae > Ranitomeya > Ranitomeya imitator. The sequence continues at coordinate 467,659,993 of NC_091286.1, forward strand.
CGGAGTTAGAAATACAGAGTTTATTAATATTCAATTTAAAATAAGTAGATACAGTGGGGCAAAAAAGTATTTAGTCAGTCAGCAATAGTGCAAGTTCCACCACTTAAAAAGATGAGAGGCGTCTAATTTACATCATAGGTAGACCTCAACTATGGGAGACAAACTGAGAAAAAAAAATCCAGAAAATCACATAGTCTGTTTTTTTAACAATTTATTTGCATATTATGGTGGAAAATAAGTATTTGGTCAGAAACAAACAATCAAGATTTCTGGCTCTCACAGACCTGTAACTTCTGCTTTAAGAGTCTCCTCTTTCCTCCACTCATTACCTGTAGTAATGGCACCTGTTTAAACTTGTTATCAGCATAAAAAGACACCTGTGCACACCCTCAAACAGTCTGACTCCAAACTCCACTATGGTGAAGACCAAAGAGCTGTCAAAGGACACCAGAAACAAAATTGTAGCCCTGCACCAGGCTGGGAAGACTGAATCTGCAATAGCCAACCAGCTTGGAGTGAAGAAATCAACAGTGGGAGCAATAATTAGAAAATGGAAGACATACAAGACCACTGATAATCTCCCTCGATCTGGGGCTCCACACAAAATCCCACCCCGTGGGGTCAGAATGATCACAAGAACGGTGAGCAAAAATCCCAGAACCACGCGGGGGGACCTAGTGAATGAACTGCAGAGAGCTGGGACCAATGTAACAAGGCCTACCATAAGTAACACACTACACCACCATGGACTCAGATCCTGCAGTGCCAGACGTGTCCCACTGCTTAAGACAGTACATGTCTGGGCCCGTCTGAAGTTTGCTAGAGAGCATTTGGATGATCCAGAGGAGTTTTGGGAGAATGTCCTATGGTCTGATGAAACCAAACTGGAACTGTTTGGTAGAAACATAACTTGTCGTGTTTGGAGGAAAAAGAATACTGAGTTGCATTCATCAAACACCATACCTACTGTAAAGCATGGTGGTGGAAACATCATGCTTTGGGGCTGTTTCTCTGCAAAGGGGCCAGGACGACTGATCTGGGTACATGAAAGAATGAATGGGGCCATGTATCGTGAGATTTTGAGTGCAAACCTCCTTCCATCAGCAAGGGCATTGAAGATGAAACGTGGCTGGGTCTTTCAACATGACAATGATCCAAAGCACACCGCCAGGGCAACGAAAGAGTGGCTTCGTAAGAAGCATTTCAAGGTCCTGGAGTGGCCTAGCCAGTCTCCAGATCTCAACCCTATAGAAAACCTTTGGAGGGAGTTGAAAGTCCGTGTTGCCAAGCGAAAAGCCAAAAACATCACTGCTCTAGAGGAGATCTGCATGGAGGAATGGGCCAACATACCAACAACAGTGTGTGGCAACCTTGTGAAGACTTACAGAAAACGTTTGACCTCTGTCATTGCCAACAAAGGATATATTACAAAGTATTGAGATGAAATTTTGTTTCTGACCAAATACTTATTTTCCACCATAATATGCAAATAAATTGTTAAAAAAACAGACAATGTGATTTTCTGGATTTTTTTTTCTCAGTTTGTCTCCCATAGTTGAGGTCTACCTATGATGTAAATTACAGACGCCTCTCATCTTTTTAAGTGGTGGAACTTGCACTATTGCTGACTGACTAAATACTTTTTTTCCCCACTGTATGTAAAAATAGACAGGGCTAAAACCTCCATGTAGAGGGGGAGGCAAAGCACAGTAACTTAGCACTATGAACAATAATAAAGATGTCAATAGATAAGATATTAATTTCAAAAGAGTACGTGTATCAAAATTAAGAACCAGTACAGGAACTAGATGAACCTATATGCTAGCACCTAAAATAGGTTTATCTAACAATTAGCTAAGGATAAACACAGCGCAGTAATTAATAAATGCACACTCTATACGCTGGATAGCCAAAGTAGGGGTTGATAAAAAAAAACCTATAGATCATTCATTACCTTAATCGGGCTGGTGAATAGGTTGTGCAGCTGGAAGTACTGTCCTTGAGTGTTAGTAGTGGGGCTGTACTCTCAACTCCCGCCCGACAGGTGCCATTTCGCTGCTTGCGTCTTTCGGGGGCACATGAGGCTATTTTTCAACCCCTACTGTTGGTGGCTGTACTTTAGATGGGGAGAATCTGGACACAGGATCCCTTTAGGAGGCCTTTATATGTAAAGGCATGTTGAGCAGTATTACAAAAAGTTAAAAAAAGGATGAGATCAAACCATCTGATGATAAACTTATAATCTATAATACTATACCATGATAACTATGTACTGCAATGATCACATACAGTATCTCATATCACCGAAGGAGATAAGAATCAAAATATAGAAAAACTTTGGACCTCCAAAGTTTGACAACCTTTTTTTCAACAAGGAATAATGGGCAAGGATCTGAATAATTTGAACAAGTGTCGGTTTAATGGCTAAATATCTTGGTTAAAGCACCTCTAAAATGGCAGGTCATGTACGGTTTTCCCAGTATGCAAAGGTTAGCACATGGGCACCCAAGGTTTACATGTGAGTAAAGATACATTTGAATTGCCTGCCTTGTACAAATCTACAGAACAGTTGGTATAGCACAAAATGGTGACAATAATGGAAATTACTAAAATGAAGGTGGCCTGGCAAAGTGAATTACAATTGTTTTTACATTATGCAGATGGATGGATGCCTGCGTATCATTTACCAAGGGTAAAGATGGAATCAAGGTTAACTATATAATGATGCAACACAGATAAACCAGTTCAATGTTGGAAAACCTTGAGAACTAAAATTGTTTTGGATCTTATTATGTCAGTGTGACAGGGTCACTGGCAAAGTGTATGAGGGGAGATATGTGTCACTGCACATATTGCGTCAGTAATGTGAAACCAGGATATTTTTCCTCCAGCACGCTTTGTGCTGAGAGGGTAAATTTAACCCCTTAATCCCATATGACGTACTATCCCATCGAGGTGACCTGGGACTTAATTCCCAGTGATGGGATAGTACGTCATATGCGATCGGCTGCGCTGACGGGGGGAGCGTGGCTGATCGCGGCCGGGTGTCAGCTGACTATCGCAGCTGACATCCGGCACTATGTGCCAGGAGCGGTCATAGACCACCCCTGACATATTAACCCCAGCACACTGCGATCAAACATGATTGCAGTGTTCCGGGGGCATAGGGAATAATCGCGCAGGGAGGGGGCTCCCTGCCGGCTTCCCTGAGACGATCGGTACACAGCAATGTGCTCACCTTGTACCGAGCATCTTCTCCCTTCAGGCCCTGGATCCAAAATGGCCACGGTGCTACTTCCGGGTCCTGCAGGGAGGTGGCTTACCAAGCGTTTGCTTAGAGCAGGCGCTGGTAAGCCAGGAGCCCAGCATGTCAGATCGCTGATCTGACACAGTGCTCTGCAAAGTGTCAGATCAGTGATCTGTCACTATGCAGTGATGTCCCCCCTGGGACAAAGCAAAATAGTAAAAAAAAAATTTTTTTTTGATGTTTAAAAAAAAAAAAAAAAAAATACTAAATAAATAAAAAAATATATATATATTGTTCCCATAAATACATTTCTTTATCTAAATAAAAAAACAATAAAAGTACACATATCTAGAATTGCAGCATCTGTAACGACCCGACCTATAAAACTGTTGCACTAGTTAACCCCTTCAGTGAACACTGTAAAAAAAAAAGAGGCAAAAAACAAAGCTTTATTAGCATACTGCCAAACAAAAAATGGAATAACACGCAATCAAAAAGACGGATATAAATATCAATGGTACCGCTGAAAACGTCATCTTGTCCTGCAAAAAACAAGCCATGATACAGCATTATCAGCGAAAAAATAAAAAAGTTACAGTCCTCAAAATAAAGCGATGCCAAAATAATTATTTTTTCTATAAAATAGTTTTTATCGTATAAAAGTGCCAAAACATAAAAAAAATGATGTAAATGAGGTATCGCTGTAATCGTACTGACCAAAAGAATAAAACTGCTTTATCCATTTTACCATACGTGGAACGGTATAAACGCCCCCCCCAAAAGGAATTCATGAATAGCTTGTTTTTGGTCATTCTGCCTCACAAAAATCGGAATAAAAAGCGATTAAAAAATTTCACATGCCTTAAAATGTTACCAATAAAAATGTCAACTCGCCGTGCAAAAAACAAGACCTCACATGACTCTGTGGACCGAAATATGGAAAAATTATAGGTCTCAAAATGTGGTAAAGCAAAAAATATTTTTTGCAATAAAAGCGTCTTTTAGTTTGTGACTGCTGCCAATCATAAAAATACGCTAAAAAACCCGCTATAAAAGTAAATCAAACCTCCTTCATCACCCCCTTAGTTAGGGAAGCATAAAAAATAAAAAAAAATGTATTTATTTCCATTTTCCCATTAGGGTTAGGGCTAGGGTTAGGGCTAGGGTCAGGGCTAGGGTTGAGGTTAGGGCTAGGATTAGGGTTAGCTTTAGGGCTAAGGTTAGGGTTAGGGTTGGGGTTAGGGTTAAGGGTAGGGTTAGGGTTGGGGTTAGGGTTGGGGTTAGGGCTAGGGTTGGGGATAGGGTTGGGGTTAGGGTTGAAGCTTGGGTTAGGTTTGGGGATAGGGTTAGTGTTAGGGTTGGGGCTAAAGTTAGGTTTAGGGTTGGGGCTAAAGTTTGGGTTAGTGATGGGGCTAAAGTTAGGGTTAGGGTTGGGGCTAAAGTTAAGGTTAGGGCTACAGTTAGGGTTGGGGCTAAAGTTAGGGTTAGGGTTGGGGCTTGTTAGGGCTAGCGGAATGCACCAAATAATTAGATATAATAAGGTGCGTTCGCAGCCCGGGGTCCACCGTGCAGAGATGGAACCTGCTGCTAAGTAATGATGGACTATATAGCGGTACAATGAGGATACACACATGGGTTAACTTCACGCTGTATGAAGGAAGCGATCCCTGTTAAGTCACAGGGTCGCGGTACCACACAGAGAGCACAAGCAAGGAACCACAGAACTCTATCCCAGGACACACAGGATTAGACTTAGTGTAGACCTCTTGCGATCAACACCACAATTGGGGTATCAGAGATAACTAATATGCACAGAAGTGCATTCTGCGCCACACTAGCGGACGCCACTAACCACCCAGACTTAGGTAAGGTAAGCGCTCTAATAGCGCATGGCGCTGCACTGGCGGTCACAGCAGTTAGACGCTGTTTCGTGTGTTAAATCTGTGAGTTCAGCCGGGCGCTAGATTGCAGCCATAAACCTTACGCGAACAGTCACACACAAGGGATGGGTTTTTTAAGGAACGACTTGCACTCATCAACACACACACGATAACAATTGTATACTAGTGCATGGCCGTGCGGCCATGCAAACCTTTTATAGCTGCAGCAAGTACAAGACCTTCCGAGAAGGACCAATGGGAGTCTACTACAGAAGAAGAACACCTTTAGGACCTTCCTAGAGGACCAATGGGATTAGCTGCAGTATCTAAGCATGTGACCCCCAACCTCCAATGGGAGGTCATCCCGTGGGCATTCTCAGAAAGGGAAAATCTGGACTTAGTCCCAGAAAGACCTGCTCGCTGCTGAACATTGCTGGCTACAAGAACAGTAGGAAGGGCAGTAGTAACTAGTTGTTCAGTATTAGCCTGAGCTAGATGCTGGGACCGATGTCTCCACTGAGCAGACTCCACTGCGGCTGGAGAAGAATGGGAGACTGCAGGGGAGATGGTCCGAGATTCCCCCTTTGCAGAGGTGGGAACTGGACACCTAACATGCTCCTTGGACCTTGCTACGCTCAAAGGCCGCAATGAGCTGTGGAGCTCGAATGTGTTCAGCAGGCTCCCAGGACCTGTCCTCTGGGCCATAACCCTTCCAATCCACCAAATAGAATTGTTTGCCATGTACCACCTTGCACACCAAAATAGCGTTCACCTCATAATCGTCCTAAGACGAACCCGATGTCCCGGCAGATGACTCGGAAAACCAGGACATGTATACGGGCTTCAAGAGGGACACATGAAAGGTGTCGGTGATACCCAGGCGTGGAGGAAGGGCCAGAAGGTAGACCAAAGGATTAACCTGTTCAAGGACCTTGAAGGGATCCAAGTAGCGAGGTGCAAACTTAGTGGACTCAACGCGCAGCCAGATGTTACGGGCGGAGAGCCACACCAAGTCGCCAGGAGCAAAAGTCAGAGCGGGGTGCCGATGTGCATCGGCGGAGGTCCTCATTCTCTCCTTGGAGGCCCGAATTGCATCCTGAGTGCGGTCCCAAATGTCCCGTGCCTCCACAGCCTAGTCTGCCACCCTGGAGTCAGCGGAAGACACAGGCATGGGCACAGGGACACGCAGATCCTGGCCGTAATTTAGGAGGCATGGAGTCTGCCCGGTGGAGTCGGCTACGGCGTTGTTAAGCGCAAACTCTGCCCACGGTAGTAAGGATGCCCAGTCATCCTGCCTGGTAGAAACAAAATGTCGTACATATGTGACCAGGGTCTGGTTGGCCCTCTCAACCAACCCATTCGTCTCGGGATGATATGCCAAAGAGAGAGTCAACTCAATACTGAGTAGATGACAAAGCTCTCCCCAGAATTGAGACACAAAATGGGGACCCCGGTCACTAACAATTTTGTCCGGCATACCGTGTAGGCGAAAGATATGGCTGATGAACAACACTGCCAGAACCCATGCAGAAGGTAGCCGTGGAAGAGGCACCAAATGAACCATTTTGGAAAAATGGTCGGTGTCCACTCAGATAATGGTGCAGCTACGAGACTTGGGTAAGCCCACCACAAAGTCCATCCCGACCATCTCCCAGGGCCTGTCCGCCACCGGCAGGGGGTAAAGCAACCCAGCTGGCCATTGCCAAGGAGACTTGTTCTTGGCGCAAGAGACACACGCCCGAAACATAGTCTGCGACATCACGAGCCACCAGTACGTCCTCGCCAGTAACTCAGATGTCCTTTTGGACCCAAAATGTCCACCCACCTTGGACGAATGAGCCCAAGAGAGGACCTCCGGATGCAAACCGGATGGTACAAAAGTCTTGCCCGGAGGCACAGACTCTAGCAAAACCAGGGCCACAGTTCTCAGGCTCTCGGTGGGGACAATAAGCCGAGGCTCCTCTTCCTCCTCCACAGATGATACAACAGAGCGAGCGAGAACATCGGCACAAATGTTCTTCTCCCCGGAAAGAAAATGAAGGGTGAAATGAAACCAGGAGAAGAACAAGGACCTTCTGGCCTGGCGAGAATTTAACTGCTGGGCTGTCTGCAGGTACACCAAATTCTTGTGATCTGTGAAGACTTGGAAGGGAAAACGAGCTCCCTCCAAGAGATTTCTCCACTCCAAGAAGGCCAACTTCATGGCTAGCAACTCCCTATCCCCGATGGAATAATTCCTCTCTGCTGGTGAGAAGGTCATAGAAAAGAAGAAGCAAGGATGCTTCCGACCTTGAGCATCCTTTTGGAAAAGGACTGCTCCAGCACCAACAGATGAGGTATCCACCTCCATTATAAATGGCTTATCTACATCGGGGCGATGTAGAATGGGAGCGCTAGTGAAGTGATACTTAATGGAGAGAAAGGCCTTGGAGACCTCCTTAGACCACAATTTAGGATTTGCTCCCTTCTTGGTGAGGGCAACCACGGGAGCTACCAAAGTTGAGAAGTGTGGAATGAACTGGCGATAGTAATTAATGAACCACATAAAGCGCTGCACCGCTTTAAGAGAATGGGGTTCCTGCCAGTCCATCACAGCCTGTAGTTTGGCAGGATCCATAGCCAATCCCTGGGCGGAGATGATATAGCCTAGGAAAGGTAGGGACTCCTGATCGAACACACACTTCTCCAACTTGGCATAGAGGGAGTTTGCCCATAGGAGGTCGAAGACTTTGCAAAAATCTCTCCGTTGGGAGTCAATATCTGGAGAGTAGATGAGAATATCATCCAGACAGACTACGACCGAGGTGGAGAGCATATCCCGGAAGATGTCGTTCACAAAGTCTTGGAAAATGGCTGGGGCATTACAGAACCCGATGGGCATCACCAGATATTCATAGTGCCCATCCCTGGTGTTAAAAGCCGTCTTCCATTCGTCCCCTTCACAGATGCGAATCAGGTTGTAAGCACCCCGCAGATCTAATTTTGTAAATACCCTTGCTCCCCGAGGACTATCAAAGAGCTCAGATATCAGGGGCAAAGGATACTTATTCTTAACCGTGATGGCGTTAAGACCCCTGTAATCTATGCATGGACGTAGTTCCCCATTCTTCTTCTGCACGAAGAAGAACCCAGCCCCTGCAGGTGACACTGACTTCCTAATGAATCCTCTTGCCAAATTTTCCATGATGTACTGTGACATTGCCTCTGTCTCTGGGAGAGATAACGGATAGACTCGACCCCGGGGAGGTTCAGCACCAGGCAAGAGGTCAATAGGACAGTCATATGGGCGGTGAGGTGGAAGGGTCTCCGCAGCTCTGTTGGAGAACACATCTGCATAGGGCCAATATTGCTTGGGGAGATAGGATAGATCTGCGGGTACCTCAGTAGTAGCAACCTGAACACATTCACTCTGACATCTACCCCCACAAGATTCACCCCATCTCAAAATTCTGCCTGTGGACCACTCAATATGAGGAGAGTGGTACCGTAGCCAAGGCATCCCCAACAGGACCTCGTCAATTCCCTCAGGAATGACAAGCAGAGATATAATCTCCTGATGAGATGGCGACATGGACAGAGTGAAAGGGATGGTCTGGTGTGTTATCTGTGAGGGCAGTGTCGACCCATTTACTACTCATACGGTCACTGGTTGAGCTAACATTACCTGGGGAATTGCGTGACGTTGGGCGAAGGCAGATGACATAAAATTGCCCTCCGCCCCAGAATCCACGCAGAGCTCTACCGAGTGGGAAAATGAGCCTATAGTAATTGTCCCCTTATAGGACAATTTGGAGGCAAACATCGCTGTGTCTAGTTTACCTCAACCTACTACCACTAGACGCTGACGTTTCCTCGACCGCTGGGGACATCTGGTGGCAAGATGTCCTGACTGCTGGCAAACATGACAAACCTGGAGTGCACGAGCGGTCCGGGACCGCAATCTAGCGCCCGGCTGAACTCACAGCTTTAATAATAATTAATAATAATAATTTTATTTATATAGCGCCAACATATTCCGCAGCGCTTTACAAATTATAGATTTTACACACTAGGGTTAGGGTTTGGATTACATTTATGGTTGGGATTAGGGTTAGGGGTGTGTTTAGGGTTATGGTTGGAATTAGGTTTAGGGGTGTGCTTGGGATAGGGTTTCAGTTAGAATTGGGGGTTTCCACTGTTTAGACACATCAGGGCTCTCCAAACGCGAAATGGCGTCCGATCTCCATTCCAGCCAATTCTGCACTGAAAAAGTAAAACAGTGGTCCTTCCCTTCCAAGCTCTCCCGTGCGCCCAAACAGGGGTTTACCCCAACATATGGGGTATCAGCATACTCAGGGCAAATTGGACAACAACTATTGGTGTCCAATTTATCTTGGTGCCCTTGGGAAAATAAAAATTTGTGGGACAAAAAACATTTTGTGGTAAAAAATTAATTTTTATTTTCATGACTCTGCGTTATAAACTGTAATGAAACACTTGGGGGTTCAAATCTGTCAAAACACATCTATATAAGTTCCTTGGGGGGTCTAGTTTCCAAAATGGTGTCACTTCTTGGCGGTTTCTACTGTTTAGGTGCATCAGGGGCTCTGCAAATGCAACGTGATGCCTGCAGACCAATCCATCTAAGTCTGCATTCCAAATGGCGCTCCTTCCATTCCGAGCTCTGCCATGCGCCCAAACGGTGGTTCCCCCCCACATATGGGGTATCAGCCTACTCAGGACAAATTGCACAACAACTTTTGGGGTCCAATTTCTTCTGATACCCTTGGAAAAATACAAAACTGGGGGCTAAAATCTAATTTTTGTGGAAAAAAAATGATTTTTTATTTTCACGGCTCTGCGTTATAATCTGTAGTGAAACACTTGGGGGTTCAAAGTTCTCACAACACATATAGATTAGTTCCTTGGAGGTTTAGTTTACAAATTGGTGTCACTTCTGATCAGTTTCTACTGTTTAGGTGCATCAGGGGCTCTGCAAATGCAAAGTGACGCCTGCAGACCAATCCATCTAAGTCTGCATTCCAAATGGTGCTCCTTCCCTTCTGAGCTCTGCCGTGCGCCCAAACAGTGGTTCCCCCCCCCACATTTGGGGTATCAGCGTACTCAAGACAAATTGGACAACAACTTTTGGGGTCCAATTTCTCCTGGTACCCTTGGAAAAATACAAAACTGTGGGCTAAAAAATAATGAACTGTAATGAAACACTTGGGGGTTCAAAGCTGTCAAAACACAGCTTGATAAGTTCCATAGGGGGTCTACTTTCCAAAATGGTGTCACTTGTGGTGGGTTTCAATGTTTAGGCACATCAGGGGCTCTCCAAACGCAACATGGCGTCCTATCTCAATTCCAGTAAATTTTGCATTGAAAAGTCAAACGGCCCTCCTTCTCTTCCGAGCTCTGCCATGCACCCAAACAGTGGTTTACCCCCACATGTGGAGTATCGGCGCACTCAGTACAAATGGCAAAACAACTTTTAGAGTCCAATTTCTTCTCTTACTCTTGGGAAAATAAAAAATTTGGGGCGAAAAAATAATATTTGTGAAAAAATATGATTTTTTTATTTTTACGGCTCTGCGTTATAAACTTCTATGAAGCACTTGATGTGTTAAAGTGCTCACCACACATCTAGATATGTTCCTTAGGGGGTCTACCTTACAAAATGATGTCACTTGTGGGGGGTTTCAATGTTTAGGCACATCAGGGGCTCTCAAAACACAACATGGCGTCCCATCTCAATTCCAGTCAATTTTGCATTGAAAAGTCAAACGGCGCTCCTTCCCTTACAAGCTCTGCCATGCGCCCAGACAGTGGATTATCCCCACATGTGGGGTATCGGTGTACTCAAAACAAATTGTAAAACAAATTTTGGGGTCCATTTTCTCCTGTTACCCTTGGTGAAATAAAGCAAATTGTAGCTGAAGTAAATCTATTGTGAAAAAAGTTAAATGTTATTTTTTTTAAACATTCCAAGAATTCCTGTAAAACACCTGAAGTGTTAATAAACTTCTTGAGTGTTGTTTTGAGCACCTTGAGGGGTGCAGTTTTTAGAATGGTGTCATACTTGGTTATTTTCTATTATATAGATCCCTCAAAATGACTTCAAATATGATGTGGTCCCTAAAAAATATTGGTGTTGTAAAACTGAGAAATTGCTGGCCAAATTTTAACCCTTATAACTCCCTAACAAAAAAAAAATTGGTTCCAAACTTGTGCTGATGTAAAGTAGACATGTGGGAAATGTTACCGTATATACTCGAGTATAAGCCGAGATTTTCAGCCCAAATTTTTGGGCTGAAAGTGCCCCCCTCGGCTTATACTCGAGTCACGGTAGTGGTGGGGTCGGCGGGTGAGGGGGAGAGGGCGCTGAGGTATACTTACCTAGTCCCAGCGATCCTCGCGCTGTCCCTGCCTTCCTCCCCGTCTTCTGTGCTGCAGCGTCTTCCCCTCTTCAGCGGTCACGTGGGACCGCTCATTAGAGATATGAATAAGCGGCTCCACCTCCCATAGGGGCGGAGCCGCCTATTCATTTCTCTAATCAGCGGTGCCGGTGACCGCTGACAGGAAGATGCTGCAGCACAGAAGACGGGGAGGAAGGCAGGGACAGCGCGAGGATCGCTGGGACTAGGTAAGTATGTTATATTCACCTGTCCGCGTTCCAGCCGCCGGGCGTCGCTCCATCTTCCCGGCGCCTCCATCTTCCCGGCGTCTGCGCTCTGACTGTTCAGGCAGAGGGCGCGATGACGCATATAGTGTGCGCGGCGCCCTCTGCCTGATCAGTCAGAGCAGAGACGCCGGGAAGATGGAGGCGCCGGGACCGGACCCTGGGAGCTGCAATCAAAGGAGGTGAGTATGTGTTTTTTTTTTTTTATTGCAGCAGCAGCAGCGGCAGCACAGATTTATGTGCAGCATCTATGGGGGCAGTATGAACGGCACACAGCACTATATGGGGGCAGTATGAACGGCACGCAGCACTATATGGTGGCAGTATGAACGGCACACAGCACTATATGGGGGCAGTATGAACGGCACACAGCACTATATGGGGGCAGTATGAACGGCACACAGCACTATATGGGGGCAGTATGAACGGCACACAGCACTATATGGGGGCAGTATGAACGGCACACAGCACTATATGGGGGCAGTATGAACGGCACACAGCACTATATGGGGGCAGTATGAACGGCACACAGCACTATATGGGGGCAGTATGAACGGCACACAGCACTATATGGGGGCAGTATGAACGGCACACAGCACTATATGGGGGCAGTATGAACGGCACACAGCACTATATGAGGCATCTGTGCAGCATCTATGGGGGCAGTATGAACGGCACACAGCACTATATGAGGCATCTGTGCAGCATCTATGGGGGCAGTATGAACGGCACACAGCACTATATGGGGGCAGTATGAACGGCACACAGCACTATATGGGGCATCTGTGCAGCATCTATGGGGGCAGTATGAACGGCACACAGCACTATATGGGGCATCTGTGCAGCATCTATGGGGCAGTATGAACGGCACACAGCACTATATGGGGCATCTGTGCAGCATCTATGGGGCAATATGAACGGTGCAGAGCACTATATGGCACAGCTATGGGGAAATAATGATCTATTTTTATTTTTGAAATTCACCGGTAAATGCTACATTTCCACCCTAGGCTTATACTCGAGTCAATAAGTTTTCCCAGTTTTTTGTGGCAAAATGAGGGGGGTCGGCTTATACTCGGGTCGGCTTATACTCGAGTATATACGGTACTTATTAATTATTTTGTGTGACATATCTCTGTGATTTAAGGGCATAATAATTCAAATATGGAAAATTGCAAAATTTTCAAAAATTTTTGCCAAATTTCTGTTTTTTCACAAATAAACACAAGTTATATTGAAGAAATGTTACCACTATCATGAAGTATAATATGTCACGAAAAAACAGTGTCAGAATCGCCAAGATCCGTTGAAGCATTCAAGAGTTATAACCTCATAAATGGACAGTGGTCAGAATTGTAAAAATTGGCCCAGTCATTAACGTGCAAACCACCCTTGGGGCTTATGGGGTTAAAGTTGTATACACAGGCTGGTTTTATGTAGGCACCCATAGAGTAGGAAGGTGCGCACAATACCTCCTCCTGCAGAGCTGACACCGGCATGTGTACTAACTAGTGTTGAGCATTCCGATACCGCAAGTATCGGGTATCGGCCGATACTTGCGGTATCGGAATTCCGATACCGAGTTCAGATACTTTTGTGGTATCGGGAATCGGTATCGGATCCATAGTGATGTGTAAAATAAAGAATTCAAATAAAAAATATTGATATATTCACCTCTCCAGCGGCCCCTGGACATCACCGCAGGTAACCGGCAGGCTTCTTTGTTTAAAATGAGCACGTTTAGGACCTGAGAATGACGTCGCGGCTTCTGATTGGTCGCGTGCCGCTCATGTGACCACCACGCGACCAATCACAAGCCGCGACGTCATTCTCAGGCACTAAACTCCTCATTCTAGGAATTTAGGACCTTCGAATGACGTCGCGGCTTCTGATTGGTCGCGTGGCGGTCACATGAGTGGCACGCGACCAATCAGAAGCCGCGACGTCATTCTCAGATCCTAAACGCGCTCATTTTAAACAAAGAAGCCTGCCGGTTACCTGCGGTGATGTCCAGGGGCCGCCGGAGAGGTGAATATATCAATATTTTTTATTTTAATTCATTATTTTACACATTAATATGGATCCCAGGGCCTGAAGGAGAGTTTCCTCTCCTTCAGACCCTGGGAACCATCAGGATACCTTCCGATACTTGGTGTCCCATTGATTTGTATTGGTATCAGATATCGGTATCGGCGATATCCGATACTTTTCGGGTATCGGCCGATACTATCCGACACCAATACTTTCAAGTATCGGACGGTATCGCTCAACACTAGTACTAACAGGACCTGAGATGATGTCAAGGTCAGGTGATCATCACATGGTCTTGGTAAAAAAGCCTGTCTGGAGAGTCAATTGTTGTGACAAGGGAAAGGAAGAACTCCCACATGGCTCCAGGAGGAGCTGAGGACATTTTGTGGTTTATGCGGGTGAAACCTGCATAGATAGGACTCTCTTGCACTTTGTTTTGTTTTTTTTTCTGTTAAGCCAGGAAGGCTTTGCTTATTTTTCCTGAACCCTGCTTTGGTCTCTGCTGACTATGATAAACCAGCAGTTAATCTACTACCAAAACATTCCTATGTTTACCATGAGTAGCAACTGAGCGTGTCAGCCCTTCACAGTCACATATCTCTAGGAGGCAGGGGCAGATTCTAATGAGGTCTATCTGGGCTGTAGCCCAGGGCCATTAGTGTGAGGGGGCCCCTGGGCAACTGCTCAGATTGACCGCTGCCATCAGGGCATTACTGCCCTGGCTGGCATATGGGCCTGGTGGGCAGAGGGGGCCCGCATCGGGCCCCATCTTATCTGCTCACCAGGCCCCTACCGATGCTGCCGCAGTTTAATGCTATTGACGTGCGGGCACGTGCCTGCACGTCTATAGTTAACAGCCGCCAGCCAATCAGAGGCTGGCAGCTGACGTCAGATGCAGCGCGCACGTCGCCAGCATCTGATGTCATTGTCAGTTGCCGGCGAGTGCGCAATTCAGCTGCGAAGAGGAAGCTTCGCCGAAGGAGCACGGACAGGTGAGGAGAACTAGGGTTTTTTTTATTGCAAACGGCAATCCGGGGGGGCCGGGCCAGAATGCTGGAGACACTGGGGCCAGAGATGTTGGACACACAGGGGGCAATATGCTGGACACACTGGAGGCAATACGCTGGCCACATTGGGGGGCAGGATGATGGACACACTGGGGGCAGCATGCTGGACACTCTGGGGGCAATATGCTGGAGACACTGGGGGCAGAATGCTGGACACACTGGGGGCAATATGCTGGAGACACTGGGGCAATATGCTGGACACACTGGGGGCAATATGCTGGAGACACTGGGGTATTATGCTGGACACACTGGGGGCAATATGCTGGACACACTGGGGGCAATATGCTGGACATACTGGGGGCACAATGCTGGACACACTGGGGGCAATAGGCTGGAGACACTGGGGCAGATTGCTGGACAGAGTGGGGGCAAAATGCTGGAGACACTGGGGCAGGATGCTGGACACATTGGGGCAGAGATGCTGGGCACTGGGGGCAGAGATGCTGGACACTGGGGGCAGAGAAGCTGGACACTGGGGGCAGGGATGCTGGACACTGGGGGCAGAGATGCTGGACAATGGGGCAGAGATGCTGGACACACTGGGGGCAGGACTGGAGGCAGATGGGGCAGGATTGGAGACATGGGCAGAATGCAGATACGGGGCAGAATGAAAGACATGGGGCAGGATTAAAGACAGATCGTGCAGGATCATGGGGCAGGATGGATACGATGGAGCCTGATGGGGCAGGATGGGGGATATTATTACTGCAGTGATGTATTTATTTTATTTTTTGAGGACACTGTTTTAAATGGGGGGCGATCCTGTTACTGTGTAGAGTGACACTATGTTGCCTCTTTTTCTTCATGTGGTGTAATGTAGAAGTTGGGAAAAATTAAGTAATGTTTTCTGCAAGAGGAGCTCGAGATAACTGTTATTTCCTGCAGAGACGAGTCCTGGCTGGATGAAGTGATGGCGGTCTGTGCTGGGTGAAAGATGAAGGACTTCACCTAGATACGTCAATGGTGAGTAAGTGCTACCTATACACTGACACTATACACTGTATACTATATACAGAGCTCTTGTGTATAATGTCACCGGTGATCACTGTATTAGCTCGACACAGACACTGCATACTAAGTACAGATCTCCTTTGAATACTGTCACTTATGGTGATAGTATAGTGTTTTTTTTTCCTTCCTAACTGAAGGGTACATTTACTAGATCAATGGATGTTTGACAGGTTTTAGTTTCACACAGCAACTATTTTTCTGGAATAATCTGGTTCAGGTATATGATGAGCCCGTCGCATGACCCCATCACATGACCGGGGGCCCACATTGTCTGAACAGCACGGGGCCCTGGCTACCCTTAATCCACCCCTGCTAGGAGGTCATAACTTAGGTGCTTCCTAAGTATATTGAATGAACTAATGTCAAAGAAATTGTAGAGTAAATTCACCGGGATCTTCTGCCTTTCCCAGTTTAAATTAAAGCATCACTCAAACTTCTACAAAACCATGGCTTAACAGGTTACTTTTAGAATTTTATACAGAATTCTTCCTTACCAATAAAGTTTTATTGTAATGAAATAAGGCAAAATGAATGAAGCAAAAGCAAATAAGATTAGGTTGCAATCTGTAATAAGAGTAAACTAAATTCCAAGACTCAAATGAATCTTGAAAATTGAGATGTATGCTTTATAATATTACAGCAGGATTCTGAAGAAAAATACATCATGTCCAAGCCTGTATGTACTGTAAAACAGAGCAAGCTAAACTGTTCCATATCTAGATTTTGTCAAATAAATATCTACTCTAAAGTCCTTCTGATTTCAAATTACAGATGCAGAAAATTGAATGTCATACAAACAGTAAGATGATGTATTTTCTAAGTGTCGCAAAAAAACTCTCAGCGGTAATGATCTTTACATGGGAAAAGACAAGCATCAATTATATAGTTTTATAATTTCTACTACCCCAATTAGACAACATAATTGCATTTCCATGAAAAATGCAAATGAGTCCATCCCTTCAAGGGTACTCAGAAATTATAATTGTATCATTTGTTGAAAGAAGTGTACAAAAATAAAATGCTATCTACTAGAATTCAAAAGTTTTAAATTATAATTTCAGATTTTACTGTTTCCATCCTTGTATAAACTGTATTAAAATGGATATTTGAAAAAATCCTAGGATTTCTTAGTGGTCAGTAACAAGTTGTATCTACTCAGTCTTTCAGTTTTTCATGATTGCTGAACTTAACTAAAAAATAAGTATATAACAATTTTTTTCTTATCCAAGTTTTCCTTTTCTTGTTTTCAGTCATTTTTTTCAGTTAAGAAGAAAAATGCAATAAACATATTAATCCATTACTAGACCAAGCTGCTAATAAACCTCTTAATAAGACTTAATAAAACTCCACTCGTTCTCACCCTTATTATTTTGCTACCTTGGGTGGGTAAGGTATTTACACAAAACTAATAGCAAAGCCAAAAAAGAGGACTAAAATCCTCCAAAAAATTCAAAAAAACTGCAAAAAAAGGCAGCACCGCTTACCTGCCCAGGTCTTTTAACTAGTGCACTACAGGATGCAGCCAGCCCATATAGCAAGATGTTTGCAACACAAGTGCAAAATACTAAATAGACAGCCACTCCACATACCCATTAATGGAGGGGGTGACTGCTTAGTATGCATTTGTGCAATAAAGGCCTGAATAGGATGCTGTTCACATAAAGGAAATGCATAGTGTCTGGTTCTCAGCCTATTAGTCACGCCCCTACTATTCGATTAGGCCGGCTGGCCAGCACTCTCTTAATGCACCTCTGTATACAAGACCAAACATGCTGGGATTGGCTGCATCCTGAAAAATATAGTGCACAAAATACAGAGAAATATTGAGCTATTGGTCGATATTGTGGCCAAAATTCGCGAACTTCCAACTCGCTCCAAGGGTCCTCACTAGGGTTGAGCGAAACGGGTCGGTCATTTTAATAAGTCGCCGACTTTTGGCAAAGTCGGGTTTCATGAAACCCGACCCGATCCCTGTGTGGGGTCGGCCATGCGGTACGCGACTTTCACGCCAAAGTCGCGTTTCAATGACGTGAAAAGCGCCATTTCTCAGCCAATGAAGGTGGACGCAGAGTGTGGGCAGCGTGATGACATAAGTCTCAGTCCCCACCATCTTAGAGAAGGGCATTGCAGTGATTGGCTTGCTTTCTGCGGCATCACAGGGGCTATAAAGGGGCGTTCCCGCCGACCGCCATCTTACTGCTGCTGATCTGAGCATAGGGAGAGGTTGCTGCCGCTTCGTCAGAAGCAGGGATAGCGTTAGGCAGGGTACATTAACCCCCAAACCGCTTGTGCTTTAGCGATTTCCACTGTCCAACACCACCTTTTCTTAGCAGGGACAGTGGAGGCTAGATTTTTTTTTCCTCAGCGCTGTAACTCATTGGGCTGCCCTAGAAGGCTCCCTGATAGCTGCATTGCTGTTTGTACACCGCTGTGCAAACCAACTGCTTTTTTCAAAGCACAAATCCTGTTGCTCCTTCCTTTCTGCACAGCTATCTTGTTTGTTTGTCCACACTTTTGACTTTTTTGTGCAGCAGTCCACTCCTTGTTATTGCTGCCTGCCATACTTTGCTGAGATTACTGCAGGGAGATAGTAATTGTAGGATAGTCCCTTTTTTTCATTATATCTCTTCAAACCACTTTCTGCCACAGAAAATATACTCTAATACAGTGGCCCATATTTATTCACTAGTCTCCCTGAAGAAAAAAAAAGGGTGCAGATTAAAATTGGCAAATCTGTATCAGTGGCAGTCCTGTGTGTGGCATCTGTGTCTCATTTTCTGGCACAGAAAACATACAGTCTAACAGTGGGCCTGATTTCATGCCAATTCTCCCATAAATAAAAAAAAAATAGTGGGAGATTAAGATTGGCAATTTTGCCTCAGTGCCAGTGCTGTGTGTGGCACCTGTCTCTAATTTTGTGCCACATTAAACCTAGTGTGTAATACTGGGCCAGATTTCTTTTAAATTCTCACTGAAAAAAAATAGTTGGAGATTAAGATTGGCATTTCTGCTTCAGTGCCACTCCTGTGTGTGCCACCTGTCTCAAATTTTGTGCCACATTAAACCTAGTGTGTAATACTGGGCCAGATTTCTTTTAAATTCTCCCTGAAAAAAAAATAGCATGAGATTAAGATTGGCATTTCTGCTTCAGTGCCACTCCTGTGTGTGCCACCTGTCTCACATTTTGTGCCACATTAAACCTAATGTGTAATACTGGGCCAGATTTTTTTTCAATTCTCCCTGAAAAAAAAATAGTGGGAGATTAAGATTGGCATTTCTGCTTCAGTGCCACTCCTGTGTGTGCCACCTGTCTCACATTTTGTGCCACATTAAGCCTAGTGTGTAATGCTGGGCCAGGTTTCTTTTCAATTCTCCCTGAAAAAAAAATAGTGGGAGATTAAAATTGGCATTTCTGCTTCAGTGCCACTCCTGTGTGTGCCACCTGTCTCAAATTTTGTGCCACATTAAACCTAGTGTGTAATACTGGGCCAGATTTCTTTTAAATTCTCCCTGAAAAAAAAATAGTGGGAGATTAAGATTGGCATTTCTGCTTCAGTGCCACTCCTGTGTGTGCCACCTGTCTCAAACTTTGTGCCACATTAAACCTAGTGTGTAATACTGGGCCAGATTTCTTTTAAATTCTCCCTGAAAAAAAATTGTGGGAGATTAAGATTGGCATTTCTGCTTCAGTGCCAATCCTGTGTGTGCCAACTGTCTCAAATTTTGTGCCACATTAAACCTAGTGTGTAATACTGGGCCAGATTTCTTTTAAATTCTCCCTGAAAAAAAATAGTGGGAGATTAAAATTGGCATTTCTGCTTCAGTGCCACTCCTGTGTGTGCCACCTGTCTCGAATTTTGTGCCACATTAACCCTAGTGTGTAATACTGGGCCAGATTTCTTTTAAATTCTCCCTGAAAAAAAAATAGTGGGAGATTAAGATTGGCATTTCTGCTTCAGTGCCACTCCTGTGTTTGCCACCTGTCTCAAATTTTGTGCCACATTAAACCTAGTGTGTAATACTGGGCCAGATTTCTTTTCAATTCTCCCTGAAAAAAAAATTGTGGGAGATTAAGATTGGCATTTCAGCTTCAGTGCCACTCCTGTGTGTGCCACTTGTCTCAAATTTTGTGCCACATTAAACCTAGTGTGTAATACTGGGCCAGATTTCTTTTAAATTCTCCCTGAAAAAAAAAACAGTAGGAGATTAAGATTTGCATTCCTGCTTCAGTGCCAGTCCTGTGTGTGCCACCTGTCTCAAATTTTGTGCCACATTAAACCTAGTGTGTAATACTGGGCCAGATTTCTTTTAAATTCTCCCTGAAAAAAAAAATAGTGGGAGATTAAGATTGGCTATTCTGCCTCATTGCCAGTGCTGTGTGTGGCAGCTGTCTCTAATTTTGTGCCACAGAACACATACTGTATAAGAGTGGGCCACATTTCTTCAATATTCTCACAGAAAAAATAAAAAGGGGGAGATTTTTATTGGTATTGTCTGCATCAGCGTCAGTCCTGTTAGTGGCATATCTGTCTGCCACTGAAGCTGTGTACTGTTATACACTGGGCCTGATTTTCCCTGCAGTCTCACCCACCTATAAAGGGATATATAAATCCAACAGAAGTTTGAGTTCACCTTGTAACTGGTTTTACAGTAACAAATACTGTTAGTTTGTTTACGTTTTTCAAACAATGAGAAAGTCTGGTGGAAGAGGTCGTGGCCGTGGGCGGTCATTGCCAGCTGGTAATGATGGTAGTGGTGGTGGAGCATCAGGTGGTCATGGGAAAAGCAATATAGCACCTAAGTCTCGAGTTGTTGAGCCAGGTTCGTCGTCTGGCTACACAAGGCCTCGAACACTCCCTTTGCTGGGAGTAGGAAAACCGCTTTTAAAGCCGGAGCAACAAGAACAAGTTTTGGCTTTCCTTGCTGACTCAGCCTCTAGCTCTTTCGCCTCCTCTTCTGAAACTGCTAAATGTAAAAGCAGCGCGTCGTTAGTGGATGTTCACGGTCAGGGACAAGTCGCTTCCTTGTCTTCTTCACCAAGAACAACAGAGAAGGATGCGTCAGGCGACACAACGGGTTACTCCATGGAGCTCTTTACACATACCGTTCCTGGGTTAGAAAGTGAAACAGTTAACAGGCCATGCCCATTACAAGTTGAATCGGACATGGAGTGCACAGATGGACAGCCACTGCCAGATTACTATGCTGTTCCTTTGGCTCAGACCAGAACATTGCCCTCGCAGTGTACTGATCCAGAATCAGACCCTGATGAGACTATGGTGCCCCATCACGAACGCTATACCACCGGCTTACATGGTGACACAGACGAAGTTGCACACGAGATAGAAGAGGAGGTCATAGATGACCCAGTTGTTGACCCCGATTGGCAGCCATTGGGGGAACAGGGTGCAGGCGGCAGTAGCTCTGAAGCGGAGGAGGAGGAGCCGCAGAAGGCATCAACATCGCAACAGGTTCCATCTGCCAGGCCCGTATCTGGCCAAAAACGCGTGGCAAAACCAAAACCAGTTGTAGGACAGCGTGGACATCCGGTTACAGAAGCTCAGTCTGCAATGCCTCAAAAGGTATCCGATAGTAGAAAGAGTGCAGTCTGGCATTTTTTTAAACAACATCCAAATGATCAGCGCAAAGTGATCTGTCAAAAATGTTCAACTACCTTAAGCAGAGGTCAGAATCTTAAAAGTCTAAATACTAGTTGCATGCGTAGACATTTAACCACCATACATTTGCAAGCCTGGACTAACTACCAAACGTCCCTTAAGGTTGTAGCACCTTCGGCCAATGAAGCTGGTCAGCAACGCTACATCCCTTCCCTCACTGTAAGCCCACCATTTCCCGAACCACCTGCTGTAAATGTGCAGGTTTTGTCGCCAGGCCAAAGCAGTCAGGGAACCACCAGTTTCGTAGTAGGAAACACTGCATGTAGGGCACCAGCAAGAATACCATCTCCAACCCTCTCTCAGTCTGCCATGTCCACCGGAACCCCCGCTAGTTCCACGATCTGCAGCTCTCGAGTCCAGCCCACCCTACATGAGACTCTCGTTAGGAAAAGGAAGTACTCATCCTCGCATCCGCGTACACAGGGTTTGAACGCCCACATTGCTAGACTAATCTCATTAGAGATGATGACCTACTGGTTAGTTGAAAGCAAAGCTTTCAAAGCCTTGATGGACTACGCTGAACCACGCTATGAGCTAAACAGTCAACACTTCTTTTCGAGAAAAGCCATCCCAGCCCTCCACCAGCATGTAAAAGACCGCATCGTCCATGCACTCAGGCAATCTGTGAGTACAAAGGTGCACCTGACAACAGATGCATGGACCAGTAGGCATGGCCAGGGACGTTACGTGTCCATCACGGCACACTGGGTTAATGTGGTGGATGCAGGGTCCACAGGGGACAGCAATATTTGGACAGTTCTGCCTAGCCCACGGTCTAGGAAACAGTTGGCTGTAGGCATTCACCCCCCCTCCTCCTCCTCGTCCTCCTGCAGAAGCGAGAGCTCGTCCACAGACCGCATTCACACGAGCACTCCATCCGCAGCTGCCACTGTTGCACACGAGGTGTCCCATTATGGGACAGCTACTGGCAAGCGTCAGCAGGCTGTATTGGCAATGAAGTGTTTGGGTGACAACAGACACACCGTGGAAGTTCTGTCCGAGTTCTTGCAGCAAGAAACTCAGTCATGGCTGGGCACTGTACATCTTGAGGCAGGCAAAGTAGTGAGTGATAATGGAAGGAATTTTATGGCTGCCATAGCCCTTTCTCAACTGAAACACATTCCTTGCCTAGCTCACACCTTAAACCTGGTGGTACAGTGCTTCTTGAAAAGTGATCCGGGGTTACCCGACCTGCTCCTCAAAGTGCGCAGACTTTGCACGCATATCCGCCGTTCGCCCGTACACTCCAGCCGTATGCAGAACCATCAGCGGTCTTTGAGCCTTCCCCAGCATCGCCTAATCATCGACGTTGAAGCAAGGTGGAACTCCACACTGCACATGCTTCAGAGACTGTGCGAACAGAGGCGTGCTGTTATGTATTTGTGGGAGGATACACATACACGGGCAGGCAGTTGGATGGCAGACATGGAGTTGTCAGGTGTGCAGTGGTCGAAGGTACAAGACCTCTGTCAAGTCCTTCAGTGTTTTGAGGAATGCACACGGCTGGTTAGTGCAGACAACGCCATAATAAGCATGAGCATCCCCCTAATGCGTCTGCTGATGCAAAGTTTGACGCACATAAAGGAGCAGGCGTCTGCAGCCAAGGAAGAGGATAGCCTTTATGACAGTCAGCCATTGTCTGGTCAGGGCAGTCTACAGGACGAGGTAGCGGGCGAAGAGGAGGAGGACGAGGAGGATGATGGGGATGAGTATTTTTTGAATGAGGAAGCTTCTCCGGGGCCAATAGAAACTGGTGGCGTTGCAAGGCCGAGTTCAGGTTTTTTGAGGGAGACAAGTGAGGTAGATTTGCGTGAAACTGCCCCTCAACCCAGCACAACCGCAGATTTGACAACTGGAACTTTGGCCCACATGGCGGATTATGCCTTACGTATCCTCAAAAGGGACCCACGCATTATTAAAATGATGACCGATGACGAATACTGGTTGGCCTGCCTCCTTGATCCTCGCTATAAAGGCAAATTGCAAAATATCATGCCACATGAGAACCTCGAACAAATATTAGCAACCAAACAAGCAACTCTTGTAGACCGTTTGATTCAGGCATTCCCAGCACACAGCGCCGGTGATGGTTCTCACACGAGCTGCAGGGGGCAACAGGGCAGAGGTGTTAGAGTTGCACAAAATCAGAAGTGGCGTTGGACAGAGGGGTTTTCTGACCAGGTTGTGGAGTGATTTCACAATGACCGCAGACAGGACAGGTACTGCAGCATCAATTCAAAGTGACAGGAGACAACATTTGTCCAGTATGGTTACTAACTATTTTTCATCCCTTATCAATGTTCTCCCTCAACCGTCATTCCCATTTGATTACTGGGCATCCAAAATAGACACCTGGCCTGAATTGGCAGAATATGCATTGCAGGAGCTTGCTTGCCCAGCAGCTAGTGTGCTATCAGAAAGAGTATTCAGTGCTGCTGGTTCAATATTGACCGAAAAAAGGACTCGTCTGGCTACCCAAAATGTTGATGATCTAACCTTCATTAAAATGAACCACTCATGGATTTCGAATTATTTCGCCCCACATTTCCCGGCTGACACCTAGCTTTCCTATAAAAAGGTCTCACTTGTGGACTGGTCTTACTGACTGTTCCATTCTCTTAATTTGCAGCAGCTGTTTGTCCAGCATACGACATGTTTACACCTCCCTAAATTTGCTAACTCCCCCCACGGGGCCGTGGTCTCGCCACTTGGCGCAAACACCCGTGAGAGTGCCGTTTGTCTGAAGAGGTGGGTGTGCCCGTTTTTGGTCGACGACACTACCACTGGGTCCCTCATAGTACAATAATGTGTCTCTGGCGGTGGTGGCGTGCAACCAACGTCAGACACACCATTGTAACATGAGGGGCCCTGGGCCTGTACCGCCGGCCACAAGAGAGTTTCCCCCCCAGCTCAAACAGTGCTCTACCACTTGCAAAATTATCTCTCACAGCTCCACCAATGTTTAGCGCTGACATCCTTCAATGCCTGGCACTGACAATACCAATTTGTTGACATGTATGATGCTAGTTAAAATAGTCAGGGTCAGTGTCCTATATTGACACCAGTAAATACTTAGCGCCAAATTACTATGTCTGAAAATCAGCAGAGGAGCCCACCCCTGTACCTAAGTATGCCACCCTTTTGTTTTTTGGTTTTGTTGTTTTGCGAGACATTAACATCTATTTATTTTTGGGAGTACTAACTGTGTCAGACACTCCTTCCAATCGTCCTCCGCGGACCACACCAATGCTGCCTGTGTACCCCTGCGAGATAATTCAAACTGCTTTGAGCCTATTTTTTAAAATTTTAAGCCTACTAAGTCTGTCTGCGGTCCCTCCTTCCATTTGTCCTCCGCTGAGCACACCAATGCCGACCGTGTACCCATGTAACTTTTTTTCATCCTGCAGTGAGCCTACTTTGTGGTGTAAGGCCTACTAGAAGTGCCTGTCTGCGACACTTAATACAGCTGTCCTCTAAAAAAGTAGTTGTTGAAACAACACTGCATTAGGCCTACAAGTTGGGTCTGGGTTGTAGAGACGGTGTCTGCCGCTCCAAGGTGTTCTCCTGGTTGCCTTTCCTGAGCTTCAATCTTCAGGCTCTTGTTAAATAGTTTTTTAATCAAACAACTGCAGTGGGGCTACTAGTTTGGTTGGGGCCTACTAACAGTGTCTGCCGCTCCAAGGTGTTCTCCTGGTTGCCTTTCCTGAGCTTCAATCTTCAGGCTCTTGTTGAATAGTTTTTAAATCAAACAACTGCAGTGGGGCTACTAGTTTGGTTGGGGCCTACTAATAGTGTCTGCCGCTCCAAGGTGTTCTCCTGGTTGCCTTTCCTGAGCTTCAATCTTCAGGCTCTTGTTAAATAGTTTTTTAATCGAACAACTGCAGTAGGGCTACTAGTTTGGTTGGGGCCTACTAACGGTGTATGCCGCTCCATGCTGTTCTCCAGGTTTCCTGTCCTGAAATTCCATTTTCAGGCTCTCGTTAAGTAGTTGTTGAAACAACACTGCATTAGGCCTACAAGTTGGGTCTGTGTTGTAGAGATGGTGTCTGCCGCTACCAAGGTGTTCTCCAGGTTGCCTCTCCCTAGCTTCGATCTTGAAGCTCTCGTTAAGTAGTTGTTGAAACAACACTGCATTAGGCCTACAAGTTGGGTCTGGGTTCTAGAGACGCTGTCTGTCGCTCCAAGGTGTTCTCCAGGGTGCCTCTCCCTAGCTTCTATCTTTGAAGCTCTCGTTAAGTAGTTGTTAAAACAACACTGCATTAGGCCTACAAGTTGGGTCTGGGTTCTACAAACAGTGTCTTCCGCTCCAAGGTGTTCTCCAGGTTGCCTTTCCCTAGCTTCTATCTTCAGGCTCTTGTTAAATTGTTTTTAATATAACACTGCATTTGGCCTACTTGTTTTGTTGGCCCTACTAACGGTGTCTGCCGCTCCTTGATGTTCTCCTACACTGAACAAACCAGTGCCGCCTGTTTACTTCTGTTACCAATTTTGAACTGCATTTAGCCTACTTACTGGTTTTGGGCCTACTCACTGTGTCAGCCTCTCATTACAGTTGTACTCCACTGAACAAAGCAATGCCCCCTGGTTAGTCCTGTTACCAATTTTGAACTGCATTTAGCCCACTTTATTATTTGGGCCTATATCTGTGTTTCCTCCTCATCCTGCCCATTGCCCAGCCAGTGATAGATGGGTCTGCTGGTACATTGACCCAGAACGCTACATTCCCTGTGAACGCTACACAGCCAGAATGTGACCAAGCTGAAAGTCAGGTTCCCCTTCCCGCATACCATACCACCTTACACGGGGACAAAGAGGAAGGTGCAGATGAAAGTGCAGGTTCCTTCATCAGGTGGGGGAATACTCGTTGGCAACGTCACTGGCACAGGGCCCCTCATAGTACGCAAAAGTGTCGCTGCCGGTGGGAGGCACCCCCGTCATGCAAACACACCGCCGTACTTTGAGGGGCCCTGTGCCAGTGCCAATGCCAACGAGTGGGCCCCCCTGCTTGCTCAGGATCACAGCACTTGCAAAGTTTAAATACTTACCTCTCCCTGCTCCACTGCCGTCACGTGTTCCAGATTTCCTGGGCCCACTAAATACTTGAACCAGCCCTACCCCCCACAACTTTAGCCAAATGACCCCCAATTTCCAATGCCTTACTATTATTATAAGGTAAATTAAGATTTACAAGCTTCAGTAACAAGAATGGATGTTTTTGCCATTGAAATGGGCACTGTAGGTGTTTTCCTGGCCTCCACTCACTGCCGACTATGCTCCCCCATTGACTTGCATTGGGTTTCGTGTTTCGGTCGATCCCCGACTTTTCGCGATTAGGGTTGAGCGAAACGGGTCGTTCATTTTCAAAAGTCGCCGACTTTTGGCAAAGTCGGGTTTCATGAAACCCGATCCGACCCCTGTGCGGGGTCGGCCATGCGGTACGCGACTTTCGCGCCAAAGTCGCGTTTCAATGACGCGAAAAGCACCATTTCTCAGCCAATGAAGGTGAACGCAGAGTGTGGGCAGCGTGATGACATAGGTCCTGGTCCCCACCATCTTAGAGAAGGGCATTGCAGTGATTGGCTTGCTGTCTGCGGCGTCACAGGGGCTATAAAGGGGCGTTCCCGCCGACCGCCATCTTACTGCTGCTGATCTGAGCTTAGGGAGAGGTTGCTGCCGCTTCGTCAGAAGCAGGGATAGTGTTAGGCAGGGTCAATTAACCACCAAACCGCTTGTGCTGTAGCGATTTCCACTGTCCAACACCACCTTCGGTGTGCAGGGACAGTGGAAGCTACATTTTTTTTTTTCTCAGCGCTGTAGCTCATTGGGCTGCCCTAGAAGGCTCCCTGATAGCTGCATTGCTGTGTGTACGCCGCTGTGCAAACCAACTGCTTTTTTCAAAGCACAAATCCTGTTGTTCCTTCCGTTCTGCACAGCTATCTTGTTTGATTGTCCACACTTTTTATTTAATTTGTGCATCAGTCCACTCCTTATTGCTGCCTGCCATACCTGGCTGAGATTACTGCAGGGAGATAGTAATTGTAGGACAGTCCCTGTTTTTTTTTTTTTGTGGGAGATTAAGATTGGCATTTCTGCTAGAGTGCCATCCCTGTGTGTGCTATCTCTGACTCAGTGGGCCATAGAAAGGCTATTTATTTTTTTGCTTGATTTGGGTTCTAAAATCTACCTGAAAAAATCACTACATCAATCAGTGGGAGATAAATATTGGCCTCTGGGCTTGTGTGCCACTCCTGACTCCTGTGTGTGCCATCCCTCACTCAGTGGGCCATAGAAAGCCTATTTATTTTTTTGCTTGATTTGGGTTCTAAAATCTACCTGAAAAAAATCACTACATCAATCAGTGGGAGAAAAATATTGGCCTCAGGGCTTGTGTGCCACTCCTGACTCCTGTGTGTGCCATCTCTCACTCAGTGGGCCATAGAAAGCCTATTTAGTTTTTTGCTTGATTTGGGTTCTAAAATCTACCTGAAAAAATCACTACATCAATCAGTGGGAGAAAAATATTGGCCTCTGGGCTTGTGTGCCACTCCTGACTCCTGTGTGTGCCATCTCTCACTCAGTGGGGCATAGAAAGCCTTTTTTTTTTTTTTTTTTTTTGGTTTCTAAATTGTCCATGAAAAAATCATTTTATTTTATTTGGTTTCTAAATTCTTCCTGAAAAAAATCATTTTATTTTATTTTGTTTCTAAAGTCTCCCTGAAAAAAAAAAAATAAAATAAAACAGTGGGAGATTAATATTGCCCTTTCTGCTTGTGTGCCAGTCTTGACTCCTGGGTGTGGCATCTC